>NC_091282.1:1149189269-1149499927 GCF_032444005.1 Ranitomeya imitator
CCTGTTAGTCACAGGGTGCAGCTGCAAGACACTAGTGGGATCCCTATGCATCACCCCCACTAAACTGGTGATTGGACTCGCTCTGACCCTCGGTGGCTTTTGAGCCCGCGCCTGAGGACGCCCTGAGTCAAATGCAGAGTACAAGCGGGAATTCCCACCCTACACTGACAGGCTGTCAGGAAAGCGCACTGATTGAGCACGGTGCCGTACAGACGGGCACTGCAAAAAGGCACTGTAACATGTGCTATGTGTGAAGGTAGCACTGTCAGGCTCTTGATAGCTTCCACCATTCATGAGCAGTTAACAACACAACGAATGGGAATGATTAAGGAGGAGCTTTCATCCATCGACAGTCATTCATCTACACTCACACATTATCAAGTTTATACTAATGCATGGCTGTGCGACCATGTGAACCTTTTATAGCGGAAGCTCTTCAGGACCTTCCTAGCGATCCAATAGGAGCTGCTACAGGACCTGAGCATGTGATCCCCGACCTCCAATGAGAGGTTGTCCCTTGGTCATGCTAAATAGAGGAAAAGCAGGACTTAGTCCAAGGAGCGTCTGCTAGCCGCTGATCAGTGCTGGTTAAAATGGCTGGACCTGGAAGGGCAGCAGTAACCAAGCACACAGTATCTGCCTGAGCCAGACGCTGGGACTGATGTCTCTGCTGAGCAGGCTCCACTGCGGCTGGAGAAGAATGGGAGAACGCAGCTGACATGGCTCAAGATTCCCCTGTGCAGCGGTGGGAACTCAACACCTAACATGCGAGTCTCTCGCATCAATACCCGGCACTGCCGCCGTTTCTCGGTACCGGAGCGTGCAGCTGCATAGAAATACATGCAGCCGTATGCTTCGGTCCCGAGTGCTGGCGACAGTGCCGGCGGCAGTGCCGGGTATTGATGCAGGAGACTAGCGCGATTTTCTCATATTGCAATTGTAAGTGTGACCCCGGCTTTACTCAAAGTCATGTTATTTCTAAGGTTGAAAATGTGTGTATGAGTGGGATTGTTACACACAATGTATAGCATTCATGATGTTTTCCTCCTTACCAGCTAAAGTTGTCTTGGATATGCCCTGATTGGTGAAGCACAATCCTACTGTTAGGGTTGGCAGATTGCACCAAATAAAAATAAATAACAAATAAGGTGCAACCTGGGGTCCACCGTGCAGTAAACTGCTGCTAGTATGTTCAAATGCGAATAAAAAACTAGCGAACGTTCCTCAAACACACTTAGTTAACTCCACACAGTGTGAATGAAATGCAGAAAACCAATCCCAGATACTACTCAGAGATAAATAGAAAAAATTGGAGTCCAGCTCAACAGTACTGGATTTTCCTTTTCTTTTTCTTTTTCAAAAGAAAATATGGTGCATACCAAAGAAAAATGTACATGGTCGACATGACCTAGCCTGGGTCTTGTCGACCATGTAAATTTTTCCTTTGTATAAATAAAAAGAAAATCCAGTCCTGTTGAGCCGGACTCCAATTTTTTCTATTTTCCTTGATGTGAGGCCAGGGTGGGGCCGGTGTCTGAGCCCCAGGTGGGTGAGCATAGAGCAACTGGGTGAGCTGGAATCAAGTTTTTATAATACTACCCAGAGATGCACAGGGAGAGGAGTACCTACTCAGCTAACCACCAAGAGGTACAGGGACAGTAAGTACATGCTCAGCTAAACACTGAGGGTACAGGGAAGGTTAGTACCAACTCAGCTACCCACTGAGGGGTACAGGGACGGTAAATACCAGCTCAGCTAATCACCGAGGGGTACAGGGACAAAAGGAAGTGTGCAATACTCTGCTAGAACCACTATGAAAGAACACGTGAGTTGAACGTTCTCTGTAGTGCAATACCCTGTTAACCCCACAGAGAAGCATAGCATACACGGGATAGCAAAAACTCACAGTCAGCAAGAACACACAGCAAACCTCCTCTCTGGAGGCTACAGAATTCTGATGGCTTGATGCCAGCCCTGAACACATGCTGACACAGAGCACTGACGTCTCACTGGTAGCTGATATGGTGCTAAACACACAAAATGCACAGACAGAGCGGTAGCAAATCCATCCACACATACACCAAACACAAGTAATGCTAGCACACCCGCATGCTTTGCTGAAAGCCTTTTATGCACCTGACTTCACCCCAAACACTCACACCCAGGCGGATGGAGCGTCACCCGTGGGCCAATCCGGAGCTGCCACATCACCAGAGCAGAAAGCATCCGAGCACCAATGACATGGTGCCACATGAGGGACATTCTCGGTAAGGTGATTTCTGGACTTAGTCTCCAGAGAGTGGGGCTGCCTCTGTATATCACTGGCTACCATAGACTTTCACTGGAGAGCCGACAGTAACCACACGTATAACAGGAGCCTGAGCAAGATGCTGGGATTAACGTTTGCATGAAGCAGCAGACCCAGGGGCCAGGCCTGCATGAGTCACCAGAGCACCAAACAGTGCCTACGATACATCCCACACATCAGGGAAGTCCTGGCCTCTAACGTTACCACGCCACTAAGACCCTCCCCGGCAATACTTGCAAAGCTTGAAAGCCACCACATGCTGGGAGGCAGGGGAGAAGGTTTTCTCAACGGCCAAAGCTTTCTTTGCTCCAACCATACATCAGCCATAACTAGCCAGACCATGGTACTATTGTACTGTTAGGGTTAGCGAATTGCACCAAATAAAAAATAAATAACAAATAAGGTGCAATCGCAACCCGGGGTCCACCGTGCAGTAACCTGCTGCTAGTATGAACAAAGATGGATAAAAAACTAGCAAACGTTCCTCCTTAAACACACTGAGTTAACTCCACACAGTGAGAAGGGAACACAGAAAACCAAATCCAGATACTACTCAGAGATGCTCAGGGAGAAGAGTACCTACTCAACTAACCACCGAGAGGTACAGGGACAGTAGGTACCAGCTCAGCTAACCATCGAGGTGTACATGGAAAGTTAGTACCAGCTTAGCTAAACACCAAGGGGTACAGGGACAAAAGGAAGTGTTCAATACCCATTAGAACATTAGAACCAATGCGAAAACACATGGGTTGAACTTGCTTTGTGATGCAATACCCTGTTAACCCCACAGGGAGGTATAGTATACACACGGGACGAAAACAGATAGCAAAAACTCACAGTCAGCAAGAACACGTAGCAAACCTCCTCTCCGGAGGAGCTGGAAATCTGATAGCTTAATGCCAGCCCTGATCTCACATAGCCAATCTCCTCTCAGGAGGAGCTGCAATTCTAATGGCACAGGGCCAGCCCTGAACACATGCTGACACAGATCACTCATGTCCAACTGGTAGCTGATATGGTGCTAAACACGCAAAACGTACAGACAGAGCGGTAGCGAATACACCCACACATACACCAAACACAAGTGATGCTAGCACACCCGCGTGCTTCGCTGAAAGCCCTTTATGTGCCAGACTCCACACCTAACACTCACACCCAGTCGAACGGGGCATCGCCCATGGGCCAACCCGGAGCTGCCACATCACCAGAGTAGAAAGCGTCCGGGCACCATTGACAAGGCACCATATTATGGACATGCTCGGTAAGGTGATTTCTGGACTTAGACTCCAGAGAGTGGGGCTGCCTCTGAACAGCACTGGTTACCATAGACTTTAGCTGGAGAGCCAGCAGTAACCACATGTATAACAGGAGCCTGAGAAACATGCTGGGACCAATGTCTGTGCTAAGCAGCAGACCCAGTAGCTGGGCCTGAATAGGAGACCAGAGCACCAACAATGCCTTTGATACATCAGACACGGCAGGGAAAACCCGGCCTCTAGCACCTACTATCAATTAGGAAACTCACAAAATTAAATCTAGGGGGAATATTTGTTTTCCTAATCCCTGGCATCTATGGCTGAATGTGAAGTTGTTCCCCTGCATAGGTCGTATGATTGTACTATCGAATTTATCCCAGGGGCAAAATTGTCTAAATCTCATCTGTTTAACCTCTCCCTTTCTAAAAGAGTACATTCAAAAGAGTTTCTCCAAGGGTCACATAAGGCATTCCACCTCGCTAGTCACCATGGGTACATAATCCATACCCATTACTTCTTATTCCTGATCTGTTTAATCAACTAGCGGGGGCTGAATGATTTTTTACTGGCTGTGAGAGGGGCATATAACATTATACATGTTAGCCAAGGTGATGAGTGGATGATTTCAGTACACCCAAGGGTCACTTTGAAAATTGTGCGATGACATTTAGTTTGACTAATGCTCTAGCAGTGTTTCAGAACTTCATAAATTATATGTTTTCTTCTTTGGTGGGTAGATTTGTGGTGATTTACTTGTATGATACCTTGATTTGATCAGGTTCTAGAGAGGAACATTGGGAGCATGTTTGACAGGTGCTTCGTATTCTCATCATTTGTTTGCCAAGTTAGGCTGCCGTCACAATAGAAGTATTTGGTCAGTATGTTACCTCAGTATTTGTAAGCCAAAACCTGTAGTGGGTGATAAATGCAGAAGTGGTGCATATGTTTCTATTATACTTTTCCTCTAATTGTTCCACTCCTGGTTTTGGCTTACAAATACTGATGTAAAATATTGACCAAATACTGCTAGTGTGACGGCAGCCTAAGAGAATTGTCAATTTGAGGTGCAGCAGTATCAGTTTTTGGGCCATTGTGTTAAAGGTTTTCAAGCCATCCTTGATTGAGTACAACCTCCTAATTTTAAAGAAATTCTTAGGTTTTGCTATTATTGTAAGTTCGTTAAGACCTTTTCAGTCATAGTCAAACCTCTCACTGATATTACCAAAAAGGAGATTTACTCCTAAATTTGTTGGTCCTTATAAGGTAATTAAGATAATTAATCCTGTGATAGTCAAGATCCAACTCCCAATTGCATTGAGGATTAATAATTCCTTCAATTCCTCTCTTCTTAAAAACTTTGAGAGCACACCGGGTCCTCAGGACATCATTTAGGTTGACTTGGAGGAGGACAAGGAGTATGAGGTGGAACGCGTTTTGGATTCCAGACATCAACTGCAATATCTCATTAAATGGAAGGGTTTCAGTCTGGATGATAATTCCTGGATTGATGCAGAACATTTAAATGTAGATCAGCTAGTGAGGTAGTTCTGTCAGTGGCATCAGAAGTTGGGGATATCATTGGGCCCAAACAAGACCCTAATGCCTTTAACCCTTCTTTGCTGTTTTAGCAGTAATAGCATTTCCCCACACAACCCGGGAGCTGCATCCAAGAAAAGATTCACAACAGTACATAAAAAGAGCAAAAAAGTGGAGCGCACTCACCAGAGTTGAAGTGTTATATTTTTATTTGGACATGAAGTGATACAGCACCCGTTGAAGGACCCGTTGAAGTGCTGTGTGCACGAAACGGCCATCGTCCATTTGTATCCACATCCCTCCCTGCTGTATCACTTCATGTCCGAATAAAAATATGACACTTCCACTTCGGTGAGTGCGCTCCACTTTTTTGCTCTTTTTATGTACTGTTGTGATATCATTGGGCACAGTGGCCTCTCATAGAAGGAGGAGTACTGTCATGCACCTGGGTTCAAAACCTTCAGCCTGCGCTTTGTGGTCTACTACTCTGTCCACGGAGCCATAGGAGATCCACGTTTTTTTCCTGGTGTTTAGGTTCTGTTATCCTTGCTTCAGTCTTTTTATTGTAACAGCTGTTTTCATTTACTCATTTGTCTGCACTATCACCTTTTGGGTGCGGCTTTATATACTTTAACCCTGTTTGTATTTCCTGCTGGTGATAGTCTTATTTGGATGTCCAGCATACTGCTGTAGTTTAAGCCAGTCAATGAAAGACAATCTAAGGTTTATCTCTTTGCTGTTTATGTTCTTTAACCAGCAACTATCTTCTGTTTCTTTTCAGGAAGTAGGCATTATATTTTCTAACAATATGTACTCAATACTTTATTTAGTGTTTCATGCTTTGGGATCTCTTTTAATTTCATCACAATTTCCCTTCAGGAGGTATTTTACACTCTGCTCTGCCCTTTGGTTTTTTAGGAGGAACATGAAGCGCTCCTTTCAGGAAGCATAGGTCTGAGTTGCCATCATCTAGTCTGTGGTTAGGGCTATCCCGGCTCATGCAGGAACAAGCAGCGACTGCGGGCTCAGGACATCTTGCCTGTATACAATCCGGCAGGGTCAGTTGCAGCTTTTAGTGTGCTACCTATTTTCCAGAGATAGTTGCTACACTATCATAGCAAATAATTGATAACATTAAAAGATTCTTTACTAATGATTAGCTTCACTGTGTGATTTTCTTGGGTTAGTTATAGCGCACCTGTCACCAGAATTAGCACAGCAGGTTAACAGCCTTATGATGCTGTCCAGCTGTCTGCACACAGCTGAATGCAGTGGGTTAAAATGATCTTTAATTTCCCCGCCAGCATTCAATATTCAGTCAATGAGGCAGGACGGCGCCGGTTCTGTCACCACATTGAGTATACAGAGTGGCTGCTGTAACCGCGCCCCCTGGCCCTGACTGACAGCCGGTCGCAATGTAGTGCCAGTGTTAATCAGGGTGGGGACTGCGGTTACAGCGTCTACTATGTATACTCATAGCAGTGACTGAACCGGCTCCGCTACACCTCCATGACTGAATACCGAATGCTGGTGGGTAGAATAAAGATAATTTTCTCCTCGGTGCTTTCGGCTATGTGCAGATGCCGGGCAGCATCATAATGTTATCCTTCCGATTAACCCCATATCTGCAGGTGAACAGCATTATTGCAGGTGACAGGTTATTTAAGATTGTAATGATAGTTGGATGAACACATCTATTTTCTTAAGGTCTAAAATACACTCTTACAATCATTAAACTTCCCTTGTAGCATTGATATCCATGCACCGCCATTAAGTTATATGAGAATATCCAGAGAAATCAAGTCCCACATCAATACCAAATGACTTAGTTAAAAACAAAACAAAAGATCTCAAGCACAAAGTGAAGAAGATCCAACTTCCAGTCTTACTTCATATATATATTTTTAGGTTTCCATTAAGATTGGTATGTAGAAGTAAAAAAGATTAGATCTTTCAGACTATACCCTCTTTGTCTTGGTATGTACACTGATAGTTCTTTGTCAGTTTCAAGTAGTGCCATAGTTAATGGGTTCCGCCTTGCCTAACAGCCTGTACCCATAAAATACCAATACAGATATAGAAGAAAATAGAAGATTATGGAAAAAAGTTAACCAAAAAATAGAGTTGAGCAAAAAGATATGTTGGATCTTGGTCCACTGGCAAGTCCGTGGCTCCTGGATCAGAGCAATATGAACCTCTTACTACCTACGGCACTCCTGGTACCTTTTCTTATTAGAAAACCACACAATGTCATTACTTTGTTGCACAATGCACTCATGACATCAGAGACCTACTAATCATAAGAGGCATTGGAGATGCTAATGGTTTATCAGTGTCTGACCGTTTGGTCATGGACTACCAGTATGAATGATAAAGCAGTGTCCTGTGATTTTTTTTGTTCGACTATATAAAAAATAAAGAAGGCCTCAATAAAAACAAGTGTGCATATGAGTTGCATACTTATCCATGGCCTAATGCTTCTGATTGGATAAAAAAGGATGAATTTTGAGGATAACCTGGTTTTTACGCCCAATTGGTAAAATGATGGAAATCCAAATGATTCCTAAAAAAACTCTGGTACATGAGCTGTGCCTGGTGTTACAGCATATATTTTATTAAATTCAATATGGCTGAGCTGTACTAAAAACCATAATCTATTTACCGAAGAGGAACTGTTTATTGAATAAAAAAATGAACAGTAGAAAACCCTTATTTCTTATATTGTAGAACTGTTTAAAGTGCAAGATGTCAAATTCTGTGGAATGATGGGGGCCGCCATTAAGTTTTCTTTAAGGGAATTGTACTCTTTTTTTTTACTGTTTAAATGAGATAGAGTGATATAAAAATAGAAGCCTATACAAACAATTACGAACATATATACCAGTGGAATAGCTGTTTTCACTTGTTTAAAAGAGTAATTATCCATTTATTCCAGTCTCATTTTCTTACGTTCTTTTCACAGTAAAATTTTCTAATTAATTAACGGAATTCTGCTTGACAACTTGCAATTGCAGTAACATGAGATAAGTGGGAGCTGGCATCATTAAGAAAGTTAAGGGAAGAGCCTTGAAATCCTAGCAATGATTTATCTGCTTTCTTAATTTTAATTGGATCAGCGATGGTCTCTATTATGGTCATAATTAAAAGTGAAATCTGGATACATTTATTGGTATCACAAAGCTTTGTGAATCCTTTCACATATAAGAACACAACTGCTTTAACAGCTTAAGAAACCAAAAGCTGCAGACCTTGACTTTGACTTTCAAGTATAAAGTAGATAAAACGTGTCCACACTATGAATAGATTATAATGTATTTAACCAAACCCTACTGGAGTTTTTATATAGCAGGAAATTATGGTCAAGGAGATAAGTAATTGACACCATCAAAAGGAATAATAGTAATCATTATTATTATTATTGTTACTATTAATATTAACCTCAAGGAAATTTCTTCATAGGGTTTCGAACACTAGATTAAAGAACAAGGGGGCAGAGGACATACAAGTCAAGTTCTTTATTTAAGTCTAAAAAAAATAGTAATCAATTTTACTGGAACGTCCACAATGCACTGAGTAAAGAGGAAAACAGTTAAATTAAGCAAATATATTACTTGCTAGACTTCCTAAAACTTTGAAACAGTGCTTCCCGAAGTATCATGGTAGCGTTAAGAAGCTATATAAGGCATGATCTTGAAAATGGGAAATAGATAAGCAAAATATTTTTAGCTACTAGCTTCACAATATGTCTTCAAAAAATTGACAATTAGCCTGAAGTTCTGGCCTGACCTCTGTATTTAATTGTACTCTTGCATTTGCATTTAAAGCACTAATCAAGTGATAAAACATTCCTTACCAAGCCCCATTTTCCATTTCTTTCAAACTTTGAAATTTTATACCCTTAACCTCATCACTCCCCAACCTGTTTTCAGATTCCCGACCAGGCCAAATTTTCCAATTTTTGACCAGAGTCACTTTATGAAAAAATAACTCTAGAGCACTTGAACATATCCCAAAGATTCTGAGAATGTTTTTTCATGATATATTTTACTTCATGCTAGTGGTAAATTTTGGTCGATATGATTTGTATTTATTTATGAAAAATATTAAATATTTGACAAAAAAATTTAACATTTTGAAATTTTCAAACTTTGAATTTTCATGCCCTTAAAAAAGATTGTTATAAAACACAAAATAATAAGCAACATTTACCATGTCTACTTTACATCAGCATCATTTTTGCATTTTTGATAAATATTTTGTTTTGTTACAAAGTTAGAAGAGTTAAAATTTTATTAGCAATTTCTCATTTTTCCAACAAGATTTACAAAATTATTTTTTAGGGGCCAGATCCCATTTGAAATGGCTTTGATGGGCCTATGTGACAGAAAATGCCCACAAGTGGCACCGTTTTATAAACTACACCCTTCAAATTGCTAAAAAAAAACAACAATCAAGAAGTGTATTAACCCATTAGTGCTTTCACAGGAATTAATCCCTTTACGACCTATGACATATAAATATGTCATAGGTTGCTTCCCCCTGTGAATCTGTGACAGCGGCATTTAACATAATCATGCTGGAAGCACGTCACAAACCCCGCCTATTGGCATCCATGTCAAATGATAGCGGGTGACTGATGGGTTGGCATGACAAACCAGGGTCTGCAGGAGACCCTGTAGTTGTCATCACCGAAATGCTATGTGCAACCCCGGAGCTGAAGCCTTTCTGTGTGTAGAGCAGGCGATCAGAAGATCACAGCTTCTAGTATTCAATGGAGCCTATTGAAACATGTAAAAAGTTTAACCCCTTTACCCCCAAGGGTGGTTTGCATGTTAATGACCAAGCCAATTTTTAAAATTCTGACCACTGTCCCTATGAGGTAACAACTCTGGAAACTTCAATGGATCCCAGTGATTCTGAGATTGTTGTTTCGTGACATATTGTACTTCATGTTAGTCGTAAAATTTCTTTGATATGACTTGGGATTATTTGTGAAAAAAATGGAAATTTGGTGACAATTTAGAAAATTTAGCAATTTTCCAACTTTGAATTTTCATGCCCTTAACCCCTCTCTGCCATCCGATGTATTATTCCATCCATGTGACCTGCGATTTAATTCCCATGGATGGAATAGTACGTCACATGCGATCAGCTGTGCTCCCTGGGGACTATTACTCGCATCAGCCTACCCCTGCTGCTGCTAATAACAGTGACAGCAAGTGGGGTAATAGTTATGGGGTTGATGTCATCTTTATATTGTTAGGTGACATTAAGCCCACAGCTTAGCAATGAAAAAGTGTCTATAAGACACTTATCCATTACTAATCCTATAGTTGTATGGCAAATATTGTTGCTTTATTATTCTACTTTTATGACACTTTAGCAAGGCTTGTTGTCAAAAATGGGGGACCCCATGTTGTTGTTTTTTTAATTATTTATTTAAATAATTAAAAAATATGGTGTGGCGACCCCTCTATTCTTGATATCCAACCTTGCTGAAGCTGACAGCTGAGGGTTGCAGCCCCCAGCTGTGAGTTTTGTCTTGCTGGTTATTAAAAATAGGGGGAACCCACGCCATTTTTTAATTACCGTATTTATTTACAGTGCCGGAGCGGCAGATAAATACTTCCTTTCGCCACTCCTGCTGTCATTTTTATTAGCAGCAGCAGGGGTAGGCTGAGGGGAGTAATAGTCCCATCAGCTGCCGCCTGCTGTCTCTTTTATTACTTAAATGTAACTCTCATCATTCTACCCTGCTTGCACCAATTGCCGACAGAGCAGGGGAGAATGACGAGAGTCGTGTTCCGCACCCGAAGCCGGGAAACAGTGCTTACTGTAAGGGTGTGTTTCCACAGTCCGAATTGGCAGCGCTTTGGACACAGCTGCGTCCAAAGTGCTGCTGGCTTTTGTACGTGCGGTGATTCTGCATGTGTCCATTGAACCATGCGGAATCACTGCATCCTATACATTGGACTGTATATTTATCTTGCGAAGACTGAGCAACTCCGCAAGGTAAATTGACATGCTGTAGTCCAGAAAGATGAGCCACATGTGCATATACGCAGGGACGCCTGTGCACATAGTGGAGATGGTATTTCAAAAAATCTCATCCACTATGCTGTAACATCTGGCCGCTGCAGGCTGGATGCTGCAGCTGCACGCAGCATCCAATCCGCAACGTTTCCTGACCGTGGACATACCCCTACGCTTCTTCCCTGGCGCCTGTCCTTGTTGTACTGATGCGGCAGACGCGTGCCACACGTGTGCTGCAAGTATTACACACACGGACACTGACATCTCCGGTACCGGAAATATCAGAACGTGTGAAAGAGACCTCATAGCGGGTTTTTATGTTTGGCTGCTGTCACACACTAAAAGACACTTTTTATTGCAAAAAATAGTATTTACATCACCATATTATGAGAGCTATATCTTTTCCATATTTAGGTCAACAGAGTCATGTGAGGTCTTATTTTTTTGCAGGACGAGTTGACGTTTTTATTAGTACCATTTTTGGGCAATGAAAAGGAATTCCAGCTCGACGAGGCAGTGAAAAGTAAAAACTTGGTACTTTATTCACTTCATATAGGAAGCAGAGGATAAAACATCAGCACAATAAAGATAAAAAACACACTATCTACGCGTTTCAGGTGACAGGGCACCCTTAGTCATGATATCTAGTGTGTGGCCTGTACGGTGCTTTTTATATTAGCGACTGGTAGGCACACCAGTACGATAATTGGTAGGAAGGTGATCTACTGAGAGTGAAAACACCTGATGGTGTGTGTGGACCAAGCATTGGCCACAAAGAAAAAAAAAAAAAAGGTTCACAGAACAGGCAGAAAAAAATCAATCAAAAACCACACGTACATATACTTTGGCTATACATAAAACGAAAAAACAAACAAAAAATGTATATATGGAACACAAAAATACAAAAATCTGATTGCTTAATAATGTAAAAACAATAGTTCTTTGCAGTGACAATGTCCAAAATTACATGAATACAGAATCTGCATGGTAATAAATTCTTCCTGAAATAATAAAAAAGAAAAAACAAAACTTGAAACAAAATCCAAATGCAAAGCTCAATAGAAAGATATACATGCATTTACCATGATAAATATTCAAATATGCCATGACAAGAAAATAAACAAATTTCTTTCTTAAATAATTGAGCCAGTCCAGGATCTGTGAAAATATACACAAATATAATATGATTAATGAACAAAGACATAATGTAAAAAAGAGTGATGAAGAAATTTGCTGGATAAAAAATATACGCAAGCTCTAATATATGCCGCTGGAGCAGCAGACCAAGCAACGGGGGAAAGGAGAACATGGCGATCGTACGCGCCGAGTGGCGCAGCCCCGAACACAAATAAGCCAGCTTGGGCACACATAGTGCACCAACACGAAGGAAAATGCAGGGAAGAAGTTCAAATGCGTTTGAGGAACAGTGCAGCTAATAAAAAAGCATAATGTCTCTTCTTTTATTAAGACCATGCAGTGTTCTAGTTCCCAATTTGAATATCCACCATGTCTCCCTATTTCTCAAGGTTACCTCGATATCCCCTCCTCTGAAAGGTCTGTGCGTTTTTTCAATTGCACAAACTTTAAGGGAATCAAGGTTAGATTGGTGGAAATTAATGAAATGATGTGACACTTGCGATATATTCCTGTGAATGTTGACATTTTCTACATCATAAATGTGCTCACGAATTCTTGTTTTTAGAGGGCGTATGGTGCTCCCAACATATTTGAGATGACAAATCGTGCATTCCATAATGTAAACCACATTATTGGTGTTGCAATTGAGAAATGTTTTAATTTGGTATGTCTTCTGATCATTCGCATCCGTAAAGTCAGAGCACTTCTGCGTAAATTTACAAATTTTGCATACTGAGGCACCACATTTATAAAAGCCCTTCACACTGAGCCAATTGAATGGCTGAGCATGGGACATATTGAGGGAGCTAGGAGAGAGGCTATTGCCCAAAGATGGTGCTTTTCTAGACATGATTCTACATCCGTGTTTAAGTACAGCAGCGATGTCAGAGTCCTCCCTTAAGATAGTTAAGTTTTTTCTGATTAATTTACTGATAGAAGCAAATTGGTTGCTGTATTGAAAAACCAAAGTAATAGGATTAATGGGAGTGGTTGTTTTATTCTGTTGGGGTTTAAACCGGGGTTTTTTATCTACTATTTTTTCTGCCCTCTGTAAGCACCATTTGCTGTAGCCTCTCTGTGTAAGTCTGCCTTTGATATCCTCGACCTCTTTAGCATAGTCATCTTGAGTACTGCAATTACGTTTTGCTCTAACCATTTTACCGACGGGTATACTTTTAATTGTATGTTTGGGATGGTGACTATTTGCCCTCAAAATTGTATTTCCTGCTGTGGTTTTTCTGAAGGTTGTTGTGACCACAGGGAAATCACTCACACCTTTGAGTTTTAGATCCAAAAACTCTATACATGTGTGTTCATGCCAAGCAGTAAAACTGAGATTAAAGGGGTTGCTGTTAAAGTATTCAATTAGTTTGTGCACGGTAGATACATCAGAATTCCAAATCAATATGATGTCATCGATATATCTACCGTACCAAAATATATAATCTCTGAATGGATTCTCAGCATTATAGATGTAAGACTCCTCCCACCAACTCATGACCAAATTGGCGAGAGAAGGTGAGTACTTAGCCCCCATTGAAACGCCACTAACTTGCATATCATAAATTTGATTAAAGCAAAAAAAGTTAGTAGTAATCAGAAATTGAGTGACTTCTATTACGTAGGATTGAAGATCTGAGGAAAAATCGCTATATTTTTCCATATGAAATTTTAATGCATAGAGTGCTATCTCAGGTGGTATGGACGTGTATAATGAAACAACGTCTGAAGTAATCCATGAAAAGTTAGTCTGCCATTTTTGGGCACATGACATTTTTTGATCACTTTCTATTCCGATTTTTGTGAGGCAGAATGAACAAAAACCAGCAATTCATGAATTTCTTTTGGGGGAGCGTTTATACTGTTCCACGTTTGGTAAAATTGATAAAGCAGTTTTATTCTTTGGGTCAGTGCGATTACAGCAATACCTCATTTATATCATTTATTTATGTTTTGGCACTTTTATACAGTAAAAGCTATTTTATATGAAAAATAATTATTTTTGCATCCCTTTATTCTGAGAGGTATAACTTTTTATTTTTCTGCTGATAGAGCTGTTTGGGGGCTTCTTTTTTGCAGGAAAAGACGACGTTTTCAGCAGTGCCATGATTATTTATATCCATCTCTTTGATCGTGTGTTATTCCACTGTTTGTTCAGCGGTATGAAATTAAAGCATTGTTTTTTATGGGATTCACTAAAGGGGTTAACTGGTGGGACAGTTTTAGGGTATGTGCACACGTTGCTGATTCCTTTGCCGATTTTTCTGTGTGGATTCTGCAGAATCCACATGTAAAATGACCTGCGTTTTACCTGCGGGTTTTCTGCGTATTTTGTGCAGATTTTGTGCGGATTTCACCTGCGTTTTTACACCTGCGGATTCCTATAATGGATTAGGTGTAAAATGCTGCAGAATCTGCACAAAGAATTGACATGCTGTGGAAAATAAACCGCTGCATTTCGTAGCGGAATTTTCCGCAGCATGGGTATAGCGGATTTGGTTTTCCATAGGTTTACATGGTACTGTACAACGCATAGAAAACTGCTGCGGATCCTGTTATGAGAGGCAATTCAGTATCACAATGGACATGGAGGTCAGAGCACATACAGTGATCTGACAATAACCCAAAATAATAGAACGAGCTCTGAGACGTGGGAACTCTGCAGACCGCAATCCCTGATCCTCTCCAAACACAACTAGAGGCAGCTGTGGATTGCGCCTAACGCTCCCTATGCAACTCGGCACAGCCTGAGAAACTAACTAGCCTGAAGATAGAAAAAATAAGCCTACCTTGCCTCAGAGAAATACCCCAAAGGAAAAGGCAGCCCCCCACATATAATGACTGTGAGTAAGATGAAAAGACAAACGTAGGGATGAAATAGATTCAGCAATGTGAGGCCCGATATTCTA
Organism: Ranitomeya imitator; assembly: GCF_032444005.1. Lineage (NCBI taxonomy): Eukaryota > Metazoa > Chordata > Amphibia > Anura > Dendrobatidae > Ranitomeya > Ranitomeya imitator. The sequence goes on from NC_091282.1 coordinate 1,149,204,449, forward strand.
GACAGAACGAGGATAGGAAAGATAACTTTGCGGTCTACACAAAACCCTAAAGAAAACCACGCAAAGGGGCAAAAAGACCCTCCGTACCGAACTAACGGCACGGAGGTACACCCTTTGCGTCCCAGAGCTTCCAGCAAAACAAATAGACAAGCTGGACAGAAAAAATAGCAACAAATAGCAAAGAAGCACTTAGCTATGCAGAGCAGCAGGCCACAGGAATGATCCAGAGAAACACAAGTCCAACACTGGAACATTGACAGGAAGCATGAATCAAAGCATTAGGTGGGGTTAAGTAGAGAAGCACCTAACGACCTCACCAGATCACCTGAGGGAGGAAACTCAGAAGCAGCAGTACCAGTTTCCTCCACAAACGGAAGCTCCCAGAGAGAATCAGCCGAAGTACCACTTGTGACCACAGGAGGGAGCTCTGCCACAGAATTCACAACAGGATCCACAGTACCAAATCTATTGTGGATCCGCAGCCAAATCTGCAACGTGTGCACATACTGTACCCTCATAGGTCAAGTCGATGTAGACCTGGCAATACCAAATATGTGTACTTTTATCATTTAGATTTTTTTCATTAAAATACTTATTTAGAGATAGAATACATATTGATTTTTTTATTATTATTTTTGATTTTTCTTTTAATATTTTTCCAATTATTTAAAAAATGTTTTTATTTTTTTCTTACTTTTTTACTTTTTCCCACTATGGGACAATCATTTTTTGCAGGATGATCACTTCTATAGTTTGCAGATGAAGCAGCATCTGCAAGCCACAGAAGCTGTCAGCACTGCACTGACAGGGAGACTTGGTGATCATGCACTGCGCATGATCACGAAGTTTCCTAGCTCTGGTGACCCTAATTTTGTCATGATGACATTGGGTCACTATAGCAATGATTGGGACACCTCTGTCAGCCCTTGTGCCGGCTTCCAGAATCAGCTGAACCCAGTGGCGATCCGCCGCGCACCCCCCATGATCGCGACCGATACCTTAGATGTACTATTCTGTCCATGGTCAAATTGGCCCAGGTCACATGGACGGAATAGTACGTCTGATGTCAGAAAGTGGATAAGTAATTTTTCTAAAAAAAAAAAAAAGTGTTGGCCCTTTCTCCCCTTTCTGTCCACCTCCACCCCCTCCTCTATTTTGACATTTGCCTCATGGTTAAATTTTTTGTGTTTTTTTATTATTGCTTTTTCGTCTCTGTTATTTTAAGTAATTTTCCTTAAAAAAAAGTGTTGGCCCCTCCTCCTTCCACGTCCAACTACACCACCTCCTATACCCTCTCCTCCAATTGGACCTCCTCCAATTTTTTGTTATTTTTGATTTCCATTTTTTTACTTTGCTATTTTAAGTAATTTTCCTTAATTAAAAAGTAAATAAAAAGAAATGTAGCCTTTCATCAAGCTTTATTAGGCGCAGCCGATGTACTTTTGATTTAATGTTGGTGTTCGGTATCACACACAGCATAGGGAGTGTGGTACAGACCCCAATTATTAGCGGTCTGGTGTCTGTGTTTTTATTTAAAAAAAACTTTTGATTATTGGGTTAGTAATGTCAAGAGGGAAGAGCAGGGCAAAGCTCCAGAATTGGCAAAATTAATGTGCGGCTGCGGGCTGCTATTTTTATTACAGGGTGTACCAATATCCATGACCCCTTAACAGTTTGAGAATCTCAGCGTCCCGTATGCTTTAGCTTGGCTGGTTGTCAAAAATGGGGGGGGACCACACAGTTTTTTTGTCAATTATTCATTAAAGTAATTAAAGTAATTCATTCAAGATTATTGTACTTGTTTTATTATGTATACCCCTCCTCACATGTAAAGCGCCATGGAATAAATGGCGCTATAATAATAAATAATAATAATAATAATAATAATAATTAAAGTAATACAAAAAAATGGCATGGGCCCTCTCTATTTTTGCTAACCAGCCAAAATAAAGCTGACATCTGAGGGCTACAGCCCATAGCTGTTAGCTTTACCTGCGCTGGTTAGCAAAAATAGCCAGCAACATTTTTTCTTTTACTTATATATTGCACAGACCCTGGCTGGTGAATATGCTCATCATCGTATGCCTGCTCTCGCTGCTATCAGCATGACCAGGGGTACGATGATTATGGTAGTATTCGCATCAGCCGATGCATGTGACCAGTGTAACCTTTTTACTGCCGTTCAGAGCTGATGGCTATCACCTGTGTGACAGCGTGGGAATCGCAGCGCTCTGACCAGCGGTAATGAACTTTACTGCCAATGAGAGCCGATGTTTCTCACGCTGTCACACAGATGACAGGATGGAAAAGACAGGGTGCTTGGTTCCCTCATTTGAATGTTAAATGTTTGGCTGAACCCGATGGGCTCGAAAATCCCTGGTTCAGCCTATCACTAAAAATAAGAAAATACAACAAATGTGCGTGATACATTTCAGTAAAAAAAATAATGCTAGTGAAATAAACTAATTCTTAATTAAAGAATTTCACAAAGTTAATAAAATGTAATAATAATAAGATGATGAGGAACTAGAAGAAAATGAAGAAGAGGAAGAAGAGATCAAAGTCTTGAAGATAAATACTTTGCATCGCATCTTTATCTTTATTGCAAAAAATGTTTGTTTTGGGCTGATATGTAAATAGTGAATCATTAAGGTAGCTGTCAAACAAACATGTTTAAAAAGGGTAAATCTATTGAGAGCTCTGCATGGCTCTCACAAAATATGACAATGGATCTAAAATTTGTTTTGACCTAACAAGCAGTTATAATGTGCTCTCTGTGACGAGAGAAGCGGTGAATTAAATAAAGGAGCCGTTGTTTATTCTAGTTTTCTTTGTAGAATGAAGTCGACAAGTAACTACAAGCTGCTTCTGTTAGGACATGTTTATAAGACAACATGCGATATATACTATGAATTTTATTACTAGATTATATTGTACCTGGTTAGTTAGATTTATAGAATGTGCCTACATGTTAATTGGATAAAAGTGTGAATTGTTATTATAGTGATATTTTGTAAGGAGGAACTGTCGAGATTGCATCCAGTGTTACCGGGGAAAGAATGGGGAACCAGACAGGTCCCATGACCCAGGGAGAGGGGGCATGGCTAAGTCAGACAGTGAACAGGAAGCATGGGTAAGAGTCCTCAGTTTCCCGCCAGCAGTGAGAGCAGAGGAAGGGGTACGGCGCGCTTCACAGCATGAGAGACAGCGCGGAGTCGTGCCCTGGCAGAGCTTACGTGAATGCTTCAGTAAGTCAGTGAGTGTGCTGAGCCTGGCCTGGCTAAGCAGAGTGCAGTGCCTGCACGGACGAGCGGGTGCCAAGTGCAGGACCCTGAGGTGCGTTCCCATTTTTGTCAAACACACAGCTGCACATGTGTTGGACAGAGATTCCTGCAGCGCTCCCCCTTTTTGCTGCACAGATTTATGGACTAGGGGCTCAGCGGGCAAAACCGGTGACCGCCTGTTGCCTCCAGAAGCTGGACTGCGATTTGTGGATTTCACCTGAGGATATCACGCCGGCCGTTGCCAGTACTTCAACTACCATCAGACTGTGTGAGGATGAGGACTAGAGAAGACTACGATAAGTGTTGTTTAAACACCAGACTGTCAGTTTAACCCTTTACTTCAATTGTTTACTGTTTATTGTTTACTAACTCCCTGCGATGAGACCATTGCCATTCTTTTTGTTAAAAATTAAATAACATTGTTATACAGTATTGTTCTGCAATCCCTGAGTTAATGCATTCACGTACCTGCTTACAATTGCATAACTCCCAACTTTTATAGAAGAGAAATAGGTAAAAATGATGTTTAGTGCACCGCTGTAAATTTACACCACGCCCCTAGCCACATCCCAAGTTACACCAATTTAACTTTTATTGGTATCCTGACAGGAGGAGATATCAGCGGGGGTAGAGGCAGTGAAAGACATTTAGCAGACATCCAAGACTTCAGAACGTAGACCTATATCCGGGATTGTCCCGCTGTAAACAAGAAGGTCGAGACTAGAGATGAATGGATCGATTCACGAGACTCTGGTCCAGTGCCTATGTCATTGCTACCTTGCAGCTAGGCAGTAGGCATGCGAATCTCTTACCTTCTGGCATCCTCGTTGTGGATTTTGATAAGTCAGGGCTAGCATGACGTCATCTGTGCCTGTTCTCATCTCTAGCTGGGACCTATGGTTCATTTTTTTGTTCATTCACAGAGCAAGAAGGGACAGCAGACCGATGAATAATCCAAGAGACCTTTACTGCAACTGTGAGAATATTCCGTCAAACAGTGATCAGGTTCTTCTACTTACAATAGGCCGCAACAAAATAACAAATCCAGGGCGACACCCGATAATCCGACTCCAGGGAAAACAAAACACTAGTTCATAGACAAACACCAGGATCTGGCCTCAGCAGCAGATCCTAGCTCCTCACACCACACAGGTCCCAGAAGAATGATAGTATACCCATGAGTTTATTGTTCCACCCCTAGGGATCAGCCCCTTGGATGGGTGGAGGGGCTCACACCCACCCTCAAACATTTGTTACCTGGAACTGAAAGTACAAAAGAGGCTCCAAATGTCTAGTCCCAGCCAGTCTGAGAAGCCCCCTGCGGAGAGCAAAAAAGAAACACAATGTCCCCCACCAGAGGCAGGGTAGGAAATGTTAATGAAGTATGGTCTATGAAATCAGGGCGGGGGTGGGACTCTGTTACAACCCCTTCCCCTCTCATATTGTGTACAGACTAGTGACCTCAACAGGTCGCTTGTCAAGTACACTTAGATATGGCCAACATCACTTATGACTCCTCCTGCCTGGACAATCCATCAGCATTTTGGTGTTGGCTGCCTCATCTTTATTGTATGGTGCAGCTGTAGGCTTAAAGACAAGCTCCATCTTACATCTTCTTTGACTTAAACTCTGCTTCCGGCACCCACAAATCGACATTGTAGCTCTCCAACATCATTTCCTAAGACAATATCTGCAGGCAGGTCCCTCATCACCCCAACCACACATTGCTTGGCCCCAAAGCCAAAGTCCAGTTCTATGCTTGCTTTTGGGATATTCTTCCATTGGCCTCCAGCTAATTCAATGGTAATCCCTGGTCCATGCTGTATTGCTTCTGGCCGAACCACTCTGGGATCAGCTATCGTGAGAAATGCCCCAGAGTCACAAAAGCCAATAACTCTCTGACCGTCCAGCATGACCTCCTGTACATTCTTTCTTTGAGGATTAAAGGAACTCTTGGCTGTGGCCCGCACCCCATAAACCCCTAATGGTCGAAAATGGGTTTCTGAGCTATTAGGCAAATCAATTTGTAGTGGTGGCACCTCTTCCTCCATTGTATTTGGCTGTAAATAATTGATAGGCCGATTTGGTGCAGGGTCATTCCTCAATTGACCCTGAGGACAGGCGTCTTGCAGATTCCCAGCCTGCCCACATCGGTAACATCTGTGCTGTATTACACTCCTTCCCATATGCACTCTGGGGACGGAGGTAAGGGAACCTGGAGGTTGATATCTATGTGACAGTGCATACGGTGGTTGTTGGGGTTGAGACCGATTTCTCCACTGTATTGCAGGGCAGGTGGCCTGCAGATGCCCAGGATGCCCACATCCATAACACCTGCGCTGTACTACTTTTTCTCCTTGTAGCATTTCAGAAGAAGGGGCAGGACTAGCTGGAAGGTGAGTCACATGGGTATCAACATGAGGTGGTGGTCTAGTGGGACAGCAAACTTTGGGGACTGAAAGACAAGAGACCACTGGTGGTGGGGTGTTGGTAATTTTTACTCCATCCACCAGTGCATTTTTCCACTGAGGCTTGATGGTGAGAATCTCATCAGCTAAAGCAGCAGCTTGCTCCACTGTCACTGGTCTCCTCTCACACACACATTCCATGATCTCTGTAGGACACTTCGCAAAGAACTATTCTTTTAGGATGGCCTGGAGGATGGTCTCCGGCGTTAAGGCCCCCTCCCCCTCCAGCCAGCGATGGCATGCTTTTTTGATTCTATGGGCATACATTTTAAAAGACCCATGCCCCCTACAGGTTAGCAAGCGGAACTGGGTCCTGTAGGTCTCTGGAGTCACAGCATAGTGTTCCAGAATGGTTTCCTTGATGTCCACATACTCTCGATTCCACCGAGGGTCCATAGCTCTGTATGCATCCACAGCCCCACCTTCCAAAAGTCCCACCAGATGTCTGACCCGCTGCATTTCAGGGACTTCCATTAACTGACATTGATGTTCAAAGTCTTGGAAGAATCCCTCAATGTCCCCTGCAGCCTCGTTAAATGGCTTAAAGTCCTTGCGGGACACTCTTGGAGGTTCCCTCATGGTGGGAGTTATGGTGGAGGTCTGCCTGTGGGCTCTAGCTGCTTCCTCAGAGAGCTGCCTTTCATGAGCTCTCCGAATAGCCTCCCGCTTATCTTCTATGGTGGCTTCTTCTCCCAGCAAGGCCATCTCCTCCTCGTACCACACAACCCACTGATTATTCTGAGTATTTACCTCCAGGTCCCGTCTTTCCTCCAATTGCTCTGGGAGTCCTTCTCCAGTGCCATCTTGAAGGCTAGCTCCTTCCAAAGCCTCAATCAGCTGATCCTTGTACAGTCCTTTGTAACTGACTCCTAATTCACGGGCCTTTGTATGTAGGTTCATCACAGTCCATTTCCTGTATCCTGAGGTTCTGGTTCCATTTGTTGCTGGGCCGATGATCTCCATACCGTCTGCTCTGATCCCGCTGCTTGCCACCAGTTTGTGACAGGGTGTGCGACAGAGCAAGCAGGGAGAGCATACCGATGAATAATCCAAGAGACCTTTATTGCAATATTGCAACTGAGAGAATATTCCGGCAAACAGTGATCAGGTTCTTCAACTTACAATAGGCTGCAACAAAATAACAAATCCAGGGCGACACCCGATAATCCGACTCCAGGGAAAACAAAACACTAGTTCATAGACAGACACCAGGATCTGGCCTCAGCAGCAGATCCTAGCTCCTCACACCACACAGGTCCCAGAAGAATGATAGTATACCCATGGGCTTATTGTTCCACCCCTAGGGATCAGCCCCTTGGATGGGTGGAGGGGCTCACACCCACCCTCAAACATTTGTTACCTGGAGCTGAAAGTACAAAAGAGGCTCCAAATGTCCAGTCCCAGCCAGTCTGAGAAGCCCCCTGCAGAGAGCAACAAAGGAACACAATGTCCCCCACCAGAAGCAGGGTAGGAAATGTTAATGAAATATGGTCTATGAAATCAGGGCAGGGGTGGGACTCCGTTACACATTCCTAGTTGTAGCAGCCACAATTTTCCAACTTTTATGTAAGCTTCACTATACAGTGGCAGGTAAAAGTTTGAGCACCCCTGGTGAAAATTAGTATTATTGTTAATAGTTTGCAATTTAAAGATGAAATGATCTCTAAAAGGCCTAAAGTTAAAAAATACACATTTCCTGTGTATTTTAGGAAAAAACACACATGTATACCGCATTTTTCAGATTATAAGATGCACTTTTATTCCCCCAAATTTAGAGGGAAAAGGGGGTGCGTCTTATAATTCGAACATACCTTACCGCAGTGGAGCAGGGTCCCAGGGTCACTGTTGGAGGAGGCAAAAGGGGTGCGTCGCTGCAGGCCACAGAGCTGGGATGAGGGGGTGTTTGGAGGTGTGACACTGTGGGTGTTTGGTCTTGTGGGGGCTCCACTGACATTTTATAAAAGCCTGGAGCCCCTGTACTTCCATGGTTTACATTGCGGTGGACTCCGGGAAAATGGCTTGCAGGGGAAGTGCATGCACAGATGGAGATCTCAGGAGGTGTGTCTTAAACCGCAAAATACAGTATACAGTGGAGAAATAAGTATTTGATCCTTTACTGATTTTGTAAGTTTGGACACTGACAAAAAAACTAAACAGTCTATAATTTTAAGGGTAAGTTAATTTTAACATTGAGAGATAGAATATCAAAATCCAGAAAATCACACTGTATAAATTATATAAATTTATTTGCATTTTGCAGTGAGAAATTAGTATTTGATTCCTCTGGGAAACAAGACTTAATACTTCCTGGCAAAGCTATTTTTGGGAACCACAGCAGTCAGACATTTTTTGTAGTTGATGATGAGGTTTGCGCACATATCAGGAGAAATTTTGGTCCAATCCTCTTTGCAGATCATCTCTAAATCATTAAGATTTTGAGGCTGTTGCTTGGCAACTCGCAGCATCAACTCCCTCCATAAGTTTTCAATGGGACTAAGGTCTGGAGACTGGCTAGGCCACTCCATGACTGGAATGTGCTTTTTGAGCCACTTCTTTGTTGCCTTTGCTGTCTGTTTTGGGTCATTATCTTGCTGGAACACCAAGCCACGACCCTTTGTAAATGTCCTGGTGAAGTTGTCACTCAGGATTTTACAGTACATAGCTCCATACATTCTCCCATTAATGCGGTAAAGTAGTCCTGTGCCTTTAGCTGAGAAACACCTGGAGTGCATGCTAGGACTATGGGGTACTCGGGCTGGGCCGGACAGTTCTTAAAGGGGATGTGTCACAGCAGCAGTGATCTGGTCTGTGGCCCTGGGCGTCCAATAAAAGAGTAATAGTGAAAAAGGGAATAAAGTTTATGGGATAAATGTTCGTGACTCGGCAAATAGGAGATGTTAGCCAATGCTGCTTGAAGAGACCGCTGGGGCTGATGGAGATGCAGCAGAGTTGGTACAGCTCTCCACAGGCAGAGCTTTAGTCCCAAGGTATTTAGGTGAAATTTTGAGATGATGGATGTTGTAGTAGCTGTGGTACAGGGTGGATGGCACAGTAAATAAGTGTGAAAACACAGCTGGGTACAGTTTCCAATGCTTTACTCACAGTTCTCAGTTGCCCCAGCTTGGCTGCTTTGTCCTCCAGGTTTGTGGTCCAGCCAGCTCTCAAGCAATTTCAGTGCACACACACTCAGAATAAAGTCCTTTAATCGAAAGAATGACATAGACTCCTTTAACAAATCTTAATTAAACCATACTTACAACCTTGCCCATTACACTGACGCCATTGTCTTGTGCACAAGAAAACAACAATATTCCTCACCTTTCCGCAGAGAAGATAATAATCCATTTGTCCCACACCGGGTTTAGCTCTGCTACATCTAAATGGCAGGCTGCATGGTTGAATGATGCAGCCAAACAGCCTGCCATACAGCAGAGACACTGAGCAGCCTCTGGTACCGCCGCCCAGTGTTTCATGGTGAACTGGTAGGACCTGTCTGATGTCACTACAAGATGTCACTACGAGTTCTCACGTTCCCGATGCTATCAGAAAGATCCTGGGAATTCACAACCAATTAACTCACATCACCTTTCTGATGGTAGCGTGAGCGCCATTAGAAATTTTCCCAGAGCACTCACCTTAACGTTAAATTGGTACCAGAGAGGTCAGTGTCCATATGTGTAATACGCATGGCACATGTGTGGTAACCATGTGCTGCCCATGTGCTGCATCAGTACCACACGGCAGGCACCAGGAAAGCAGAAAAACAGTAAGCGCTGTTCACCGGTGCTGAGTGCTGAAGACGACTCTCATCATTCTCCCCTGCTAATAACAGGGAGAGCAGGAGATGCTGATGGCAGTATTCATTAAGCCAGCTCCTGCAATATAAATAAATAAATAAATGATTGAAAATTATAGCATGGGTTCCCCTCTATTTTCTATAACCAGCCAGGCAAAACTGACAGCTGGGGGCTGCAATCCTCAGCTTTCTGCATTAGTAAGACTGGTTATCAAGAATAGAGCAATCCCCAAGCCGTATTTTTTAATTATTTTATTAAATAATTAAAAAACCAGCGCAGGGGCCTCCCCATTTTTGACAACCAGCCTTGCTAAAGCAGACAGCTTCACTCTCCCACTCCCTCGTGCATTCCTGCCGTTGCCGCACAATGTCTGTTATGGCGTAAGTGCTAAATAAAGGACACAAATTTAGCTGAAGATACAGGGTGAGTGCCGCATTCTTTCTTTCTGTTTATACTGTAAGTATAACTGTGTTTGTTATTTTTAAATAAAAATGGAAAAGTGTTCTTTGTTTTATTTCTAATAAAGGACTTTATTCTTGCTGTGTCTTTATCTAATATATAAAGCTGAATGTGTGTGTGTATGTGTGTGTGTGTGTATGTGTGTATGTATGTCCGGGATTGGCATCTGAACCGTCGCATCTACAGCCACAAAATTTTGCACAGTCACACGTCTGGACACCGAGAGCATCATAGACTATGTTGTGAGGTGAAATTTTAACCCCGCGCTTTCCAATTCACCAAACAATTTTGCCGCTATCTACATAATGGGGAAAAAGTGAAAGGAAAAGTATTGGAGGCATTGCAGCTACAGCCACAAAATTTTGCACAGTCACACGTCTGGACCCCGAGAGCGTCATAGGCTATGTTGTGAGGTGAAATTTTAACCCCGCGCTTTCCAATTCACCAAACAATTTTGCCCCTATCTACATAATGGGGAAAAAGTGAAAGGAAATGTATTGGAGGCATCGCAGCTACAGCCACAAAATTTTGCACAGTCACACGTGTGGACCCCGAGAGTGTCATAGACTATGTTGTGAGGTGAAAGTTTAACCCCGCGCTTTCCAATTCACCAAACAATTTTGCCCCTATCTACATAATGGGGAAAAAGTGAAAGGAAAAGTGTTGGAGGCAAATTGACAGCTGCCAGATGTGAACAAGAGGGACTTAAAGAATGAGAGCGATGGCGCCAAAGAGTATATACCGTACAGTTGCTAAGGTGGGGCCCCGACATGGGATACTCACCACACACGGGGATATGAACACGCACACAAAATGCGCCACACACTACCACGTGCTTGAACACATATACCACCCTCAGCACACATACACCAACCTCGCCACATAAAAGTCGAAACACAAAAGTCGCTGCTCAAAACTCACCACATGCAAAACTAGGCTCACGCAAAACTCGCCACACGTGCAAAACTCACCTCATGGGAAAACTCGCCACACGCAAAACTTGCACCCGCGGAAAAATTGCCACATGCACAAAAGTTGCAACACATGCAAAAGTTGCCTCACACAAAACTTGCACATACTCAAAAGGCACCACACATAAAACTCGCCAAACGCAAAACTTGCCATGTGCAAAACTTGCTGCACACAACTTACTACACTAACCTGTCACATGCAACTCGACACACAAAAAGTTGCTACACGCATGTCGCCACACAAAACTCATCTCACAAAAGTCGCTACATGCATGTCGCCACACGCAACTCAACACACACAACTTGACACACGAAACTCGCCCTAGAGCACACACAAGTCTGGTATTATCCTTCAAAAATAAAAATCTAATTAATAAGCAGACAAACTACAAGAGCAACAAATATACCATATAGGAAATACGCCAGCTGTCAGTCACATGACCTGTCTATTATGTGTATGTGTGAGCTAATATATACTGCCAAGGGGAGGGCTTCCTGTTGGCTGGTGATTTATCAGGCTGCCAATTTAGCTTACAAATACTGAGCTAAAAATACTGACCAAATAACGTGTGAACGAGGTCTAATACAGGAGGAGATGACATACAGATATATAATATGTACAGGGGAGATGACATACAGGTATATACTGTATACAGGAGAGATGACACAGGTATATACTATATAGAGGAGGAGATGACATACAGGTACATACTATATACAGGAGGAGATGACATACAGGTATATACTATATACAGGGGAGATGACATACATGTATATACTATATACAGGAGATGACATACAGGTGCATACTATATATAAGGGAGATGACAAACATGTATATACTGAAGTGAAAATGAGAGGTGTGAGGTGGAAATGAAAAGGTGTGAGTGCAAAATGAGAAGAGTGAGGGAAAATAGTGGAGTGATCGGAAAATGACAGATGTGAGGTCGAAATGACAAGTGTTAGGGGGGAATGAGAGGAGTGAGGGGGAAAATAAGAGGAGTGAGGGGGAAAATGAGAGGTGTGAGGGAGAAAATGAGAGATGTGAGGGGAAAATGAGAGGCGTGATGGGAAAATAAGAGAAGTGAGGTGCTATAACTAACCACAGATATTTACAATGCCCAGGCAGCGCCGGGCTCTTCAGCTAGTTTACCATATAGCTATAGGATTAGTAATGGATAGGGGTCTTATAGACTCCTCTCCATTACTAAGCCATGGGCTGATGTCACCTGGCAATACAAACTTGACTTCAACCCCACAAATATGGACCCCACTTGCCACTGCTATAAGGCAAGTGGGAAGAGCCGGGCAAAGCACAAGAATTGGCGTATCTAATAGATGTGCCGTTTCTGGGCAGCAGCAAGCTGAAATATTTTGGATGGGGGGCTAATATCCATGGCCCCTTACCGGCCTGAGAATACCAGCCCCAAGTTGTCTGCTTTAGCAAGTCTGGTTGTCAAAAACTTTTCTTTAATTATTTATTTAAATAATTAAAAAATAGGGCATGGGGACTCCTCTATTCTTGATAACCTGCCTTGCTGAAGCTGACAGCTGAGGCTTGCAGCCCCCAGATGTGAGTTTTGCCTGGCTGGTTATCAAAAATACAGGGGAACCCCCACCGGGTTTTTTTTAATCATTTATTTACAGCGCAGGAACTGGCTGATGAATACTCCCCTCAGCTGCTCCTGCTCTCACTGTTATTAGCGGCAGCAGGTGTCACATGATGGGAGCAGTAGTCCCATCAGCTGACAACAGTGACTGGAGGTCAGCTTTATACCTCCGATCTCAGCAGTGGGCTCACGCAGGATGATTTCACCCCCAATCAGAAGTGTTTGGGCAGCCAATCACAGTAATGCCACACCAAAGATGATGCCGGCTTAACTGTAATTGGCAAGCAAATAAAGAGCCAAACATGCTGAACGGGTCACCCAAATATACCGATGCGAATACCAAATTACTCACTGAGTAACAAATAGCACGAATAGCATACTTTCGTGTGAGTAACGAATACTGACGAATGTATTCGGTCAACACTATTCATGTTCACACATTGCATAAGTGTTGCATTTTTTTTTCTGCAGGTGTTCACACCAAACTATGCAATAACAATATTGTCTGATTATTTCCCTTGCTTTTGACCTTTTTTGTTGTGGATTTGAAGCAGCCTTGTTAAGGAGTTCATAAAGAAATGTAAAAAAATTTAAAATAAATAATATACATTCAAATATTAAACATTTTTCTAAATACTGTTATTTCAAAAAGGTATGCTTTATATAATTGTCACGATAGGTCTGGTGAGTAAACTGGGACCAGGGGCCCCTTTCTTGGCCCTAGCTCAAAGGGGCGCCTTAGCTTGCCCCGTTCCCCCGGGATACCTCAGATGGCAAGGATGCCGGGGCCTCTGCCCCTGCCCTGTCTCCTAGCTGCAGCCCTGCGTCTGTCCCCCTCCCCCACCCTGGGAAGAGAGATGATACCCTGTACCACAGTACACTAACCCGACAGACAGGGGAACAAAGACAAGGGTAAAAGAAAATTCCACTCACACAAATACTCTCACAAATAACAGAGGTATTCACCAGGGTGTGAAGGAAGGGGAAAGAAAATAAGGCAGGTAAGAATGAAGAATTTCCAAGCGTACAAACCAAGCAACAGTCGTACAATAAACTCCTCCAGCTCTCCAAACACCAAACATATTTGCAGATGATACAAAACTATGTAAAGCAGTTAATACAAGAGAAGATAGTATTCTGCTACAGATGGATCTGGATAAGTTGGAAACTTGGGCTGAAAGGTGGCAGATGAGGTTTAACAATGATAAATGTAAGGTTATACACATGGGAAGAAGGAATCAATATCACCATTACACACTGAATGGGAAACCACTGGGTAAATCTGACAGGGAGAAGGACTTGGGGATCCTAGTTAATGATAACCTTACCTGGAGCAGCCAGTGCCAGGCAGCAGCTGCCAAGGCAAACAGGATCATGGGGTGCATTAAAAGAGGTCTGGATACACATGATGAGAGCATTATACTGCCTCTGTACAAATCCCTAGTTAGACCGCACATGGAGTACTGTGTCCAGTTTTGGGCACCGGTGCTCAGGAAGGATATAATGGAACTAGAGAGAGTACAAAGGAGGGCAACAAAATAATAAAGGGGATGGGAGAACTACAATACCCAGATAGATTAGCGAAATTAGGATTATTTAGTCTAGAAAAAAGACGACTGAGGGGCGATCTAATAACCATGTATAAGTATATAAGGGGACAATATAAATATCTCGCTGAGGATCTGTTTATACCAAGGAAGGTGACGGGCACAAGGGGGCATTCTTTGCGTCTGGAGGAGAGAAGGTTTTTCCACCAACATAGAAGAGGATTCTTTACTGTTAGGGCAGTGAGAATCTGGAATTGCTTGCCTGAGGAGGTGGTGATGGCGAACTCAGTCGAGGGGTTCAAGAGAGGCCTGGATGTCTTCCTGGAGCAGAACAATATTGTATCATACAATTAGGTTCTGTAGAAGGACGTAGATCTGGGGATTTATTATGATGGAATATAGGCTGAACTGGATGGACAAATGTCTTTTTTCGGCCTTACTAACTATGTTACTATGTTACTATGTTACCAGCTTCTCCCTCTCCAGATCTATGCACCAAGTGCTAAGGACCTGGCCAGAAGGCCTAGCTTTTATAGGAGAGAGGAGTGGCTAACCGAGCACAGCTGAATGCAGGGATTTCCACATGGCCTATTAACCCCTGTCCTGCTGAAAGAAAACAAACACATTTAATACACCGGAGAAGTGCTTCTTCTCAGCGGCGAAGCAGGAGCCATCAGTCTCTGCAGTGTTCTGGCACCGCTCTGTCGTGGTAACTCCTTGACAATAATTCACTCTGTGGGAATACTTAGATTGCAACTGCAATCAATCACGTCTGTCCTACATCTCAGAGGGCAAGCAGTAGGGGTAGAATGGGCTGCTTGAAGCCTGAGACAGAGGTCAGGTCAGAGCAGTGTCTGGTCAGGCATCCTAGTGACCTTGTGTACCTTTGTTCAGTCAACCTGACAGGACACTGCCTACAGCAGGAGTAAAGCCGGAGTCACACTACAGAGAGATACGGCCGAGTCTCGCAGGTTAAAAACAAGCTCTGGCACTCCGGAGCAGAGTGTGCAGCTCCATGTATTGCTGTGTGGCTGCACGCTCCGCTCTGGAGTGCCGGTGCCAGAGCTTGGTTTTAACCTACGAGACTCAGCCGTATCTCGCTGTGTGTGATCCCGGCCTAAAAGTGAACGAAATGTCCATCTAAGTCAGCCTGACTCTCCTTCATCATGCAGCCTGTCCTACTGTGTGTCCTGGATTTTGCCATTTTTAAAATCCTGATAGAGTGCAGAAGATAAAGAACACCTTTTTGCTAATTAAAAGTATTTAGAAAAATGCTAAAAAAGTACATACCGTAATGTATTACGGTATTTATTTTATTAATTTTTTGGAAAATCCCTTTAATGTGGCTTATATAGTGAAGAAAACCTTTGATTCTGCACTTAGTAAAGTATGAGGTAACTGCCTTTTTGCATGTTTTTTTAGGCTCCACATAGAAGCCTTTATATAAAAAAGCACTAAAACTGCATAGTTCAGCAGCATCTTTGGATGCACAGGGGACACAGCTTTTATGAAATAACATCCACTTTGCTTGAACAGTTAAGCATAGCTGAATTTCTGTGAAAAAACACAGAAAAAATGCAGCATTTATGCTACATGTGAACACGGCATAATTGTCCAAGCAAAGTGGATGTGATGCCATGAAAACTCCTGATGTACGGAGAATCTGGGTTAAACATACGTCGGGGCAGAGGGATGCTTTTCTGCTTTACCTTATAACACCAGCAGGACTAGTGCCAGGTACATACTTAACTTTTTCTCTACACTGTTATATATCATCCCTTTTCCTTTTGATACTGGAGACCTCTAATGATCACACAGGCTAGGTGAGCATATAGACAGCAACATAAAGCCCTTGGTATGCTGCATGATACATGTGGTTGCAAAGAGTCACTGTTTACATGTAACACACTTTAGCACAACAGTGACCTTAAATACATATAGTATTCAATTATTGGAGCTATTGAAAGAAAGAATAACACTTAGCTCTTAGTATGCTGTATGATATACAAGTTGCATACGGTGATTGTTCACAGCGATGCACTTTAATACAATAATCACTCTCAATATATGCAACATTTGTTATCTGACTTATATATTGGTATTTAATAGAAAGAATAGAAACGGTATTGCTGCACAATTCTTTGTGCACCTTACAAGCATTGCTCTTTATAGGGTTGTGTTTAACATAAAATAAAATACTTCCTAAACTAGAGGAAATATCATTCCAATCCTCTTAATATAAAATAGTAATAGGACATATTTCTGCTAAGTACTAGAGATGAGTGAATTTGTTCAGAAAACGTTCGCCAATCTCAAATTTGGCATGAACATAGCTCATTCGGATTCGTGTTCGGATTCCCGAGCATTTTTCCTAAAAATCTTCAAAAGTCAGCCAAAGTTCGGTAAATCACCGAATTCACAAAGGGCTCTTTCAGACATCAGTGTTTCCGGTAGCAGCACGGGCCGTATTCCTGTGTCGTCTGTGTGACAGGTACAGGCGCCTGGAAATCTGCGGTACTGTCGGTGCTGTTCCCCGGCACCGGGTGCTGAAGTGAATCCAGCTTACATCATGGTACCCTGCTCGCGTTTAGATCACTGCTAAATCTGCTAGATCTCTCTGTGAACAGCGAGAGCAAGCAGCGGCTCATGGAAATATTCAATGGCCGACGTCTGCGCTACAAGTAAATTAATAAAATAAAAAAATGATGTGGGGTTCCACACTACTAGAAAAGAGACAGGGATCATATCACATAGATCTGGATCCATTTTCAGAATACTCCAATATTTTTGAATAACATTTCTTACTTTAACTGACTGATCTTCAAATGTTCCCACAATTCATGCCTCAAATGTTAATAGGGTTTTTCAGAATTTCCCTCTTTTCAAAACATAAGCAGACATCGATAGATATATACTTTAGTGGTATAAGGAAGGTATAATTTTTTAAGGACTTGGGAGTAGTGATACCACTGTATGCTGTGACCTGTTTGTAGTTATTGCAATAACTTGGTACTTTGACACCATACCTATTTTTTGATATGGGTGGTCACTACTTATTCTAAAAGCTACCCATTATCTATGAGACAGGAGGTTATAAAGGAATAAGTGTAATACATCTGGTGTTATGAATTTTCCACCAGTATATACCATTTCATCCCTCACTGGGTTTTCCCTTTTAAGTTATATTTTTTATTTGAGCGCACTCCTGTGACAATTTTACATCTCCTCACTTTTTATTAGCCTAGATAGCACATTATTCGGCTATGTTTGTGTATTCTATCTATCCTTTCCCTCATTCCAGGGCCTAATATTGCTCATTAGGGAAAGTCAACGGTAAGTGGCGGCACCATCAGCGCAGGTTATAGGATGCCAACCTCCGCAGTAAGGTAGGGAAATAACAGTAATTTATTAAGGCTTCTATACACTTCCCACTGTATGCCAGACACTGGTTTTCCGTTGGCCTTTTTGGTTGTATGTTACATATTTTTTACTTTTTAATATATTATTAAAAGTGAAGTTTTAATTTGGTACCTATCTCTAGATAGTGTTTTGTTCAGTGAACTGATTTTTTCTGCCACTCATTATTGTGTTTTTCTGTGAAAACCAATTATGTATTCCCAAGACTACTTAAAAAAAACACACACCAGTCCAGAAAAATTATTTCTTTGGCCTAAAAATGGCAACAAGATGGCTGATGCCAATTATTTATTTTCCACACTACTAGAAAAGACAACAGTCCAAAAAAGCATTTTTTTGGCCTAGAAATGGCAGCTAGACTGCTTATTCCAATTATTTGTTTCCCTTACTACTAAAAACACACATCGGGCCAGAAAAATTATTTCCTTGTCCTGCTAATGGCAACGAGATGGCTGATGTGATTTATTTATTTGGAACACTACTAGAAACCATAAAGTGGCTTTTTGGAACAGTGATGCCACAGGTGGAGAGGTGTAGAGTACACACAGTGGCTTAAAGGCACAGTACTCCCACAGGCAGGGAGGTGCAGAGTACACACAGTGGCTTAAAGGCACATTACTCCCACAGGCATGGGGTATAGTGTACACACAGAAGCTTTTAGCACAGTACTCCCACAAATATAGCTAAAACAGCTGCTTTTTTGCAGAGTGCACAATCAGAATCTGTCCCTTATTCCAGCTACATCCTATCCCTATACGTACTAATCAGAGAAGAATGGCGGTGGCACTCATGATATGGCCTTCATACAGGTCATATCACGGTGCTGTGCCGCCAAATCACAGCGATGTCAATACTTGGCATGGCCATGACGGCTCCGGAAGTTCCCACAGCTTGTTGATTGGCTGCACTTTCAACAATCTTTATTAGACTGACAAACCTAAGCAGGAAACCAGCACTCTGGTGTTGATAGCAATCATGTGTGTATGCAGAGCTGGCATCATCAATCGGTGCTCTCAGGCAAGTGCCGGGGCCCTCTGTAGGTGGGAGGGCCAACTCGCCATCGGGGTCACCATCATGCTATGGGGACCATGAGTCTGTGTAGCCCGGTGCCAGTGCTGGTGCTGGCACGGCCTCCCCATAGTTTAAAATTTTTGAAATGCTTACCTCTCCTTGTTCCCCGCTGGCCACTGGTCTGGTATCTTTTGCGTGTTATGACTCTGACATCTCATTAGGGCAGAGGGCTTGATGACATTCTGTATGGATCATTATATAGAGCCCATTCTGTATGGAGAATTATATAGGTCCATTATTCTGTGTGGAATATTATTTGGTGCCTATTATTCTGTTTGGAGCAATATATGGGGTTCACTATTCTGTATGGAGTATTATAAGGGGTCTATTATTCACTATGGATCAATATTTGAGATCCATTATTCTGTATGGATCATTATGTGAGACCCATTATTCTGCATGGAGCAGTATATGGGACCTACTCTGTTTGGAGCATTATATGGTGCCCATTATATTGTATTGAGTAATATATGAGGCCATTATATACTGTATGGAGCATTGTATGAGGCCCATTGTTCTGTATGGAGCATTATATGGGTGCCTGTCATGCTGTCTTGGGGCCTCAAACTGTCATTGGAACTGGGACCCTAACTATCCCTGTCCCAGTGGTACTCTTGATCGTAGAAAGGTCCAAGTTTCCGACCTTACTTAGCTCCTGTTAATCCTTGGTATGTCCCCTCCACAACCCCACGGAGCCTGGAAAGGAATGTAATGTGAAAAAAAGATAAAACAGAGATAACAGAAAACATCTATCACACAAAAGCACCAACCAACAATATGGAAGAGAATAGGAACAGGGAGAAATAAATTAAAAGGGAAAAGGGACCAGATGATAAACGCACATGTACTACAGAACACCTCCACAACAACTTCTCTCCAAACACTTAGCTTAAGCACACACAGCACAGGAAAATGAATCTCCAATAGCATCAACAAATTCCTATTCAGCACAGCATCCCCAAAGACACAAAGGAAGCAGAGCTTTCACTGGCAAGACAGAGAGGCCAGGTTTTACAGGAAGAGGTAATGACCTTATCAGCTGAATATGGAGCAGCAAGTTTCTGACCAGCATTGAAAGGATTGTTAACCTCTTCAGCACCAAAGGAAACCAAATTAATTTAATATGGGACCCAAACACACAAGCTAAATGGAAAATCTGCGATTCACAATATGCAGACATCTTCTACCCCCAGATCTCCCAGATTGATGTAACACAATCATTACACGTCCATTCTGTATGGAGCATTATATTCTGCCCATTATTCTGTATGTAGCAATATATGGGGTCCATTATTTGATATGGAGCAATATCTGGGGATCATTGTAATGTTTGGAGCAATATATGTGGCTCAATATACTGTATGAAACAATATCTAGGGCCCATTATACTGACTGGAGAACTATGTGGTGCACACAATATTATATGAAGGACTATATGGTGCCCATAATACTGTCTGGAGTACTATGTGGTGCCCATAATACTGTATGTAGGACTATGTGGTGCTCATAATACTGTATGGAGGACTATGTGGTGCCCAAAATAATGTATAGGGGACTATATGGTGCCCAAAATACTGTATGGAGCACTATGTGGTGCTCATAATAATATATGGCTAACATAGAAAAAACTCAGAAAAAATACATACCATGAGATACGGCCTTCCCAAAACCCTGTCTGATGACAAATGCACACTTAGCAGGATGCAGCAGGCCTCCACTGATAAAGGCTAGGGGCGGCACAGGTGAAAACCACTTGATAAAAACAACCACCCCAACCAAACATTGCAGGGGTTGGCTGCCTAGCAGAAAAAAATGCACATTGATATAACTCGCATAGGACGCCAGTCACACTGATAGGTGCGGTGCACAGTGTCTGTATGCAACCTATTGATGACGCCCCTTGTATTAACAGGCGGGCTGCCCAGCACTATAAAATGCAGCGCACAGTGAAAGACGCCCCAGAAAAACCTAGCCAACATAAAGAGGCCTGGCCACATCCTGCAGAAAAGGATATGATATAGTGCAAAAAAATGCATGCATATGATAAATACATACACTATATGAGGTTATTATATATCATAATAATATATGGAAGACTATGTGGTGTCCAGGCCAAAGAGGAAAAAATAGGTGGCACTTCGTGATGCAGTAAAAAAAATTATTTCTTTATTCAACACAAGTAGACTATGGATGCAGCGGAACAGGTGCAGCGGAGGATGACGGCCATTTCACATCGATCAGACGCTTCAACAGGTCTAGGTATGTGCCCATAATCATGTATGGAGGACTATGTGGTGCCCAAAATACTGTATGGAGCACTATTTGGTGGCCATAATACTGTCTGGAGCACTATGTTGTCCGCATAATACTGTATCGATGACTATACTGTCCAATCTAAAATGAAAAGTCTTCTTTCAATCTGACTCTGACTACAAACTTTTGAATCCGCCCAGCGCATGCGCACTGTGAGGATTAGTTGATTTCTGAGCTATTGTAACATTAACAATAGATGGCACTCATGTAATGTAAGGTGTAAAGGAAATCTTTGGCATTGTATTATACCTATATTTCTCTGCTATATCTGTGCATTATAAAAGCTGGTAAGTGTTAAAGGGGCCCACTGAGACTTTTTCGCCTGGGGCTCACAAACACCTGGAGCTGGCCCTGTCTCTGATCCATGTCTGGGAGGCCGTGGTTGGTGCTGTCCAAAAAGTAGTCAACAGAGTAAGAAACTGACAGACTCAATGAAATGGAAAGCTATGACTTATTATTGGTCACTGAAAATTTTGGGGGGAAATGTCAGAAATGTATTTTTGTACTTTTCAGTTGTTTTGTTGTTATTCTCCCTTTAAGGGTTGAAAATAAACAAATGAGATAGTAAAATTTACATTTTTCACTTAGTTACATAATAATTCTGCACACTATTAGTTGACCAATAATTTTGCACACATTGGTATTCTCTTAAGAAGGAAAAAACTGCACTCTTACTTTCTAAAATATATATGTTTTAGGTTTATTAACCTTTTGGATTGACTGACAACTGCAGAGTTATTCAAATAATAAAATGAATAATCAAAAATACAAATTGCTTAATAATTGTGCACACAATGACCCAACATACAAATCTGATTGCTAACAAAGGCGGAAATAAAAGAAACCACTGGTGTGCTCTTTTTAATGAATCTTATGATTCTGCAGGAAATACATGTGAACATTTACAGTACTACAATTATTTATAACCTAATCTATAATTGAAACAAATGTTTCTGTAAAATCATTGACTACACAATAAACCATATTAACAAACAATACATCTAATTGCCTGCATTCTTCAACCTAATTTTCTTACTACCATTCACAACCCTAATTATTTCTGAAGCTTTGCCGAATTCTGTTCTAGGTGATTAATAATTCAAGCTGCAATAATCCAACACTTGAATTTATTTATTTTATCTCTGTCCCTATTCTTTTATTTGGATTTAATTTTTTTTCTACATGAAGTTACCCAAGGAATACTAATCTGGTCTTATGTATTTCTTTTCACTACTTTTCCATTTAAGTAGAGTCATTTCATTTGTATAGTTGGCAGATGTGCAAAATGACTTTGCCTTTTACTGCAGGTATGCCATTTTTCACTATGTCTGGATTAAGTGATTTTTATCAAGTCGTTCTCTCCATCTCAGGAGACCAATTTCGTACTATCTGATAATAGTCAGCAATTACATTTATTACAATTCAAGTCATCGTGTGTCACAGCATTCATGACAGGCAAATTAAACCTGGAACCTCTTCTTTCTATACCAAAAGAGCTGTCTATATTTCAATCTCCTTTAGATAAAACAGTTCTAAATATTTGCATTACAATAATCTTATAACAGCACTGACTCACCGCTTCCTTAGTCTTCTGGATTTCCTATGTGATTGTACTAAAAGAATCCATCAATCTTTTTCTTTTTACTTTATCTTGAAACTAAGTTATTCTAGTGAAATGTTCCTTTTGTCCTTGAATATTCAAAAAATATATATAGGTCCCAATTAATCAACGTGATTAAGCCAGAAATCTGGCATGAAATGCCTTGAAAAGTCAATATTTTTTATTGCATAACACAGAGTTGCCCCAAAATTCTGCAACATTTTACATTTCCACCCCAGCTTTGTCCAGCTCTTACAAAATGGTGGTAGCTAGGGTGGGATGGGGGCGGGATGGGAAGTGGCGCTTCCCGCTGTTTTAAATCATGATAAGTTGTGGCATGCCTAATGCCACACATTTTAGTCCCCCATTGGAGTAAGATTTGTCACGAGGTGCGACTTTTAAGATGTGCCTGATTTATTAAATGGCGTGCACCTCTTAATGAACCATGCTCATCTGACTCCATCAAGACCGGAATGAACAATGGCGGTCTTTAACCCCTTTACCCCCAAGGGTGGTTTGCACGTTAATGACCAGGCCAATTTTTACAATTCTGACCACTGTCCCTTTATGAGGTTATAACTCCGAAACGCTTCAACGGATCCTGGTGATTCTGACATTGTTTTCTCGTGACATATTGTACTTCATGATAGTGGTAAAATTTCTTTGATTGTACCTGCGTTTATTTGTGAAAAAAACGGAAATTTGGCGAAAATTTTGAAAATTTCGCAATTTTCAAACTTTGAATTTTTATGCAATTAAATCACAGAGATATGTCACACAAAATACTTAATAAGTAACATTTCCCACATGTCTCTTTTACATCAGCATAATTTTGGAACCAATTTTTTTTTTTGTTAGGGAGTTATAAGGGTTAAAAGTTGACCAGCAATTTCTCATTTTTACAACACCATTTTTTTTTAGGGACCACGTCTCATTTGAAGTCATTTTGAGGGGTCTATATGATAGAAAATGCCCAAGTGTGACACCATTCTAAAAACTGCACCCCTCAAGGTGCTCAAAACCACATTCAAGAAGTTTATTAACCCTTCAGGTGTTTAATAGGAATTTTTGGAATGTTTAAATAAAAATGAACATTTAACTTTTTTACACAAAAAATTTACTTCAGCTCCAATTTGTTTTATTTTACCAAGGGTAACAGGAGAAATTGGACCCAAAAAGTTGTTGTCCAATTTGTCCTGAGTACGCTGATACCCCATATGTGGCAGTAAACCACTGTTTGGGCGCATGGGAGAGCTCGGAAGGGAAGGAGCGCTATTTGACTTTTCAATGCAAAATTGACAGGAATTGAGATGGGATGCCATGTTGCGTTTGGAGAGCCACTGATGTGCCTAAACATTGAAACCCCCCACAAGTGACACCATTTTGGAAAGTAGACCCCCTAAGGAACTTATCTGGATGTGTGGTGAGCACTTTGACCCACCAAGTGCTTCACAGAAGTTTATAATGCAGAACCGTAATAATAAAAAATCATATTTTTTCACAAAAATTATATTTTTGCCCCCAATTTTTTATTTTTCCAAGGGTAAGAGAAGAAATTGGACCTCAAAAGTTGTTGTCCAATTTGTCCTGAGTACGCTGATACCCCATATGTGGCAGTAAACCACTGTTTGGGCGCATGGGAGAGCTCGGAAGGGAAGGAGCGCAGTTTGACTTTTCAATGCAAAATTGACAGAAATTGAGATGGGACGCCATGTTGCGTTTGGAGAGCCACTGATGTGCCTAAACATTGAAACCCCCCACAAGTGACACCATTTTGGAAAGTAGACCCCCTAAGGAACTTATCTAGAGGTGTGGTGAGCACTTTGACCCACCAAGTGCTTCACAGAAGTTTATAATGCAGAACCGTAAAAATAAAAAATCATATTTTTTCACAAAAATTATATTTTTGCCCCCAATTTTTTATTTTTCCAAGGGTAAGAGAAGAAATTGGACCTCAAAAGTTGTTGTCCAATTTGTCCCGAGTACGCTGATACCCCATATGTGGCAGTAAACCACTGTTTGGGCGCATGGGAGAGCTCGGAAGGGAAGGAGCGCCGTTTGACTTTTCAATGCAAAATTGACAGGAATTGAGATGGGACGCCATGTTGCGTTTGGAGAGCCACTGATGTGCCTAAACATTGAAACCCCCCACAAGTGACACCATTTTGGAAAGTAGACCCCCTAAGGAACTTATCTGGATGTGTGGTGAGCACTTTGACCCACCAAGGGCTTCACAGAAGTTTATAATGCAGAGCCATAAAAATAAAACAAAATTTTTTTCCCACAAAAATTATTTTTTAGCCCCCAGTTTTGTATTTTCCCTAGGGTAACAGGAGAAATTGGACCCCAAAAGTTGTTGTCCAATTTGTCCTGAGTACGCTGATACCCCATATGTGGGGGGGAACCACCGTTTGGGCGCATGGGAGGGTTCGGAAGGGAAGGAGCGCCATTTGGAATGCAGACTTAGATGGAATGGTCTGCAGGCGTCACATTGCGTTTGCAGAGCCCCTAATGTACCTAAACAGTAGAAACCCCCCACAAGTGACACCATTTTGGAAAGTAAACCCCCTAAGGAACTCATCTTGATGTGTTGTGAGAGCTTTGAACCCCCAAGTATTTCACTACAGTTTATAACGCAGAGCCATGCAAATAAAAAATATTTTTTTTCCACAAAAATTATATTTTAGCCCCCAGTTTTGTATTTTTCCAAGGTTAGCAGGAGAAATTGGACCCTAAATGTTGTTGTCCAATTTGTCCTGAGTACGCTGATACCCGATATGTGGGGGGGAACCACCGTTTGGGCGCATGGGAGGGCTCGGAAGGGAAGGAGCATCATTTGGAATGCAGACTTAGATGGATTGGTCTGCAGGCGTCACATTGCGTTTGCAGAGCCCCTAATGTACCTAAACAGTAGAAACCCCCCACAAGTGACCCCATATTGGAAACTAGACCCCTCAATGAACTTATCTAGATGTGTTGTGAGAACTTTGAACCCCCAAGTGTTTCACTACAGTTTATAACGCAGAGCCGTGAAAATAAAAAATCTTTTTGTTTTCCCACAAAAATTATTTTTTAGCCCCCAGTTTTGTATTTTCCCAAGGGTAACAGGAGAAATTGGTCCAGGAAAGTTGTTGTCCAATTTGTCCTGAGTACGCTGATACCCCATATGTTGGGGTAAACCCCTGTTTGGGCACACAGGAGAGCTCGGAAGGGAAGGAGCACTGTTTTACTTTTTCAACGCAGAATTGGCTGGAATTGAGATCGGACGCCATGTCGTGTTTGGAGAGCCCCTGATGTGCCGAAACAGTGGAAACCCCCCAATTATAACTGAAACCCTAATCTAAACACACCCCTAACCCTAATTCCAACGGTAACCCTAACCACACCTCTAACCCTGACACACCACTAACCCTAATCCCAACCCTATTCCCAACTGTAAATGTAATCTAAACCCTAACCCTAACTTTAGCCCCAACCCTAACTGTAGCCCCAACCCTAACCCTAACCCTAACCCTAGCCCTAACCCTAGCCCTAACCCTAACCCTAACCCTAGCCCTAACCCTAACCCTAGCCCTAACCCTAGCCCTAACCCTAACCCTAACCCTAGCCCTAACCCTAGCCCTAACCCTAGCCCTAACCCTAACCCTAGCCCTAACCCTAGCCCTAACCCTAGCCCTAGCCCTAACCCTAGCCCTAACCCTAGCCCTAACCCTAACCCTAGCCCTAGCCCTAACCCTAGCCCTAACCCTAGCCCTAACCCTAGCCCTAACCCTAGCCCTAACCCTAACCCTAATCCTAGCCCTAACCCTAGCTCTAATGGGAAAATGGAAATAAATACATTTTTTTTTATTTTTCCCTAACTAAGGGGGTGATGAAGGGGGGTTTGATTTACTTTTATAGTGGGTTTTTTAGCGGATTTTTATGATTGGCAGCTGTCACACACTGAAAGACCCTTTTTATTGCAAAAAATATTTTTTGCAATACCACATTTTGAGAGCTATAATTTTTCCATAGTTTGGTCCACAGAGTCATGTGAGGTCTTGTTTTTTGCGGGACGAGTTGACGTTTTTATTGAAAACATTTTCGGGCACGTGACATTTTTTTATCGCTTTTTATTCCGATTTTTGTGAGGAAGAATGACCAAAAGCCAGCTATTCATGAATTTCTATTGGGGGAGGCGTTTATACCGTTCCGCGTTTGGTAAAATTGATAAATCAGTTTTATTCTTCGGGTCAGTACGATTACAGCGATACCTCATTTATATCATTTTTTTATGGTTTGGTGCTTTTATACGATAAAAACTATTTTACAGAAAAAATAATTATTTTTGCATCGCTTTATTCTCAGGACTATAACTTTTTTATTTTTTTGCTGATGATGCTGTATGGCGGCTCTTTTTTTGCGGGACAATATGACGCTTTCAGCGGTACCATGGTTATTTATATCTGTCCTTTTGATCGCGTGTTATTCCACTTTTTGTTCGGCGGTATGATAATAAAGTGTTGTTTTTTGCCTCGTTTTTTTTTTTTTTTTCTTACGGTGTTTACTGAAGGGGTTAACTAGTGGGACAGTTTTATAGGTCGGGTCGTTACGGACGCGGCGATACTAAATATGTGTACTTTTATTGGTTTTTTTTTTTATTTAGATGAAGAAATGTATTTATGGGAATAATATATATATTTTTTTTTTCATTATTTTGGAATATTTTTTTTTATTTTTTTTACACATTTGGAAAAATTTTTTTTTACTTTTTTACTTTGTCCCAGGGGGGGACATCACAGATCAGTGATCTGACAGTTTGCACAGCACTCTGTCAGATCACTGATCTGACATGCAGCGCTGCAGCCTTCACAGTGCCTGCTCTAAGCAGGCTCTGTGAAGCCACCTCCCTCCCTGCAGGACCCGGATCCGCGGCCATCTTGGATCCGGGGCTCGAGCAGGGAGGGAGGTGAGGAGACCCTCGCAGCAACGCGATCACATCGCGTTGCTGCGGGGGGCTCAGGGAAGCCCACAGGGAGCCCCCTCCCTGCGCGGTGCTTCCCTGCACCGCCGGCACATCGCGATCATCTTTGATCGCGGTGTGCCAGGGGTTAATGTGCCGGGGGCGGTCCGTGACCGCTCCTGGCACATAGTGCCGGATGTCAGCTGCGATAAGCAGCTGACACCCGGCCGCGATCGGCGGCGCTCCCCCCGTGAGCGCTGCCGATCGCTATGACGTACTATCCCGTCCAGGGTCATATAAGCCCAGGGCACCTCGACGGGATAGTACGTCTAAGGTCACAGAGGGGTTAAGAATTGGGGCCATATTATGTTTTTAGACAGGTGATTTTATTAATATGGCTAATCTGTGTTTTAGGAGGTCTTAGTTTATTTAACTGAATGTTTCTCTGTTTGTACATCTTTTTTCAAGGTTTACTATTGCTACATTTATATCTTGTCAGTAAATCCAAACCGAATTTATGTGTTCACGTCTTTTTTTAGGTTTAAACCCAGTTTATAATCCACATTTAATTTGGAGGTCCAAGCCTAGTTTGCAAGTCCATGTTTCAAACTGTATTTAGGTCCATGCTTGGTTAATAAAATCATTACTGTGCTCAAATTTGAAAAGGTACCATGCACATTAGATTATTTTCAGCTGAACCCTCCAACCATCTCATGTGTGTGGAAACACCCGGAATCTACCTCGACAGATGATATCACAGGTGATGAAATTTGAGATGACTGATCATTTTGTTCTCCTTTTTTCTTGGAGATGAGCTAATGCCAGAGGTGTCGAGCTGTGGCTTCATTTACAACACTACAGAGATATCTTGAAAAGGTGGTGATAGAGAAAGCCATCTGCTGACAATTACCTAAGGTAAATAGTCACTTTATTTTCTTGTGTTATTTGTAGGTTATTATTATTATTTATTGTTATAACACCATTTATTCCATGGTGCTTTACATGTAAGGAGGAGTATACATAATAAAAATAAGTACAATAATCTTAAACAATACAAGTCATAACTGTTTATTCTGTTTTTTTCTCTCATGGGTATTGGAGTTGTATGTGGGACATTATCTTTTGTCTATCTCTTTATTTAGGGATTGTTAGGGACCCTAGGGTCAGCCGTCATTGAGTAGGGGTGCCTACCACAGTAAATTAGGGTGCCAACCTCCACTGTCAGGTAGTTGTTTATTTGTAGGTTCATATAGGGCCCACCAGCCTTTTCCTTTATTATAGGCATCTCTTAGGGCATGGTAGGGTGAGCCGTCGAGGAGTGGGGGCGCCTACCGCAGTAAATTAGGGTGCCAACCTCCATTGCCAGGCAGGACTCATTGCAGTCTGACGTAGGGTCTTTATAGGTACATTTAATACTATTTTATCTTTCAATTTTGATAAAGAACGTTCTTTTTAGATATATTATTAAAAGTTATTTTTTAGGGATCCTTGTTTCTTTTTGGTTTATATTCATAACTGGTACAGGAGGAGTGAGGACCCTGCCTGCGAAGGCTCACAATCTACAAGGGATGGGTGAGAAAACAGTAGGTGAGGGTAGAGCTGGTCATGCAGCGGTTTGGTCGATCGGTGGTTACTGCAGGTTGTAGGCTTGTCGGAAGAGGTAGGTCTTTAGGCTCTTTTTGAAAGTTTCGATGGTAGGCGAGAGTCTGATGTGTTGTGATAGAGGGTTCCAGAGTAGGGGTGATACGCGTGAGAAATCTTGTATACGATTGTGGGAAGAGGAGATAAGAGGGGAGTAGAGAAGGAGGTCACAGATGTATGGAGGAGACAGGTTGTGGATGGCTTTGTACGTCATGGTTCATGCCTTGTTTCCAAATCTTTGTCTTATTTTAGGCTCTGGCCTAATTTGATAGTCCATGTAGCATTGTTCATTTGTGCCTGATTTGAAATTCAGGTCAATAGAGTCAAAGACGGATTATTGGCAGAAGGACGTCCAAGCCATATTCGTGTCTAGCTGAAGTCCCGTGCCTCGTTAGCACACCTATATTTCATTTGTATAGAAATATTTTTTTTCATTATGTAGTTTTAGAACTAATTGCATTTTTCACACACAGACAATAAATCATTTTTTTAGTTTGTAATGCTCTGAAAAAATAAATGAAAGGTCCTGTTAGTAGATGTGGTGATATCTAAAAAAAAAAGAAACTATTGAGCCTTATTCATGGTTTTTATTTTTTTCCCATGATCCAAAAGCAGAAAATTAAAATAAAACATTAAAATTGAGAATTGGTATAGAAGAATAAACAAGTAGCAGGGAGAGTAAACGAGTAGCAGGAAACACAAGCAAAAGGTTAAAATGTTCATAGCTTAAGAACATGAGGATATTCAGTGTTACCAGATTTGTTAAAGGGTAACAGTTGCATTTCAATTACTGAGATGGAGAGACTACTATTTTTGTTTAATGATTTGCTTCTCATGGATTTCTTCAGGTTAACCAGTTCCAAATTGGTGCAATTTTCTATTTTTGAACAATCATTTTTTTCCTCCTCATCTTCCAAGTGCCATAACTTTTTAAAATGTTTTTGTCCGCATATCCATACAAGGGATTGTTAATTTCTTTGATGAAAACGGGAACAAAATTCTGACTGCTGTGAAGCAACTCAATTCTGCAATTCTTTTTGGGTTTGTTTTTTCTGCATTCATTGTGCCATAAAATGTGTCCTGGCATTATGATTCTCAAAGTCAGTATGATACCAAACCTATATCTATCTATATATACAGTGGGTAAGGAAAGTATTTATACCCCTTTAAATTTTTCACTTTGTTTCATTGCAGCTATTTGGTAAATTCAAAAAAGTTCATTTTTTATCTCATTAATATACACACTGCACCCCATCTTGACTGAAAAACATTTTTTTTGCTAATTTATTAAAAAATAAAAACTGAAATATCACCTGGTTATAAGTATTCAGACCCTTTCTTCAGTATTGAGTAGAAGCACCCTTTTTGGCTAGTACAGCCATGAGTCTTCTTGGGAATGATGCAAGAAGATTTTCACACCTGGATTTGGGGAACCTCTGCCATTCTTCCTTGCAAATCCTCTCCAGTTCCCTCAGGTTGGATGGTGAACGTTGGTGGACTGAACAGTCATTTTAAGGTCTCTCCAGAAATGCTCAATTTATTTTAGGTCAGGGCTCTGGCTGAGCCAGTCAAGAATGGTCACAGAGTTGTTCTGAAGCTACTCCTTTGTTATTTTAGCTGTGTGCTTAGGGTCATTGTCTTGTTGGAAGGTGAACCTTCAGGCAAGTCTGAGGTCCAGAGCACTCTTGAAGAGGTTTTCATCCAGGATATCTCTGTACTTGGCCGCATTCATGTTTCCTTCAATGACAACCAGTCATCCTGTCCCTGCAGCTAAAAAACAGCCCCGTAGCATGATGCTGCCACCACCATGTTTCACTGTTGGGATTGCATTGGGCAGGTGATGAGCAGTGCCTGGTTTTCTCCACACATACCGTTTAGAATTATCAACAAAAAGGTCTATCTTTGTCTCATCAGACCAGAGAATCTAATTTCTCATAGTCTGGGAGACCTTCATGTGTTTTTAGCAAAGTCTATACAGGCTTTTATATGTCTTGCACTGAGGAGAAGCTTCCGTTGCACCAGTCTGCCATAAAGCGCCATGGAATAAATGGCGCTATAATAATAAATAATAATAATAATAATAATAATAATAAAGGCCCAACTGGTGGAGGGCTGCAGTGATTGTTGACTTTGTGGAACTTTCTCTCATCTCCCTACTGCATCTCTGGAGCTCAGTCACAGTGATCTTGGGGTTCTTCTTTACCTCTTTCACCAAGGCTCTTCTCCCACGATTGCTTAGTTTGGTTGGACGGCCAGGTCTAGGAAGACTTCTGGTGGTCTTCAAAATTGAAGGTATTCTGAACCAGCATGGCTACCACAGCATCTTGCAGCGGCATGCTATTCCATCCGGTTTGCGTTTAGTTGGACCATCATTTATTTTTCAACTGGACAATGACCCCAAACACACCTCCAGGCTGTGTAAGGGCTATTTGACCAAGAGGGAGAGTGATGGGGTGCTATGCCAGATGACCTGGCCTCCACAGTCACCAGACCTGAACCCAATTGAGATAGTTTGGGGTGAGCTGGACCGCAGAGTGAAGGCGAAAGGGCCAACAAGTGCTAAGCATCTCTGGGAACTCCTTCAAGATTGTTGTAAGACCATTCCCGGTGACTACCTCTTGAAGCTCATCAAGAGAATGCCAAGAGTGTGCAAAGCAGTGATCAAAGCAAAAGGTGGCTACTTTGAAGAACCTAGAATATAAGACATAATTTCAGTTGTTTCACACTTTTTTGTTAAGTACCGTATATACTTGAGTATAAGCCGAGATTTTCAGCCCACTTTTTGGGGCTGAAAGTATCCCTCTCGGCTTATACTTGAGTTATTGTCAGCGGGGGAAGGGGGTCGGCGGGGGAGCAGAGCGGTGATATACTCACCTGCTCCTGGCGCTGTCCCTGCATGTCCGATGGTCTCCAGGCAGCTCTTCCTGTGTTCAGCGGTCACGTGGTACCGTGTTGTGAATTCTGTGGCTGAATTCACTCCTGTGGTCACAAGTGGTACTTCAGCTTCTGAGCTTCCTCCCTCAGGTGTTCTGGTGAGCTCGTTAACTGCTTCATTGCTTAACTCCGCCTGATGCTGCTATCCTTGCTCCTTGTCAATGTTTCAGTGTTGGATCTGAGCTTCTCCTGATTGTAACTGTGACCTGCTGCTCTGTATAGCTAAGTGCTTTTTGCTTTTTTGTTGCTTTTTTTCTGTCCAGCTTGTCTTTTGTTTGGCTGGAAGCTCTGAGACGCAAAGGGTTACCGCCGTGCCGTTAGTGCGGCACGGTGGGTTTTTTTTGCCCCCTTTGCGTGGTTTTGCTTTAGGGTTTTTTGTAGACTGCAAAGTTCGCTTTACTGTCCTCGCTCTGTCCTAGAATATCGGGCCCCACTTTGCTGAATCTATTTCATCCCTACGTTTTGTCTTTTCATCTTACTCACAGTCATTATATGTGGGGGGCTGCCTTTTCCTTTGGGGAATTTCTCTGGGGCAAGTCAGGCCTATTTTTCTATCTTCAGGCTAGCTAGTTTCTTAGGCTGTGCCGAGTTGCCTAGGTAGTTGTTAGGCGCAATCCACAGCCGCTTTTAGTTGTGTTTAGGATAGGATCAGGTGTGCAGTCTACAGAGTTTCCACGTCTCAGAGCTCGTTCTTGTATTTTTGGGTATTTGTCAGATCACTGTGTGCGCTCTGATCGCTAAGCACACTGTGTTTCTGGATTGCCTTCATAACACCTGTCATTAGCAAACATAACAGTACAAGGAGCCAGAACTAATGATTCTCAATAGAGGGAAAGAAAGAGTTCTGACATCATTTTATTTTTTTTTTTTCTGCTCTGTGTTCACTTTTTTTTTTCCCCTAGACATTTGGGTTATTCTGGACACAGGTGTGGACATGGATATTCAGGGTCTGTGCTCTTCAATGGATAATCTCGTTATAAATGTACAAAAAATTCAAGATACTATTGATCAGAAATCTATGTTAGAACCAAGAATTCCTATTCCTGATTTGTTTTTTGGAGATAGAACTAAGTTTCTAAGTTTCAAAAATAATTGTAAGCTATTTCTGGCCTTGAAACCTCATTCTTCTGGTAATCCTATTCAACAGGTTTTGATTATTATTTCTTTTTTGCGCGGCGACCCTCAAGACTGGGCATTTTCTCTTGCGCCAGGAGACCCTGCATTGAGTAGTGTCGATGCGTTTTTCCTGGCGCTCGGATTGCTGTACGATGAGCCTAATTCAGTGGATCAGGCTGAGAAAAATTTGCTGGCTTGTGCCAGGGTCAGAATGATATAGAAGTATATTGTCAGAAATTTAGGAAATGGTCAGTACTCACTCAGTGGAATGAATCTGCGCTGGCAGCTTTGTTCAGAAAGGGTCTCTCTGAGGCTCTTAAGGATGTCATGGTGGGATTTCCTATGCCTGCTGGTTTGAATGAGTCTTTGTCTTTGGCCATTCAGATCGGTCGACGCTTGCGCGAGCGTAAATCTGTGCACCATTTGGCGGTACTGCCTGAGGTTAAACCTGAGCCTATGCAGTGCGATAGGACTATGACTAGAGTTGAACGGCAGGAATACAGACGTCTGAATGGTCTGTGTTTCTAGTGTGGTGATTCCACTCATGCTATTTCTGATTGTCCTAAGCGCACTAAGCGGTCCGCTAGGTCTGCCGTCATTGGTACTGTACAGTCCAAATTCCTTCTGTCCATTACCTTGATATGCTCTTTGTCGTCGTTTTCTGTCATGGCGTTTGTGGATTCGGGCGCTGCCCTGAATCTGATGGATTTGGATTATGCTAAACGTTGTGGGTTTTTCTTGGAGCCTTTGCGGTGTCCTATTCCATTGAGAGGAATTGATGCTACACCTTTGGCCAATAATAAACCTCAATACTGGGCCCAGCTGACCATGTGCATGGCTCCTGCACATCAGGAAGTTATTCGCTTTCTGGTGTTGCATAATCTGCATGATGTGGTCGTGTTGGGGTTGCCATGGCTACAAACCCATAATCCAGTATTGGATTGGAATTCCATGTCGGTATCCAGCTGGGGTTGTCAGGGGGTACATGGTGATGTTCCATTTTTGTCGATTTCGTCATCCACCCCTTCTGAGGTCCCAGAGTTCTTGTCTGATTATCAGGATGTATTTGAAGAGCCCAAGTCCGATGCTCTACCTCCGCATAGGGATTGTGATTGTGCTATAAATTTGATTCCTGGTAGTAAATTCCCTAAAGGTCGATTATTTAATTTATCCGTGCCCGAACACGCCGCTATGCGCAGTTATGTGAAGGAATCCCTGGAGAAGGGACATATTCGCCCATCGTCATCACCACTGGGAGCAGGGTTCTTCTTTGTAGCCAAGAAGGATGGTTCGCTGAGACCGTGTATTGATTACCGCCTTCTTAATAAGATCACTGTTAAATTTCAGTATCCCTTGCCATTGTTATCTGACTTGTTTGCTCGGATTAAGGGGGCTAGTTGGTTCACTAAGATAGATCTTCGTGGTGCGTATAATCTGGTGAGAATCAGGCAAGGAGATGAATGGAAAACTGCATTCAATACGCCCGAGGGTCATTTTGAGTATCTAGTGATGCCGTTCGGACTTGCCAATGCTCCATCTGTGTTTCAGTCTTTTATGCATGACATCTTCCGTGAGTATCTGGATAAATTCCTGATTGTTTACTTGGATGACATTTTGATCTTCTCAGATGATTGGGAGTCTCATGTGAAGCAGGTCAGAATGGTTTTTCAGGTCCTGCGTGCTAACTCTTTGTTTGTGAAGGGATCAAAGTGTCTCTTCGGTGTGCAGAAAGTTTCATTTTTGGGGTTCATCTTTACCCCTTCTACTATCGAGATGGATCCAGTTAAGGTCCAAGCCATCCAGGATTGGATTCAGCCGACATCTCTGAAAAGTCTGCAAAAGTTCTTGGGCTTTGCTAATTTTTATCGTCGCTTCATCTGTAATTTTTCTAGCATTGCCAAACCATTGACCGATTTGACCAAGAAGAGTGCTGATTTGGTTAATTGGTCTTCTGCTGCTGTGGAAGCTTTTCAGGAGTTGAAGCATCGTTTTTGTTCTGCCCCTGTGTTGTGTCAGCCAGATGTTTCTCTTCCGTTCCAGGTCGAGGTTGATGCTTCTGAGATTGGAGCAGGGGCGGTTTTGTCACAGAGAGGTTCTGATTGCTCAGTGATGAAACCATGTGCTTTCTTTTCCAGGAAGTTTTCGCCCGCTGAGCGTAATTATGATGTGGGCAATCGAGAGTTGCTGGCCATGAAGTGGGCATTCGAGGAGTGGCGTCATTGGCTTGAAGGAGCTAAGCATCGCGTGGTGGTATTGACTGATCATAAGAACTTGACTTATCTCGAGTCTGCCAAGCGCTTGAATCCTAGACAGGCCCGTTGGTCGTTATTTTTTGCCCGCTTCGACTTTGTGATTTCGTACCTTCCGGGCTCTAAAAATGTGAAGGCGGATGCTCTGTCTAGGAGTTTTGTGCCCGACTCTCCGGGTTTATCTGAGCCAGCGGGTATCCTCAAGGAAGGAGTCATTGTGTCTGCCATCTCCCCAGATTTGCGGCGGGTGCTGCAAAAATTTCAGGCGAATAAACCTGATCGTTGTCCAGCAGAGAAACTGTTCGTCCCTGATAGGTGGACTAATAAACTTATCTCTGAACTTCATTGTTCGGTGTTGGCTGGTCATCCTGGAATCTTTGGTACCAGAGAGTTAGTGGCTAGATCCTTCTGGTGGCCATCTCTGTTACGGGATGTACGTACTTTTGTGCAGTCCTGTGGGATTTGTGCTAGGGCTAAGCCCTGCTGTTCTCGTGCCAGTGGGTTGCTTTTGCCCTTGCCGGTCCCAAAGAGGCCTTGGACACATATTTCGATGGATTTCATTTCTGACCTTCCCGTTTCTCAAAAGATGTCAGTCATTTGGGTGGTCTGTGATCGCTTTTCTAAAATGGTCCATCTGGTGCCCTTGGCTAAATTGCCTTCCTCCTCTGATTTGGTACCTTTGTTCTTTCAGCATGTGGTTCGGTTGCATGGCATTCCTGAGAATATTGTTTCTAACAGAGGTTCCCAGTTTGTTTCAAGGTTTCGGCGAGCCTTTTGTGGTAGGATGGGCATTGACCTATCCTTTTCCTCAGCTTTCCATCCTCAGACTAATGGCCAGACCGAACGAACCAATCAGACCTTGGAAACATATCTGAGATGTTTTGTTTCTGCAGACCAGGATGATTGGGTGTCCTTTTTGCCGTTGGCTGAGTTCGCCCTTAATAATCGGGCCAGCTCGGCTACCTTGGTTTCTCCATTTTTTTGCAATTCTGGGTTCCATCCTCGTTTCTCTTCAGGACAGGTTGAGTCTTCGGACTGTCCTGGTGTGGATTCTGTGGTGGATAGGTTGCAGCAGATCTGGACTCAGGTAGTGGACAATTTGATCTTGTCCCAGGAGAAAGCTCAACTTTTCGCTAATCGCAGACGCCGTGTGGGTCCCCGACTTCGTGTTGGGGATCTGGTTTGGTTATCTTCTCGTCATATTCCTATGAAGGTTTCCTCTCCTAAATTTAAAGCTCGTTTTATTGGTCCGTATAGGATTTCTGAGGTTCTCAATCCTGTGTCTTTTCGTTTGACCCTTCCAGACTCCTTTTCCATACATAATGTATTCCATAGGTCGTTGTTGCGGAGATACGTGGCACCTATGGTTCCATCTGTTGAGCCTCCTGCCTTGGTTTTGGTGGAGGGGGAATTGGAGTATATTGTGGAGAAGATTTTGGATTCTCGTGTTTCTAGACGGAAACTCCAGTATCTGGTTAAATGGAAGGGTTATGCTCAGGAAGATAATTCCTGGGTTTTTGCCTCTGATGTTCATGCTTCCGATCTTGTTCGTGCCTTTCATGCGGCTCATCCTGGTCGGCCTGGGGGCTCTGGTGAGGGTTCGGTGACCCCTCCTCAAGGGGGGGGTACTGTTGTGAATTCTGTGGCTGAATTCACTCCTGTGGTCACAAGTGGTACTGCAGCTTCTGAGCTTCCTCCCTCAGGTGTTCTGGTGAGCTCGTTAACTGCTTCATTACTTAACTCCGCCTGATGCTGCTATCCTTGCTCCTTGTCAATGTTTCAGTGTTGGATCTGAGTTTCTCCTGATTGTTCCTGTGACCTGCTGCTCTGTATAGCTAAGTGCTTTTTGCTTTTTTGTTGCTTTTTTTCTGTCCAGCTTGTCTTTTGTTTGGCTGGAAGCTCTGAGACGCAAAGGGTTACCGCCGTGCCGTTAGTGCGGCACGGTGGTTTTTTTTGCCCCCTTTGCGTGGTTTTGCTTTAGGGTTTTTTGTAGACTGCAAAGTTCGCTTTACTGTCCTCGCTCTGTCCTAGAATATCGGGCCCCACTTTGCTGAATCTATTTCATCCCTACGTTTTGTCTTTTCATCTTACTCACCGTCATTATATGTGGGGGGCTGCCTTTTCCTTTGGGGAATTTCTCTGGGGCAAGTCAGGCCTATTTTTCTATCTTCAGGCTAGCTAGTTTCTTAGGCTGTGCCGAGTTGCCTAGGTAGTTGTTAGGCGCAATCCACAGCCGCTTTTAGTTGTGTTTAGGATAGGATCAGGTGTGCAGTCTACAGAGTTTCCACGTCTCAGAGCTCGTTCTTGTATTTTTGGGTATTTGTCAGATCACTGTGTGCGCTCTGATCGCTAAGCACACTGTGTTTCTGGATTGCCTTCATAACACCTGTCATTAGCAAACATAACAGTACCGCTCATTAAAGTAATGAATATGGATGCATATTCATTACTGTAATGAGCGGTATGTGACCACTGAACACAGGAAGATGCCGCCGGCTCCCAGAGACCATCTCACGTGAGACACTGCCTGAGACCGCGCCAGGAGCAGGTGAGTATATCGGGGGAGGTGAGCATTGCGCGATAGTCACCTTTCTCGTTCCACCACAGCATGCCGCTCTGTCTTCCATCCTCTGCACTGTTCAGGTCAGAGGGCGCGATGACGCGATTAGTGTGCACACCGCCCTCTGCCTGAACAGTCAGTGCAGAGGATGTAAGACAGAGCAGTGTGCAATGGTGGAACGAGGAAGGTGACGATCCCAAGTGCCGGGGGCCTGAGCAAAGGGAGGTGAGTATGTGATTTTTTTTATTTTATTCACAGCAACTGCAAATGGGGCAAATGTGTGGAGCATCGTATGGGGCCACAATGTATGGAGCATCTCATGGGGCCAAAATGTATAGAGCATTGTATGGGGCCACAATGTATGGAGCATCTCATGGGGCCATAATGTATGGCGCATCATATGGGGCCACAATGTATGGAGCATCTCATGGGGCCATAATATGTAGAGCATCTTATGGGGAATAATGTTTTGGGCATCTTATGGAGCCATAATGTATGGAGCATCTTATGGGGAATAATGTATGGAGCATCTTTTGGGGCCATAATGTATGGAGCATCTTATGTGGCCATAATGTATAGAGCATCTTATGGGGCATAATGTATGGAGCATCTTATGGGGCATAATGTGTGGAGTATCTCATGGGGCATAATGTGTGGAGCATCTTATGGGGCATAATGTGCGGAGCATCTTATTGGGCCATAATGTGTGCAGCATCTTATGGGGCCATCAACCTTTATGCAGCATTGTATGGGGCAAATGTTTATATGGAGCATCTTATGGGGCCATTATTAACCTTTGTGCAGCATTATATGGGGCATATTTTAATATGGAGCATTATATGGGGCTTATTATGTATGGAGCATCTTATGGGGCCCTTCATGAACTGTATGGAGCATTATATGGGGGCTCATGATTCAATATGGATATTCAAAAACACTTAACCTACTGATGTCTCAATTAATTTTACTTGTATTGGTATCTATTTTTATTTTTGACATTTACCGGTAGCTGATGCATTTTACACCCTAGGCTTATACTCGAGTCAATAAGTTTTCCCAGTTTTTTGTGGCAAAATTAGGGGGCTCGGCTTATACTTGGGTCGGTTTATACTTGAGTATATACGGTATATAATTCCACATGTGTTAATTCATAGTTTTAATGCCTTTTGTGTGAATGTACAATTTTCATAGTCATGAAAATACAGAAAAGTCTTTAAATGAGAAGGTGTGTCCAAACTTTTGCTCTATACTGTATATATATATATATATATATATATATATATATATATATACAGTTGTTGCCAACAGTATTGACGCCCCAGCAATTCTGTCAGATAATACTCAGTATCTTCCTGAAAATGATTGCAAACACTATGTGTGTCTCAATGACATATATATATATATATATATATATATATATATATATATATATATAGACAGTATATATGTTTTTATGATTTTTTGAGAACATGGATCCATTGTATGTCCGTATGTCGGTTTTGCAAGCCTGCGAGAAAATCTCGCAGTACGGATGCCATACGGATTACATACGGAGGATGCCATGCGCAAAATAAATACGCTGACACACCCTGCCTACGGAGGAGATACGGACCACTATTTTGGGGACTTTTCTGCGTATTACGGCTGAAAATTACGGACCGTATTTTTATACGCTGAGTGTGACGCCGGCCTTAGGCTGAGGGTGCCAATACTTTTGTCTGGCCCATTTTTGTAGTTTTGTGTGAAATGATCAATGTTTTGCTTTTTGCTTTTTCATTTAAGACAAATTACATGAAGATAATAATACCAAAGAATTTGTGATTGCAATCAATTTCAGGAAGAAACTGAGTATTATCTGACAGAATTGCAGGGGTGTCAATACTTTTGGCCACAACTGTATATACACACACATACAGTATGTTGTCGGCACTTACTTCAGTGGTTATCTCAGCTGAGACTGAAATCTACTTGTGTGTAGGCTGGACACCAGACAACTGAGGGAATATGGGTGAATTAATGAATCAGTTAGGGTATGCGTATATGATCAGGAATGGCTCAGTGTTTGTTAAGGATTTGACGCAGGTAAAATCTGCACCAAATCTGCATCTGTGGTCACTGGCAGGTCGCCTGCATTTTTACATGCGTTTTTTTATTGCATGCATTTTTTTTTTGTCACTTGAAATAAAGCTAATTAAAAATTGGCTTCTGGGAAGGGAAAAAGGGATTTCCTGTTTGCAGATATATTGGGGTATGTTCCCACTGTCAGTAAACGCTTCAGGTTGGATGTGGGTCGGATCCGCGCAACCTGCAGTGTCCAGCTGTTACAGCATAGTTGATGGGATTTCAAGAAATCACAAGCCCACTATGCGTGCACCAATGCCCCTCGCTCAGCATATCAATCTATGTAGCGAATATGCTCTGTATCAGCTGCATAAATCACCTATAGACTTTCATTAGATACGGTAAAACTGCATTATCTTCCTAATCACATACGTATTAAATGTGGGAACGCAGCTTACTACGCATGTGTACTAATTTAAATAATGGTGAATTTTGTGACACAGCCAGAAGTACATGACACAGGAAAGGGAGGCAAGTACAGACAGAGAGGTCCACTCCTTTTTCAATAAATAAATAATAATTTAAAAAAAAAATAGCACGGGGTACCACTATATTTGTTAACCAGCCAGAGTAAATCGGACTACTGGGACTGGTATTTTAGGCCGGTAAGGATCCAATATCCATGAAACTTACCAGCCTGATAATACCGGGCCACAGCAGTCTGCTTACCTTGGATGGTTAGCAAAAATAGTGGGATCCCCTCCAAAAAATAGCGTGGGGCCTCAGGCTGGCGAGGCCTATGGATTTTGGCCCTCACCAGCTTAAAAATAGAAGCCCGCAGCCACCCCACAATTGGCACATCCAAAGATGCCCAAAATCTGTCACATTACCTGTCTCTTCCTACTTGCCTGTAGCGGTGGCAAGTGGGGTTCATATTTGTGGGGTTGAAGTCACTTTTGTATTGTCAGGTGACATCAAGCCTACAGTTTAGTAATGGAGAGGCATCTATAAGACACAAATCCATTACTAATCCTATAGTTATATGGTAAATAAACACACAATCCCCCAGAATAACGTATTTCAATTGAAATAGTGACTGAGACTCCTTTAATAGATCTTAATTAAACCATACTTACTGCATTGCCTATTCCACCGACACCCTTGTCTCTTGGAAGAGAATTCAAATAAAAAAGCAACAATATTCTTACCTGTCCCCGAGAAGATATACATACAGTCCCACAACGAGTCAAGCTCTGCTACATCTGAATGCTTTTGGCTGAACGGTGGCATTATGCCACTGTTCAGCCTGACATCCAGAACACAGCTGAGATTGAAGATAAGGACCGGAGATAACTCGGTCCCTGGCGATCATGGGCACTGCGGTTCTCTCGATCAGCAGATCGTGAGAAGTTGGCTAGTGACCGAAGATATTCCCATCCCCAGCAGTCACGTGCACTGCAGTTCTCGCGATCGGCTGAACGTGAGAACTGCAGTGTACGTGTTCATCAGGGTAAAACAAGGTACACCATTATTTAAATTAGTACACATGTGTAACAACTCTGCTGGCATCACATCATGGCTTCTCATCTCTCACACTATCTTACCCACTGCTCCAGGCCATGATGTGGTTTCTGTTTCTTGCCAGCACCATATTCTATTCCTCTGCTCTCTGCATGCTTCCTGGCTGTGTACATAGTGGGGCGGCGCTTGAACTCTCTGGTTCTTATAGGAATCAGGTGCACCTGTCTAATCTGTTCCTGACCAATTACCAAGAGGTCTCCAGTATTTAGTGCAGCTCCACCGAGTGGACTGGGCCTGCGCAATATGTTAGCTCAGTTTGTGTTTAGCTTCTGAGTTTGCTAGGCCTTGCTCTGTGTTTCTACCTCTCTAGAGGCTTTTCTCAGTGTTCTTGCCTTGATCTTGTTGTCCGCCCTCCAGGAGGCAGAATATCCTGGTCCCTGTGTCTTTGTTCTTGTTCCTTGTCTGAACTTAGTCTTATCTCGGTCTCCTTGTCTGTGGCTTCCTTACCTGCTGTGTCTTTCCTTGTGTTCCCAGTCTGCTTATGCTCCGTACTCTTGCGGCTCTGCCTGCTCTGTACCGTTGTGGCTTTACCTCTGCTCCGCACTCCTGTGGTTCTGCTCTGTTCTACTCTGCTTAGCTTCTGCTGCTGCAGTAATCTCTTGCTGCAGCTCCTCTCCGCATTTCTTGCGGTTCTGCTCTGCTTTGCTGCTGCAGAAACCTCTTGCTGCAGCTCCTCTCCACATTCCTTGTGGCTCCGCTCTGCTTAGCTTCTGCTGCTGCAGAAATCCCTTGCTGCAGCTCCTCTCCATATTCCTTGTGGCTCTGCTCTGCTTAGCTTCTGCAGAAATCTCTTGCTGCAGCTTCTCTCCGCATTCCTTGCTGTTCTGCTCTGATTAGCTTTTGTTGCTACGCTATCTCTTGCTGCTCTTCCACTCTATCTGCAGCCTTGCACTTCTCTTCCTGTGTGAACAGGTCCCAATCTGTTCCTTCATTCTCCTTTCCTTCTGGCTTGTTTCCGTACCTGCATCTCCTGTGTGAACAGGTCCCAACCTGTTCCTTCATACACCACACCAACCAGCCCTGTGTTCTCTGCTGTGCCTGCCAGCCCTGTGTTCTCTGCTGTGTCTCTGCCAGCTCTGTGTCTCAGCCGTGCCAGCCTACTCATCTGAATCTCATCCGTGCTCATCTGCTAGTCCTGCCTGATGCCTGCACCAATCCTAGTGTTCCTGTCTCCCAAGTGGGATCAGAAGCAACAGCCAGACACCATCCTGGAGTAGCATCTCACAGCTGCCTGCTGCACAAGCCTGACCTCACCATCAGAGGCTCCAGCGAAAACCCAGGCAGCTGTCATAGTCAAGCCCCTTCCAGGGTAGTCTGGTTCGTGGCACAGTGGGGCCACAAACCCCCCGAGCTCACGCCCACCAGTCAGGGCGTGAGTGTGACAACATGTGTAGTAAGCTGCGTTCCCGCACTTAATATGCATGTGACTAGGAAGATAATGCGGTTTTACTGCATCTAATGAACGTTTATGGGTAATTTTACGCAGCGGAAACTGAGGGTCTCCGCTGCATAAATTGACCCACTGCGGTCTGGAAAGACGTGCCACATGTTCATCTCTGCAGGTGAGCCGGAGGCGTCTCAGTAGTTTCTTGAAATCCCATCCATTATGCTGGAACATCTGGCTGCTGCGGGTTGGATGCTGCGGATGTACGCAGCATTTACTGACCTTGGAAACATACCCTTATAATCCATTTTTCTGCATTTCATTTCCTATATTTTCATACATTACTGAATCACTTGGCCTTGTTTCTATATTGGTTTCTACCAGTTGTGAGCTAGTGGCACTGATGGACATGTTCCAATTATTTAGGGAAGTAAGCATGATGTGTCTGTTATCTGCTGAGCTAAGCTTCCTTGGCTGACCACTATGTATACAGTCCTCTGTGTTGCCCATTTCTTGGTTGTCATTAATGCTGAGAAATAAA
The DNA here is from genome assembly GCF_032444005.1 of Ranitomeya imitator. Taxonomy (NCBI): domain Eukaryota; kingdom Metazoa; phylum Chordata; class Amphibia; order Anura; family Dendrobatidae; genus Ranitomeya; species Ranitomeya imitator. The sequence goes on from NC_091282.1 coordinate 1,149,247,995, forward strand.
GGCATATCCATCATACAATAACATCGGGGAGGCATCTGATTTAGAAATGAGCAAATATTTCAAGTGGAAATGTATTCTACTCTAAGTTTACAAAAATTTGCATTTGCTAAAATGCGGGGTTTTGGCATATTGTTTACAAGTGGATTCAGCAAAATGACAGCTGCTGGCCACCATTTTTCAAGTTGTAAATGACCATCAAAAAGTGAAAAAAATATATAAAAAAATCTGTATATTTACCTTCCTGCCCACCTCTCCTGCCCCTCTGCTCCTCACTGTCACCTGGCCAGGTCCTCGACGCATTTTCTAATGAATGCCGTGATGGTAGTACACATGCACACATGGGTCACAGTGGTATTGCACTTTCAGTACTGGTCCCCTTTAATTAATAATATACACCATTGTGGCCTCCCTATAACCAGGTGGAGACAGCAGGGATATGCAGCAGAGTTTGGAAGTGCTGCTTGAGGACTCAGAACTACAGCCTGTAACAGGGGGGAGCAGAATGGCGAACACAGTGAGTAGGGCAACGTTGAGAAGGCGTGAGAGTTGTCGGTATAACAGTACCTTCCAGTACATCTCCCTCTTTTTAGGCCAGACTTCCAAGGAAACTTCGCAAGAATAATTTGGGTGCAGACATTTTCATCAGGCTTCTTACTTGAGGACTTATTTTTAGCGCAGTGTGGACAGTCGGTTACAAAGTTCCAAACATCCTTGGCCTGCTTGTTTTCGTGCCAAAGGACAGTTTTCTCCTTCTCCTAGTATAATTAAAGGTCTTATCTGGAGGGGCATCTTTTACAAGAACAGGATCTGCTTCAACAATCCTAGCCAGGTAAAAGCTGTGCTGTGATTTCTCCTCAGAATCAGACCCATCAGAGGATGAATGCAAGACACAAGTGTCAGGCAGTGAGAGCTGGTCTAAAAGCATGGATGGTGGGGACTTGGGCAAGACCTTAGCACAGCAGTTGGTAGAGTATGACAGTACCCATTGAAGCACCTGAAAGCTGAATCAGTCAACAACCGGCACATGTAGATGAAACCATGGGAGACAAGAAGAACAAAGTTTACAGACCCAGGTAGGACGTAGAAAGAGATTCTTTTGGAATGCTGGGTTCCAGTTTGCAGAGTAACAGACAGCCTGGCATGATGAATAGACTTTGCCAGGGGTTGTCCATCCAATGGAAGCAATAACCAGGTAACAATCTAACTGTTGCATTGGAAGCTAAAACTGAAGAACCAGATCCAAAAGGAGTTGGCAGCGGAGCCGGAGTCTAAATGGGCTATCATGGAGAGAGACCTCTCTCCCCAGACCAAGATAACTTGGGGCAAAAGTTGTGGAGAACTACTGTAACTTTCCCATCTAAGGTCATCTCTCTGACTATCCGAAGGCACTGGGGACCTCCGGGTCTCAATAGGCACTAAGGAACATAAAGTCCCTCATTTCCACAGTACATGCACACAGTTTTTCTATACCTACTCTGTCGTTCTGGCATAGAAAGTTTGGCCTGCTCCACTTGCATCAGTTCAATAGCAGCTGCTCTCAGTGCCAGCGCCCAAATGTTAGCAGCTTAGGAGCAGAACAGCCCAGCTTCATCAACTCTGTAGTGGCTTTTGCCAGGTAGTGCAGATCCACTACTATTCGAATGAATAGGAGTGAATCTTCAGTACTCGGCCATGGAGCAACACTTTAATGAAATATACGCATTGTACTGCAGTTCTTTTTTCATTAAGACTGGCATACAAAATGTACAAAATGCCAGTCTCAATGAATAGGGGCCTATATGTGAGGAAAGCTTTAATATATTTTCCTAGGGTATAATACACATGCATGTGTCTTGGGAATACTGAATAAAAAAAACATTGTAGTTGGGGGTGTCAAAGCCAATTTTGCACAGGGTTCCATTTAGACTAAGGCCAGCCCTGTACATATACTGTACATCAAACTATAAAATGAATGGAAAATTGTGGATATTACCATCGCTGCTGAATAAAATTCCAATCCAAACAAAATAAGTGAAAGATGGTGGTTTATTCTACGTGTTTCAAAGTATTCAATTACTTCTTCATCAAGAAACCACCACTTGTATACAGAAAACGTCTGTACATACTGTATATATAAATGATGATCATGTATCAATGCAAAGTCAATCAGAACAGAGTCTCAGGTAGAAAAATGTGTGTATCACATACAGTGCTTGGGCAGGGAGAGTATCTATTTCAATTCATGACCTAATAAAGTGCACATGCTTATATAAACGTTTTTCTACCTGAGCCTCTGTTCCAATTGACTTTGCATTGATACAAGGTCATATATACATGTGTGTGTGTGTACATGCCTTTTTATATGTTTAATAAAGCTTTTGGAATTCAATCTTGGACTGTGCACTCCATGTTTTCAGTATCCATTCCAATATAGGAGTGCCCATGTAGATTTATTTGAACAGGCCCCTTTAATTGGACATAGGGTCCTTAATATATCTATATCTTTGAATATGGTTTGTTTTGAAGATATTGTTTCAGATTCTGAGGAGTAGTTAAGAGTCCGGAGGAAGGAAGACCTGTCACGTGTGAGACACGGGACAGGGTGGAGACCAAGGTGGACAATTCCTGCAGCTGAGTTACCACAGCACTCAATCAGCTGGTCTTGAGGCTCACATTGAGCACTGACTTCCTTGTACCAGACACTTGGAGTTACTGGTGCCCAGTTTGTCTGTGGGGTCCATGGCCTAAGATTACTGTAACGTGGGTGGGTGTGAACCCACTGTGCCATGAGTCAAACTTCCTCTGGAGGGGTGTAACTAAGTGACTACCTGATTTTAGCTGGAGCCACTGGAGGTAAGGATAGACTTGACCACAGGTAGTTGCCGTGTGTCACTCCGGGACTGTCCCGGACCTGCAGCAGCTGACCCATGGGTCAGAGCAGGTATACGGAGTACAGGAGGGCGAGACAGAGGGATATATCGACTGTCCAGGGTTGGGGCATGCAGAATGTGTTCACTATACAACCCGAGTCTGGAGTGGAAAGATCAGAATAGATGAGTAGACAAGCTTGGTCAATAACAGAGGAGACTAAACTAAGGTACACCTTAACCGGAAGCTAGAGACATTAGCAAATAGAACCTAAGCTCAGGCAAGGGAGGGGAGCTGCCTAATATATCCCTAGCTGTTGTGAATTCTGTTGTCAAGCTCCCTCCTGTGGTCATGAATGGTACTTCGGCTGGTTCTGTCCATGGGCTTCCTCTGGTGGTTGTGAGTGGAGCTGCGGCTTCTGAGTTTCCTTGCACAGGTGATGAGGTTAATTCGTTAGCTGGCTGCTCTATTTAACTCCACTTAGATCATTGCTCCATGCCACCTGTCAATGTTCCTGTATTGGTCTAGTTCACTCCTGGATCGTTCTTGTGACCTGTCTTCCCAGCAGAAGCTAAGTTCCTGCTTGTTTTTCTCTGGTTTGCTATTTTTCTGTCCAGCTTGCTATTTTGATTTTTGTTTTGCTTGCTGGAAGCTCTGGGACGCAGAGGGAGCGCCTCCGCACCGTGAGTCGGTGCGGAGGGTCTTTTTGCGCCCTCTGCGTGGTCTTTTTGTAGTTTTTTTGTGCTGACCGCAAAGTTACATTTCCTATCCTCTGTCTGTTCAGTAAGTTGGGCCTCACTTTGCTAAATCTATTTCATCTCTGTGTTTGTAATTTTCATCTTTACTCACAGTCATTATATGTGGGGGGCTGCCTTTTCCTTTGGGGAATTTCTCTAAGGCAAGGTAGGCTTTATTTTTCTATCTCTAGGGCTAGCTAGTTTCTTAGGCTGTGTCGAGTTGCATAGGGAGCGTTAGGAGCAATCCATGGCTATTTCTAGTATGTGTGATAGGATTAGGGATTGCGGTCAGCAGAGTTCCCACGTCTCAGAGCTCGTCCTATATTATTAGTAACTATCAGGTCATTCCGTGTGCTCTTAACCACCAGGTCCATTATTGTCCTTACCACCAGGTCATAACAGTACAGGTGGCCCAAAGTATTAATGCATCTCAATAGAGGGATAAGAGAAGTTCTGAGACCATTTTTTTTTCTTTGCAGTGTGTTTTGTCTCTCTTTTCCCCTTTACCTCTGGGTGGTTCAGGATACAGGTGTAGATATGGACATTCAAGGTCTGTCCTCTTGTATGGATAATCTCACTGCAAGGGTACAAAACATTCAAGATTTTGTGGTTCAGAATCCGATCTTAGAGCCTAGGATTCCAATTCCTGATTTGTTTTTTGGGGATAGATCTAAGTTTCTGAATTTCAAAAATAATTGTAAATTGTTTCTTGCTTTGAAGCCTTGCTCCTCAGGTGACCCTGTTCAACAAGTGAAAATCATTATTTCTTTGTTACGTGGCGACCCTCAAGACTGGGCATTTTCCCTAGCGCCAGGAGATCCGGCATTGCGTGATGTTGATGCGTTTTTTCTGGCGCTCGGATTGCTTTATGATGAACCTAATTCAGTGGATCAGGCAGAGAAAATCTTGCTGGCTCTGTGTCAGGGTCAGGATGAGGTAGAAATATATTGTCAGAAGTTTAGGAAGTGGTCTGTACTAACTCAGTGGAATGAATGTGCCCTGGCAGCAATTTTCAGAAAGGGTCTCTCTGAAGCCCTTAAGGATGTCTTGGTGGGATTTCCCATGCCTGCTGGCCTGAATGAGTCTATGTCTTTGGCCATTCAAATCGATCGCCGCTTGCGTGAGCGTAAAGCTGTGCACCATTTGGCGGTATTATCTGAGCATAGACCTGAGCCTATGCAATGTGATAGGACTTTGACCAGAGCAGAACGGCAAGAACACAGACGTCGGAATGGGCTGTGTTTTTACTGTGGTGATTCCACTCATGCTATCTCCGATTGTCCTAAGCGCACTAAGCGTTTCGCTAGGTCTGCTACCATTGGTACGGTACAGTCGAAATTTCTTTTGTCCGTTACTCTGATTTGCTCTTTGTCATCCTATTCTGTTATGGCATTTGTGGATTCAGGCGCTGCCCTGAATTTGATGGACTTGGAGTATGCTAGGCGCTGTGGTTTTTTCTTGGAGCCCTTGCAGTATCCTATTCCATTGAGAGGAATTGATGCTACGCCTTTGGCCAAGAATAAGCCTCAGTATTGGACCCAATAGACCATGTGCATGGCTCCTGCACATCAGGAGGATATCCGCTTTCTGGTGTTGCATAATCTGCATGATGTGGTCGTTTTGGGGTTGCCATGGCTACAGGTCCATAATCCAGTATTGGATTGGAAATCTATGTCTGTGTCCAGCTGGGGTTGTCAGGGGGTACATGGTGATGTTCCATTTTTGTCTATTTCGTCATCCACCCCTTCTGAAGTCCCAGAGTATTTGTCGGATTACCGGGATGTATTTGATGAGCCCAAATCCAGTGCCCTACCTCCTCATAGGGATTGCGATTGTGCTATCAATTTGATTCCTGGTAGTAAGTTTCCTAAGGGCCGACTGTTCAATTTATCTGTGCCAGAGCACGCCGCTATGCGGAGTTATGTAAAGGAATCCTTGAAGAAGGGTCATATTCGCCCGTCGTCGTCACCATTGGGAGCAGGGTTCTTTTTTGTGGCCAAGAAGGATGGTTCTTTGAGACCTTGTATTGATTACCGCCTTCTTAATAAGATCACAGTCAAATTTCAGTACCTTTTGCCGCTGCTGTCGGATTTATTTGCTCGGATTAAGGGGGCTAGTTGGTTCACCAAGATAGATCTTCGTGGTGCCTATAATCTTGTGCGTATTAAACAGGGCGATGAATGGAAAACAGCATTTAATACGCCCGAGGGCCATTTTGAGTACCTGGTTATGCCATTCGGGCTTTCCAATGCTCCATCAGTATTTCAGTCCTTTATGCATGACACCTTCCGAGAGTACCTGGATAAATTCCTGATTGTATATTTGGATGATATTTTGGTCTTCTCGGCTGATTGGGAGTCTCACGTGAAGCAGGTCAGAATGGTGTTCCAGGTCCTTCGTGCGAATTCTTTGTTTGTGAAGGGGTCAAAGTGTCTCTTTGGAGTTCAGAAGGTTTCATTTTTGGGTTTCATTTTTTCCCCTTCTACTATCGAGATGGACCCTGTTAAAGTCCAGGCCATTTATGATTGGACTCAGCCGACATCTGTGAAGAGTCTGCAAAAGTTCCTGGGCTTTGCTAATTTTTATCGTCGCTTCATCAGTAATTTTTCTAGTGTTGCTAAACCGTTGACTGATTTGACCAAGAAGGGTGCTGATGTGGTCAATTGGTCTTCTGCGGCTGTGGAAGCTTTTCAGGAGTTGAAGCGTCGTTTTTCTTCTGCCCCTGTGTTGTGCCAGCCAGATGTTTCGCTTCCGTTTCAGGTCGAGGTTGATGCTTCTGAGATTGGAGCAGGGGATGTTTTGTCGCAAAAAAGTTCTGATGGCTCGGTGATGAAACCATGTGCCTTCTTTTCTAGAAAGTTTTCACCTGCTGAGCGCAATTATGATGTTGGCAATCGAGAGTTGTTGGCCATGAAGTTGGCATTCGAGGAGTGGCATCATTGGCTTGAAGGAGCCAAGCATCGCGTGGTGGTCTTGACGGATCACAAGAATTTGACTTATCTCGAGTCTGCCAAACGGTTGAATCCTAGACAGGCTTGTTGGGCGCTATTTTTCTCCCGTTTTGATTTTGTGGTTTCGTACCTTCCAGGCTCTAAGAATGTGAAGGCTGATGCCCTGTCAAGGAGTTTTGTGCCCGACTCTCCGGGTGTTCCTGAGCCGGCAGGTATTCTCAAAGAGGGGGTAATTTTGTCTGCCATCTCCCCTGATTTGCGGCGGGTGCTGCAAAAATTTCAGGCTGATAGACCTGACCGTTGCCCAGCTGAGAAACTGTTTGTCCCTGATAAATGGACTAGTAGAGTTATCTCTGAGGTTCATTGTTCGGTGTTGGCTGGTCATCCTGGAATCTTTGGTACCAGAGATTTGGTGGCTAGATCCTTTTGGTGGCCGTCTTTGTCGCGGGATGTGCGTTCTTTTGTGCAGTCCTGTGGGACTTGTGCTCGGGCTAAGCCCTGCTGTTCTCGTGCCAGTGGGTTGCTTTTGCCCTTGCCAGTCCCGAAGAGGCCCTGGACGCATATCTCTATGGATTTTATTTCGGATCTCCCTGTCTCTCAAAAGATGTCGGTCATTTGGGTGGTTTGTGATCGCTTCTCTAAGATGGTCCATTTGGTACCCTTGTCTAAATTGCCTTCCTCCTCTGATTTGGTGCCATTGTTTTTCCAGCATGTGGTTCGTTTACATGGCATTCCGGAGAACATCGTTTCGGACAGAGGTTCCCAGTTTGTTTCGAGGTTTTGGCGAGCCTTTTGTGCTAGGATGGACATTGATTTGTCTTTTTCCTCGGCTTTCCATCCTCAGACAAATGGCCAATCCGAACGAACTAATCAAACTTTGAAAACATATCTGAGATGCTTTGTTTCTGCTGATCAGGATGATTGGGTGTCCTTTTTGCCTTTGGCTGAGTTCACCCTTAATAATCGGGCCAGCTCGGCTACTTTGGTTTCGCCGTTTTTCTGCAATTCTGGTTTCCATCCTCGTTTCTCTTCAGGGCAGGTTGAGTCTTCGGACTGTCCTGGTGTAGATACTGTGGTGGATAGGTTGCAGCAGATTTGGACTCATGTGGTGGACAATTTGACATTGTCCCAGGAGAAGGCTCAACGTTTCGCTAACCGCCGGCGCTGTGTGGGTCCCCGACTTCATGTTGGGGATTTGGTTTGGTTGTCATTTAGTTATGTTCCTATGAAGGTTTCCTCTCCTAAGTTTAAGCCTCGTTTCATTGGTCCATTTAAGATTTCTGAGGTTCTCAATCCTGTGTCGTTTCGTTTGACCCTTCCAGCTTCTTTTGCCATCCATAATGTATTCCATAGGTCATTGTTGCGGAGATACGTGGCGCCTGTGGTTCCATCCGTTGATCCTCATGCCCCGGTGTTGGTTGAGGGGGAGTTGGAGTATGTGGTGGAGAAGATTTTGGATTCTCGTATTTCGAGACGGAAACTCCAGTACCTGGTCAAGTGGAAGGGTTATGGTCAGGAAGATAATTCCTGGGTCTTTGCCTCCGATGTTCATGCTGCCGATCTGGTTCGTGCCTTTCATTTGGTTTGTCCTGGTCGGCCTGGGGGCTCTGGTGAGGGTTCGGTGACCCCTCCTCAAGGGGGGGTACTGTTGTGAATTCTGTTGTCAAGCTCCCTCCTGTGGTCATGAATGGTACTTCGGCTGGTTCTGTCCATGGGCTTCCTCTGGTGGTTGTGAGTGGAGCTGCGGCTTCTGAGTTTCCTTCCACAGGTGACGAGGTTAATTCGTTAGCTGGCTGCTCTATTTAACTCCACTTAGATCATTGCTCCATGCCACCTGTCAATGTTCCAGTATTGGTCTAGTTCTCTCCTGGATCGTTCTTGTGACCTGTCTTCCCAGCAGAAGCTAAGTGACTGCTTGTTTTTCTCTGGTTTGCTATTTTTCTGTCGAGCTTGCTATTTTGATTTTTGTCTTGCTTGCTGGAAGCTGTGGGATGCAGAGGGAGCGCCTCTGCACCGTGAGTCGGTGAAGAGGGTCTTTTTGCGCCCTCTGCGTGGTCTTTTTGTAGTTTTTTGTGCTGACCGCAAAGTTACATTTCCTATCCTCTGTCTGTTCAGTAAGTCGGGCCTCACTTTGCTAAATCTATTTCATCTCTGTGTTTGTAATTTTCATCTTTACTCACAGTCATTATATGTGGGGGGCTGCCTTTTCCTTTGGGGAATTTCTCTGAGGCAAGGTAGGCTTTATTTTTCTATCTCTAGGGCTAGCTAGTTTCTTAGGCTGTGTCGAGTTGCATAGGGAGCGTTAGGAGCAATCCATGGCTATTTCTAGTGTGTGTGATAGGATTAGGGATTGCGGTCAGCAGAGTTCCCACGTCTCAGAGCTCGTCCTATATTATTAGTAACTATCAGGTCATTCCGTGTGCTCTTAACCACCAGGTCCATTATTGTCCTTACCACCAGGTCATAACACCTAGCCTGGCGGGGGATTGGCTGGGCAGGACAAACTCATCATTACACCTCAGGGTAAAATTCCTGCAGGATCTTGTGTGCCTCTCTATAACAGGGTGGAGACTGCGGGGATATGCAGCAGAGTTTGGAAGTGCGGTATGAGGATTTACCGCAGTGGCCTGACACAGAAATGAACAGAGCAGGGAATGCAGTGAGTAGGTTGGTGCTGAGAAGGTGTGAGAGTTGCTGGCATGAAATATGTCTTCCAAAACAAGAGCTGCTCTCTGCAATGGTTATTCAAGGAAAGCCTTGTCAGAATATTACATAATGAAAATAGTTGACCTCGTAAAGGGAATATGTCAGCAGGTTTTTGCTATGTAATCTGAGGGCAGCAAGATGTAGGGGTCGGGACACTCATTTCAGCAATGTATTACATCTTAGGCTGTGAGCTGTTGTTTCAATAGAATGGCTCTTTTATCAACATGAGATTAACACTACAGGACAACACCCAGGCAACTGGTCCTACTCTGCCCACACCTCTGATTAGCAGCTTACTGTCAATATGCAATGTACACAGACAGCTGCTAATGAGGGGTGTGGGCCGGAGTTAGCTTTCTGAGCTATGCCACATTTTACATCTAAGGCCGGTGTCACAATAGGCATAAATAAGTAACTCGTAAATATGGTCCGTTTTTTATGGCCGTAATACGCAGTAATTGTCCCAAAACACTGTTCCATATTCAATGCGAGGATGCGATTTTTACGAACAAATTTATCCGTGTGTCATCCGTATGGCATCAGTATGGCTTCCGTACTGCGATTTTTTTTCGCAGGCTTGCAAAATGAACATATCATGGATCCATCGGCTCAAATATTCTTAAAAAGATATATACAGTCTGTATATATATATATATATATGTATGTCAGTGAGACACATATATATATATATATATATATATATATATATACAGTACAGACCAAAAGTTTGGACACACCTTCTCATTTAAAGATTTTTCTGTATTTTCATGACTATGAAAATTGTACATGCACACTGAAGGCATCAAAACTATGAATTAACACACATGTGGAATTGAATACTTAACAAAAAAGTGTGAAACAACTGAAAATATGTCTTATATTCTAGGTTCTTCAAAGTAGCCACCTTTTGCTTTGATGACTGCTTTGCACATTCTTGCCATTCTCTTGATGAGCTTCAAGAGGTAGTCACCGGGAATGGTCTTCCAACAATCTTGAAGGAGTTCCCAGAGATGCTTAGCACTTGTTGGCCCTTTTGCCTTCACTCTGCAGTCCAGCTCACCCCAAACCATCTGGAGTAGCACCCCATCACTCTCCTTCTTTTTCCAATAGCTCTTACACAGCCTGGAGGTGTGTTTGGGGTCATAGTCCTGTTGAAAAATAAATGATGGTCCACCTAAACGCAAACCGGATGGAATAGCATGCCGCTGCAAGATGCTGTGGTAGCCATGCTGGTTCAGTATGCCTTGAATTTTGAATAAATACCGAACAGTGTCACCAGCAAAGCACCCCCACACCATCACACCTCCTCCTCCATGCTTCATGGTGAGAACCAGGCATGTAGAGTCCATCCGTTCACCTTTTCTGCATCGCACAAAGACACGGTGGTTGGAACCAAAGATGTCAAATTTAGACTCATCAGACCAAAGCACAGATTTCCACTGGTCTAATGTAAATTCCTTGTGTTCTTTAGCCCAAAAAAAGTCTCTTCTGCTTGTTGCCTGTCCTTGGCAGTGGTTTCCTAGCATCTATTTTACCATGAAGGCCTGCTGCACAAAGTCTCCTTTTAACAGTTGTTGTAGAGATGTTTCTGCTGCTAGAACTTTGTGTGGCATTGACCTGGTCTCTAATCTGAACTGCTCTTAACCTGCGATTTCTAAAGCTGGTGACTTGGATAAACTTATCCTCAAAAGCAGAGGTGACTCTTGGTCTTCCTTTCCTGGGGCGGTCCTCATGTGAGCCAGTTTCTTTGTAGTGCTTGATGGTTATTGCCACTGCACTTGAGGACACTTTCAAAGTTTTCCCAATTTGTCGGACTGACTGACCTTCATTTCTTAAAGTAATGATGGCCACTCTTTTTTCTTTATTAGTTAGCTGCTTTTTTTGCCATAATACAAATTCTAACAGTCTATTCAGTAGGACTATCAGCTGTGTATCCACCAGACGTCTGCACAACCCAACTGATGGTCGCAACCCCATTTATAAGGCATGAAATCCCACTTATTAATCCTGACAGGGCACACTTGTGAAGTGAAAACCATTCCCGATGACTACCTCTTGAAGCTCATCAAGAGAATGCCAAGAGTGTGCAAAGCAGTCATCAAAGCAAAAGGTGGCTACTTTGAAGAACCTAGAATATAAGACATAATTTCAGCTGTTTCACACTTTTTTGTTAAGTATATAATTCCACATGTGTTAATTTATAGTTTTGATGCCTTCAGTGTGCATGTACAATTTTCATAGTCATGAAAATACAGAAAAATCTTTAAGGCAACATTCACATTAGCGTTTCCCGACGCTGCGTCGGGAAACGCTGCGGCAACGCATGCGTCATGCGCCCCTATATTTAACATGGGGGGGCGCATGGACATGCGTTGTGCTGCGTTGTGCGACGCATGCGTTTTTTTGGCCGCAAGCGTTGGGCGCAGAAAATGCAACAAGTTGCATTTTTCTTGCGTCCAAATTTCGGCAAAAAAGGACGCATGCGTCGCAAAACGCAGCGTTTTTGCGTGCGTTTTGGTGCGTTTTTATTTGCGTTGTGCGTTGCGTCGCCGACGCAGCGGCGCACAACGCAAATCTGAATGCAGCCTTAATGAGAAGGTGTGTCCAAACTCTTGGTCTGTACTGTATACATACATATACAGTGGGGCAAAAAAGTATTTAGTCAGCCAGCAATAGTGCAAGTTCCACCACTTAAAAAGATGAGAGGCGTCTGTAATTTACATCATAGGTAGACCTCAACTATGGGAGACAAACTGAGAAAAAAAAATCCAGAAAATCACATTGTCTGTTTTTTTAACATTTTATTTGCATATTATGGTGGAAAATAAGTATTTGGTCAGAAACAAAATTTCATCTCAATACTTTGTAATATATCCTTTGTTGGCAATGACAGAGGTCAAACGTTTTCTGTAAGTCTTCACAAGGTTGCCACACACTGTTGTTGGTATGTTGGCCCATTCCTCCATGCAGATCTCCTCTAGAGCAGTGATGTTTTTGGCTTTTCGCTTGGCAACACGGACTTTCAACTCCCTCCAAAGGTTTTCTATAGGGTTGAGATCTGGAGACTGGCTAGGCCACTCCAGGACCTTGAAATGCTTCTTACGAAGCCACTCCTTCGTTGCCCTGGCGGTGTGCTTTGGATCATTGTCATGTTGAAAGACCCAGCCACGTTTCATCTTCAATGCCCTTGCTGATGGAAGGAGGTTTGCACTCAAAATCTCACGATACATGGCCCCATTCATTCTTTCATGTACCCGGATCAGTCGTCCTGGCCCCTTTGCAGAGAAACAGCCCCAAAGCATGATGTTTCCACCACCATACTTTACAGTAGGTATGGTGTTTGATGGATGCAACTCAGTATTCTTTTTCCTCCAAACACGACAAGTTGTGTTTCTACCAAACAGTTCCAGTTTGGTTTCATCAGACCATAGGACATTCTCCCAAAACTCCTCTGGATCATCCAAATGCTCTCTAGCAAACTTCAGACGGGCCCGGACATGTACTGGCTTAAGCAGTGGGACACGTCTGGCACTGCAGGATCTGAGTCCATGGTGGCGTAGTGTGTTACTTATGGTAGGCCTTGTTACATTGGTCCCAGCTCTCTGCAGTTCATTCACTAGGTCCCCCCGCGTGGTTCTGGGATTTTTGCTCACCGTTCTTTGATCATTCTGACCCCACGGGGTGGGATTTTGCGTGGAGCCCCAGATCGAGGGAGATTATCAGTGGTCTTGTATGTCTTCCATTTTCTAATTATTGCTCCCACTGTTGATTTCTTCACTCCAAGCTGGTTGGCTATTGCAGATTCAGTCTTCCCAGCCTGGTGCAGGGCTACAATTTTGTTTCTGGTGTCCTTTGACAGCTCTTTGGTCTTCACCATAGTGGAGTTTGGAGTCAGACGGTTTGAGGGTGTGCACAGGTGTCTTTTTATACTGATAACAAGTTTAAACAGGTGCCATTACTACAGGTAATGAGTGGAGGAAAGAGGAAACTCTTAAAGAAGAAGTTACAGGTCTGTGAGAGCCAGAAATCTTGATTGTTTGTTTCTGACCAAATACTTATTTTCCACCATAATATGCAAATAAAATGTTAAAAAAACAGACAATGTGATTTTCTGGATTTTTTTTTCTCAGTTTGTCTCCCATAGTTGAGTTCTACCTATGATGTAAATTACAGACGCCTCTCATCTTTTTAAGTGGTGGAACTTGCACTATTGCTGACTGACTAAATACTTTTTTGCCCCACTGTATATATAAGACACAAAGACACTTCTTACATTACTAAAGAGGAATATGTTATAAAAAAAGCATCTCATATCCCTTTTTTTATAACATATTCCTCTTTAGTAATGTAAGAAGTGTCTTTGTGTCATATATATATATATATATAAATATAGATATATATATATATATATATATATATATATATTAAAAAGTGATATGAGATGGTTTACTGTATGTAAACCATGTCTCATATCCTGTCGGGTTTGTGAAGGAGATAGGAAAGGCCGGCAATTGAATTACCGGCTTTTTCTGCCATCTAGCGCTGAATTAAATATATAAATATATATATATATATATATATATATATGTCTCACTGACATATATATATATAAATATATATATATATATACCTATACTATGTGTACACATTTATTCTACCTATTCTATTCTATTCTATTCTATTCTGTCACTGTGATTTTACTGTACACCGCACTGAATTGCTGGCTTTTCTATAGAACACCGCTGCGTATTTTTCGCAAGTCACATGCATGGTCCATGTCCGTAATTTTCTCGCCCCCATAGACTTTCATTGGCGTATTTTTGGCACAATACGCTGACAAATGCAGCATGCTGCGATTTTCTACGCCCATAACATACCGTATATTACAGATGCATAATATACGGCAGATAGAAGCTGCCCCATAGACAATCACTGGGCCGTGTGCAATGCGTATTTTCTGGACGTATTTTCTGCGCTCATACGTCCATAAAACTCGCTAGTGTGACGCCGGCCTAAAACCTCTAATTGCAGCACAATTGTTGCACCCAGTAAACTAAGTGTAATCAGGGTTTCTTCCTACTTTATGCTGCTCTATGAGGTAGCAAAAACCCGGTGACAGATTCCCTTTAAGACAATCCCTTTAATGCTCCTATGTCTATTTGCTAATTGTCTCACAGAACTATCGGCATTGCTACAAGTAATCAACCTCACTCTCGCTGCAATATGTAAGAAGGAGGGGATGGTGTAGTGTAAAGTGTAGAAAAAAGATTAGCAGGAAAGCAGTTCTTATGTATCTGTATCGTGGCAGACACTAATGAAAACTTGGTGAAAGTGGTCCCCTGAATAAACAGCAGAGAATAAAATAAAAGAGAATTCACAGGGTTGATGACCGTACAGGAGGTTGTATGGCTATGTTCACAATTTGCGTTTTTGCTGCTTTTTTTCTACAGGCAAATTCTGGTCTCTTGGCACTAAAGTTGCTTACAATAGGCAGGTTTAGCTGAGTTTTTGCTGTGTATTTTCTTATGTGTTTTAATTGACTGTTGTAATGTTGATAAAGTTTCATTCCTTATTACCAATCACTTAAAAAACATAGTGCATACAAAACCATCACCAAATAAACACTTGAAAATTGAAAACGAACCTAGGGGGGTTCCTATCCCTAGAATCCTAAGGCTAGGTTCTCATTGCGTTAGGGCAATCCATTTAGCGCTAAGCGCTAGCGGATTGCGCTAACGCAATGTCTTTTTAGGGGTTGCGTTAAACGTCCCCGCTAGCGCAGATCCCAGATCTGCGAGAGCGGGGAACGGACCTCGGGCGCGCCTCGGACGCTGCAAGCAGCGTCCGAGGCGCGCCACAAAAGAACGGCACATCGCTAGCTCGTGCTGGCAATGGGAGCGCTAACGGACGCGTTGCACTGCGTTAATTTTGCCGTGTAATGCTGTCTGTTAGCGCTCACCCTAAAACGCAATGAGAACCTAGCCTAACACTTGTCAGTACCCTGCCTGCCAGCGGAGGTTGGCACCCTAATCCTGCGCAGTGGCGCCCCCGCTCACCGTCGACTGTCCCTCCTGATCTATTAGACCCTACCAAGGAAGGGAAAAGAAAAGTGTATATGTGTGGTTTTATGAGGTTTATGAGGTTTTATGAGGAGGGTTTGGGTGTGTGGGTAGATGCTGTCCCTCACATTCACCCTACCTGTCAGCGGAGGTTGGCACCCTAGACCTGCGCAATGGTGCCCCCACTCCTCGACTCCTGTCCCAACAATGATAGCCCTAACAGAAAAAATTTGGGACCCTTGATGTCGTAGGGTACTGAAAATGTGAGAGTGCAGTGAACAAAAAAAAAAAATTAATAATGTTTCCAAGGATATAATAATCCAGATGATTTAATTTATTGTGTGCTAAAAAACACACAATAGTTGGCTGTCCTGAATCACAATATATAGATATTATCTGTGAGTCTTATTCAGAGTGTTTAGCCACAATAATTGTACAATCCACAAGTCCTCCAAAATTAGCTATAGAGAAAAAAAAACAAAGTGATCTCTTGGTTCCCACACTTTTTAAACGGTGGGGTCATGAAGCAAACACACTTGTTTCCCTGGCTTCAAGATATTAAGACCCACAGTCTGCCAAAAGAGGTAAATCCCTCAATTTAACAAATACTTTAAACTCACATTTCAATAGATGGGCATAAAAACAACAGTCTCATAGCTCGACTCGTTTCTCCTCCCAAAGGAGGTTCATCAGTAGTATATTTTACAGTAATATCAGAGACCGCTACTTAGCTTTGTGTTGTCCATGACGATACAGGACACATGCACCAGGCATGTACCTTCCAGATTAAGTGCCTGAAGTCAAGTGCCTAAACCTCCCCATATAAAGACTCACTTAACTGACAAATGTAATGCACCTGAGTCCCTCTGTGCACACATACATGTCCGGGATCTCCCATGCTGACAAGATGCTACGCCCACTGTAGTTGCTCGTTGATCGGCGTCCATGTTACCCACCGGAAGTGTATAACCACGTCACCTCAATACATCAGTGTTTCATGTGACGCAGGCGCATTGAGGTATATTTGCGTCCCACCTTGCGCCTGCGTATGAGGCCCAACAATAACGCATACCACAAAGGGCACATCATCCTTTATGACGCCTCTCTCTTATCGCACATGCGCCTGATGGTGCCGATACAGGGCGATGCATTTTTTGCAGGCGCCTAGGAGTCACCTCCTCCCTCATGCCGCGCACGCGCATAGTGACTCTCATCACATAAGCGCCTACCAATGCCGTTACCAAGGGGTGTGTTTCATGTGACGCAGGCGCAATAAGGCATATTGGCGTCCCACCTTGCGCCTGCATATAAGGCCCAACAATAACAATCCTACGCAGGTGCCTTGGAAACAAAGGGCACACCATCCTTCATGATGCCTCTCTCTTACCGCGCATGCACCTGATGGCGCCGATACAGGGCGATGCATTTTTTGCAGGCACCTAGGACTCCTCTCCTCCCTCATGCTGCGCACGCGCATAGTGACTCTCATAACATAAGCGCCTACCAACGCCATTACCAAGGAGTGTGTTCCCACATCAGCGCCTCCAACTTCCCTTCTTCCTTATACAGCGCAGGCGCACAATGGTTCACACCAATGCACTGTACCAAATAATTACGAGTGGGCAGCAGATTATCCCCACCACATAGGTCTAAATGAACAGATGAATTTTGGTTGCTTTATTTGAATTCCCTATTATTATGCTATGCCCTGTAAGACTTGAAGCTTTTGTGATATCGGCTGGAAAAGGCTAAATAATATTGATCGTTCCCTATTAAGGGGAATTACCATATTGTACCTCCACAAGATTATTTTATCTGGTGATGAAAAACATCAAAGATTTGTTATCCCATATTTGGACTCAAAACCTTTTTGGTCTGAGGAATAAAATGTATCTTTTATTTGTATCAAGCCCCAGACCATGAGGGTTATGAGGGTTCTCCATTATAAGTGCACTGAATGGTGTGGTAATTGATCATATCATTCACTTCACCTCTGCGCCGTTTCTTATAGCCCTATGTGGTGGGGATATAATGTTTCAGGCGCGGGAATAGTTAAATTTAATAATCTGCTGCCCACTCGTAATTATTTGGTACAGTGCATTGGTGTGAACCATTGTGCGCCTGCGCTTTATAAAGAAGAAGGGAAGTTGGAGGCGCTGATGTGGGAACACACTTCTTGGTAACGGCGTTGTTAGGCGCTTATGTTATGAGAGCCACTATGCGGGTGCGCTGCATGAGGGAGGAGGTGAGTACTAGGCGCCTGCAAAAAATGCATCGCCCTGTATCGGCGCCATCAGGCGCATGCGCGGTAAGAGAGAGGCGTCATGAAGGATGGTGTGCTCTTTGTTTCCAAGGCACCTGCGTGGGATTGTTATTGTTGGGCCTTATACGCAGGCGCAAGGTGGGACGCCAATATGCCTTATTGCGCCTGCGTCACATGAAACACACCCCTTGGTAACGGCGTTGGTAGGCACTTATGTGATGAGAGTCACTATGCGCGTGCGCGGCATGAGGGAGGAGGTGACTCCTAGGCGCCTGCAAAAAATGCATCGTCCTGTATCGGCGCCATCAGGCGCATGCGCGATAAGAGAGAGGCGTCATGAAGGATGGTGTGCCCTTTGTGGTATGCGTTATTGTTGGGCCTCATATGCAGGCGCAAGGTGGGATGCAAATATACCTCAATGCACCTGCGTCACATGAAACACTGATGTATTAAGGTGACGTGGTTATACACTTCTGGTGGGGAACATGGACGCCGATCAACGAGCAGCTACAGTGGGCGTAGCATCTTGTCAGCATGGGACTTCCAGACATGAATATGCACACAGGGGGACTCAGGTGCATTACAATTGTCAGTTAATTGAATCTTTATATGGGGAGGTTTAGACACTTGACTTCAGGCACTTAATCTGGAAGGTACATGCCTGGTGCGTGTGTCCTGTATCGTCATGGACAACACAAAGCTAAGTAGCGGTCTCTAATATTACTGTAAAATATACTCCTGATGAACCTCCTTTGAGAGGAGAAACGCGTCGAGCTATGAGACTGTTGTTTTTATGCCTATCTATTGAAATGTGAGTTTAAAGTATTTGTTAAATTGAGGGATTTACCTCTTTTGGCAGACTGTGGGTCTTAATATCTTGAAGCCAGGGAAACAAGTGTGTTTGCTTCATGACCCCACCGTTTAAAAAGTGTGGGAACCAAGAGATCACTTTGGGGAGTAGATTTTTTGATTTAAGTATTTACATGGGATTTGTGTTTTATCTCATTATGAATGTGGGCATTGTGCAATATATGGCTGAATATAAGGCTGAATAGCCTAATTAAGACTCACAGGCGATACATTTTTGTTTGATTCAGGGCAGCCTAAAATCGTGTTATCTAGCACACAATTGAGTAAATCTTTTGGATTATTATATCCTTTTAAAAAAAATTCCCTGTTGATGTGTGTTTTTGTTTTTTTTTGTTTGTTTTTTTCTCTCCAGCTAATTTTGGAGGACTTGTGGATTGTACAATTATTGTGGCTAAACACTCTGAATAAGACTCACAGATAATATATATATATATATATATACATATATATATATATATATTGTGATTCAGGACAGCCAAGTATTGTGGGTTTTTTTAGCACACAATAAATTAAATCATCTGGATTATTATATCCTTGGAAACATTATTAATTTTTTTTTTTGTTCACTGCACTCTCACATTTTTCAGTACCCTACGACATCAAGGGTCCCGAATTTTTTCTGTTAGGGCTATCATTGTTGGGACAGCCTTCGAGGAGTGGGGGCACCATTGCGCAGGTCTAGGGTGCCAACCTCCGCTGACAGGTAGGGTGAATGTGAGGGACAGCATCTACCCACACACCCAAACCCTCCTCATAAAACCTCATAAACCTCATAAAACCACACATATACACTTTTCTTTTCCCTTCCTTGGTAGGGTCCAATAGATCAGGAGGAACAGTCGACGGTGAGTGAGGGCGCCACTGCGCAGGATTAGGGTGCCAACTTCCACTGGCAGGCAGGGTACTGACAAGTGTTAGGCTACTAGGGATAGGCACCCCCCTAGGTTCGCTTTCTATTTTCAAGTGTTTATTTGGTGATGGTTTTGTATGCACTATGTTTTTTAACGGATTGGTAATAAAGATATTTTTAGTATTTTGGGGGATTTTTCTGTGAGATTGTTAAATTTATAACTCCTTGATTATTGTTTTTTTCTGAAAGTTTCATTCCCCCAAAAAAGATGATGTAACTTCATTATGTTTTTGCATCAAATAGGCAATAAAACCTGGAACCTGCATTTTTGCAGCGCTTTTGCACGTACTCATTGCTTTCTATGGGAGAAAAAACGCTGCAAAAACGCTAAAAGAAGTGACATGCTGCAGTTTTCCAAATCAGTCAGAAAAAAAAGCAATGCGTGTGTATGAGATTTCTGAAATCTCTTAGTCTTTGCTGGTACTGTAAAACACAGCTTACAATTTGCATTAAAAATGCAGCAAATGGCACAGCAAAAACGCAACTTGTAAACATAGCCTAAGAGTACTGAAAAGTGTTTCTATTTCACTAAAAAATATACTATATTACTAAACTGAAGCCTCCGCAAAAAAAAATGATCGCATAGATATGATAGGTAGGACAAATAAGAAGATCTGGAGTCATGTCAAGATGCCAGATGTGCGCACAGCACTGTACACTCTATGAATCGACATACAGATTAATTAATCCTACTTAATATTTTATAAACTCTTTTTATCAGGTGTTTATATTATCTAATTGGGTGTCCCCAGCAGATGGGCAGCATATTTATGACCTTTTGTATTATAATTTTTTCATGTGATTTTATTGGGAAAATCTACCTGCTGGTTAATTGAAAGCTGTTGGTCTCTTTACAATTTAATAATTTGCTGCTTGTTGACTGCCTAGACATTAACAAAAAATAATATTTTATAGTCTTGTACTGTTTCTCCCTTCAAATGCCATAACTAGCCTTCATTTATTAGCAAAAATATATTATTTTATAAAAATATCAGTCATGTAACTATAATGTATTCTGTTTACCTGTAGAGGTTTGTTTTATTTAGATTTTTTTCTTTCTAACACTTTTAAGAAAAAGAACTTAGACTATTTACATGAAAAAATATGTTAGTTACGGTAATACTATTCTCTTCATGGCATGTAAAATGTTTTTGAACTACAAATGCAACATTTTCTACCTGGAAACATATATCACGGTAAAAGAAGATATCTTGATGAAGAAAACACTAATTTGACGCCTAACTTGACACGTGCAATGACTTGTCCTATGCTGAGTGCCAAGTTATACAGTAGTTTTCTACATCTAGATATTTTCAGTAACATGGTGCAATTACCACAATGTACAGTGGGGCAAAAAAGTATTTAGTCAGTCAGCAATAGTGCAAGTTCCACCACTTAAAAAGATGAGAGGCGTCTGTAATTTACATCATAGGTAGACCTCAACTATGGGAGACAAACTGAGAAAAAAAAATCCAGAAAATCACATTGTCTGTTTTTTTATCATTTTTTTTGCATATTATGGTGGAAAATAAGTATTTGGTCAGAAACAAACAATCAAGATTTCTGGCTCTCACAGACCTGTAACTTCTTCTTTAAGAGTCTCCTCTTTCCTCCACTCATTACCTGTAGTAATGGCACCTGTTTAAACTTATTATCAGTATAAAAAGACACCTGTGCACACCCTCAAACAGTCTGACTCCAAACTCCACTATGGTGAAGACCAAAGAGCTGTCAAAGGACACCAGAAACAAAATTGTAGCCCTGCACCAGGCTGGGAAGACTGAATCTGCAATAGCCAACCAGCTTGGAGTGAAGAAATCAACAGTGGGAGCAATAATTAGAAAATGGAAGACATACAAGACCACTGATAATCTCCCTCGATCTGGGGCTCCACGCAAAATCCCACCCCGTGGGGTCAGAATGATCACAAGAACGGTGAGCAAAAATCCCAGAACCACGCGGGGGGACCTAGTGAATGAACGGCAGAGAGCTGGGACCAATGTAACAAGGCCTACCATAAGTAACACACTACGCCACCATGGACTCAGATCCTGCAGTGCCAGACGTGTCCAACTGCTTAAGCCAGTACATGTCCGGGCCCGTCTGAAGTTTGCTAGAGAGCATTTGGATGATCCAGAGGAGTTTTGGGAGAATGTCCTATGGTCTGATGAAACCAAACTGGAACTGTTTGGTAGAAACACAACTTGTCGTGTTTGGAGGAAAAAGAATACTGAGTTGCATCCATCAAACACCATACCTACTGTAAAGCATGGTGGTGGAAACATCATGCTTTGGGGCTGTTTCTCTGCAAAGGGGCCAGGACGACTGATCCGGGTACATGAAAGAATGAATGGGGCCATGTATCGTGAGATTTTGAGTGCAAACCTCCTTCCATCAGCAAGGGCATTGAAGATGAAACATGGCTGGGTCTTTCAACATGACAATGATCCAAAGCACACCGCCAGGGCAACGAAGGAGTGGCTTCGTAAGAAGCATTTCAAGGTCCTGGAGTGGCCTAGCCAGTCTCCAGATCTCAACCCTATAGAAAACCTTTGGAGGGAGTTGAAAGTCCGTGTTGCAAAGCGAAAAGCCAAAAACATCACTGCTCTAGAGGAGATCTGCATGGAGGAATGGGCCAACATACCAACAACAGTGTGTGGCAACCTTGTGAAGACTTACAGAAAACGTTTGACCTCTGTCATTGCCAACAAAGGATATATTACAAAGTATTGAGATGAAATTTTGTTTCTGACCAAATTCTTATTTTCCACCATAATATGCAAATAAAATGTTAAAAAAACAGACAATGTGATTTTCTGGATTTTTGTTTTCTCAGTTTGTCTCCCATAGTTGAGGTCTACCTATGATGTAAATTACAGACGCCTCTCATCTTTTTAAGTGGTGGAACTTGCACTATTGCTGACTGACTAAATACTTTTTTGCCCCACTGTATATGTAATTAAAAAATGCTACATCAGTACAATGAATCTTGACATATTGTGGTGTGCAAGGTGCAGGAAAGCAGAAACATGGGAACCATCTGTGACAAAGTGGGATTCAGTTTCTAGAGAGGGGAATCCTCGGGTTGCACTTCTCAGAGTACATACCATCCTGTGATTTCAATGGACTACCAAGATCAGATAAAACAATATCAATGAAAGTACTATTTAGGGAATTTACGTATAGTCATTAGTGATAAGTGAGCATGCTCTCCACTATTCGGTACTCGCCTGAGCATCTCACTGCCCGAGATGCTCGGAGCTCGACGAGTATTTCCGGGGTTGCTCAGCGGGAGCTCGGGTCCCCTCCATGCATGTTTGGCACTCTTTAGAGAGCCAATGAACATGCAGGGATTGTCTGACACACACTGTAATGTTGGTTGTGGCATTACAGTGATTGTCTGGCCGCACAATGTCATCAGGTCTATATCAGACCTGGTACCGCCATGCTAGTCACAGTCTACTCTGGAGTCAGGCAGTGTAGGGAGAGGTTCTGCTGAGCTAGGGAGAGATTTGCTTATTTCTTAGTGTAGGTATACCACAATATATAGTACTATGCACATATCAATCTCAACTAACAGTTCTGAGGACTAATCCAGCTGCATACAGTATATATCAGTGCTAGGCAGGCAGTGTATGTGGCAGACGGCAGTGCATATAGCAAGAGGGTCCATTCTAGTTCTGTCTGCTGCTGCTGCTTTTAAAGATATTGCTAGACAGGTATCAGGGGCCAGGAACAATTTTTTTTGGATCTTAATCCTGATTTTTTGCTTAGAAAGCAATCCAGAGAACACCATTTTTTTGCTTCATTTGATTGTTGGCACTGCAGAGTTCCATATTAAAGCATGAAAAATCCATCTAGTTTGCTGGTAAAAATAGTTACCTATGGGCGGCACAGAATCTCAGTAGATAGCACTGTTGCCTTGCAGCGCTAGAGTCCGGGGTTCAAACCCCACCAAGGACAACATCTGCAAAGAGTTTGTATGTTCTCTCTCGTGTTTGCATGGGTTTCTTCTGGGCACTCCGGTTTCCTCCCACATTCTAAAGACATACTGATAGGGAATTTAGATTGTGAGTCCCATTGGGGACAGCAATGATAAAGTGTGCAAACTGGAAAGTGTTGCGGAATATGTTAGTGCTATATATGAAAATAAAGATTATTATTACCTACAGGCCAACTATTTAAAACTGTGGTTTGTCCATCATACGGATCACATATAAGTGTGCTCAAAATTCTGCCATTTCTGGCCTCCATTTAAATTTTGTTGCACTGTGTTAGCAAAGTTATTGACACCAGTTTGCTGTTAAAAATAGTTACCTACAGGCCAGCTATTTAAAACTGTGGTTTGTCCGTCACACGAATCACATATAAGTGTGCTCAAAATTCTGCCAATTCTGGCCTCCATTTAAATTTTGTTGCAGTGTGTTAGCGAAGTTATTGACACCTGTTTGCTGTTAAAAATAGTTACCTACAGGCCAGCTGTTTAAAACTGTGGTTTGTTCATCTCATGGATCATATATAAGGTCGCTCCAAATTCAACCATTTGTAGTGAACATGGAAAATATTGTCCTCCATTTAAAATGGGCAAGGCGCGTGGCAAGGGATGGGGAATTGGATGTGATGGTGATGGTGCATAGAGAGGCACAGACCGAGGCCATGGGTAAGCTGAAATTGTGCCACCACAAACACCCACATCTTCTCGCCCGACCTTCCTGTCCCAATTACTAGAGGACCACAGCACACCACTATTGAACTCAGAGCAGTGTCAAAATGTTGTCGGTTGAATAGCGGATAATGCTTCTAGTCACTTTGCCACCACCACCACCACCCTGTCTTTCACACGGTCAAGTCTCAGTAGCCGTGAGTCTGGATGGCATATTCCTCACCCTAATCCTCCTTCTTCCCACCATGCTGAGTGCCCGAAGACAACTGATCCCATACTTGGACACTCCGAAGAGCTGTTCACTTGTCCATTTATAGATTCGGGCCTTTCGCCTGGTCCACTTGAAGCAGGGCAAGAGGAGATCGCATGTAGCGATGCCCAAATATTTGAGCAGCCACAGTCCAGCTCTCCAAACACCAAACATATTTGCAGATGATACAAAACTATGTAAAGCAGTTAATACAAGAGAAGATAGTATTCTGCTACAGATGGATCTGGATAAGTTGGAAACTTGGGCTGAAAGGTGGCAGATGAGGTTTAACAATGATAAATGTAAGGTTATACACATGGGAAGAAGGAATCAATATCACCATTACACACTGAATGGGAAACCACTGGGTAAATCTGACAGGGAGAAGGACTTGGGGATCCTAGTTAATGATAAACTTACCTGGAGCAGCCAGTGCCAGGCAGCAGCTGCCAAGGCAAACAGGATCATGGGGTGCATTAAAAGAGGTCTGGATACACATGATGAGAGCATTATACTGCCTCTGTACAAATCCCTAGTTAGACCGCACATGGAGTACTGTGTCCAGTTTTGGGCACCGGTGCTCAGGAAGGATATAATGGAACTAGAGAGAGTACAAAGGAGGGCAACAAAATTAATAAAGGGGATGGGAGAACTACAATACCCTGATAGATTAGCGAAATTAGGATTATTTAGTCTAGAAAAAAGACGACTGAGGGGCGATCTAATAACCATGTATAAGTATATAAGGGGACAATACAAATATCTCGCTGAGGATCTGTTTATACCAAGGAAGGTGACGGGCACAAGGGGGCATTCTTTGCGTCTGGAGGAGAGAAGGTTTTTCCACCAACATAGAAGAGGATTCTTTACTGTTAGGGCAGTGAGAATCTGGAATTGCTTGCCTGAGGAGGTGGTGATGGCGAACTCAGTCGAGGGGTTCAAGAGAGGCCTGGATGTCTTCCTGGAGCAGAACAATATTGTATCATACAATTAGGTTCTGTAGAAGGACGTAGATCTGGGGCTTTATTATGATGGAATATAGGCTGAACTGGATGGACAAATGTCATTTTTCGGCCTTACTAACTATGTTACTATGTTACTATGTTACACGAAGGCGACGGTGGGAATGTGTCACAAGAGGTGGACAATGATGAGACACAATTGCCAGAAAGTCAGGAGGAGGACCAGGGTGCAGAAGTGGAAGAAGAGGTGGTGGCTGATATAGTTACTGACCCAACCTGGCAGGAGGACATGCAGACTGATGACAGCAGCACACAGAGGGAGGTAGGCCTTGCACCCCATCAGGCAGGAAGAAGCAGTTTGGTAGCCACAGGTAGAAGGCAGGCAACAGTTTCCCGTAACACCAACACAACAGAAGTTGCCAGTACAACTGTTAGGTCTTCCCGAGTCTGATTGTTTTTTAAAGACTCTGTCAATAACCTTAAAAAGGCCATTTGCACCACCTGCCAGGCCAGCATCAGCAGGGGTAGCAAACCTACCAGCCTGACCACCACTAGCATGATCAGGCACATGGCAGCAAAGCACCCAACTTTGTTGGCCGAACCTCAGAGTTCAGGAACATTGTCTGCAGGTGACACCACTGCTTCTTCCGCTGTTGTGCGTGCAAGCCAATCCCCTGTTCATGGTGCATGCAAAGATCCCTCCTGCCCTGCACCTGTTGTTGCACACACTCAATTAGCACCATCAGCAAGCACGTCCACATCCCTGTCCCAGCGTTCAGTTGTACATACTGCAGTCTTTGGAATGCAAGCGCAAATGCACAGCCAACGCTCCACAGGCCACACTACTAAATTCCCACATTTCACTTGTGCTTGAAACATTGCTGTTTAGGCTTGTGGAAACTGAAGCTTTCCACAACCTGATTGCAGTGGCCGTCCCTCAGTACTCATCCCCAGCTACCACTATTTCTTCCGCTGTGCCATCCTCGCATTACACAAGCACGTGTCCCACAATATTAGCAGTGCCCTTAACAATGCAGTTACTGGGAAAGTCCACCTAACCATGGACACATGGACAAGTGCTTGTGGGCAGGGAAGGTACATCTCGCTGATGGCACACTGGGTTAACATAGTGGTAGCCGGGACCCAGTAGGACCTTGGGATAGAACACGTCCTCCCGATGTCGAGGATTGTGGGTCTTAGGTCAATCAGGGTTGCCCCCACAGTCTACAGCTAATGCACCTCATCCTCCTCCTCTTCAGCCTCCATCTCCGAAATGACCACATCAGTCACAAGCTGGAAGCAATGTAGCACTGCCTCTGCCAAGCTGCAACAGGCTGTGTTGAAGCTAATATGCTTAGGTGACAAACCGCACAATGTTGAAGAGTTATGGACAGCTCTGAAAGAGCAGGCCGATCTGTAGCTGACACCACTGTCAAAGTTCTGGGAGAGTTTACTCAGACTCTCCCATCACACAGACCCTGAGGCATGGGTACTCTCACAAGGAGTGCAAAGTTGGGAAGATGCTGAGGGAGTACCTTGCTGACCGTACCAACATCCTCCGTGATTCCTCTGTGCCTTATAATTATTGGGTATCCAAGCTGGACACGTGGCATGAACTGGCTTTTTACGCCTTGGAGGTCCTGGCCTGCCCTGCCGCTATCGTTTTGTCAGAGCGGGTTTTTAGTGTCGCTGGTGAAATTATAACTGATAAGCGCATCCGCCTGTTAACTGAAAATGCTGAGAAGCTGACACTTATAAAAATGAACAAGGGCTGGATTGGGCCAGAGTTCTCAACACTGAATGATTGCAGCATAACATAAACACAAATCCAGTGTCTTTATTTGGGAGGTCTATTCCCATGCACCTCTTCACACTCAAAAATGGGTATACGCTTCCTGATTTTGGCTATTTGCTGTTGTCCTTCTCCTTTTCCTCATCCTTATCCTCCACAACCATATCACCAGGGTGACCGTGGTCCGTGATGCAACACCCACATAATTTTTTAAAGGGTGTTTATGATGCCCGTAAAAGAAATTTGTGATACAGTATGATCATGTATACCTCTCAGGGGTAAATTTTTGTCAGCCCATACATTTAGTGCATGGGCATTACAAGTATAGGAGACCAACTACTTTCTAATTGGAACATTTTTCTATGAGGCCCTCCTCCATGACTCTTCCAAGGGGCATTAGAGTGCCTCCAAATTTTTGGCACCCTTTGCATTCACTGCCTATGCAAACACTATGGGAGACTTCCTTCCTAATAATGGTAATATTTTTTCATGAGGCCCTCCTCTACGTCTCTTCAAAGGAGCATTGGAGTGCCTCCAAATTTTGGTAGCCCTGCCACTCACTGCATATGCAATAACGGTATAGGAGACCCACTGTTTAATAATGGGAATAACAAAGCATAGCCGGTTGATGCCTCTAAGAATAGTGAGGGCCAACTGATGGCCCTTTAAGAATAGTAAAGGCCACCTGATGGCCCTATAAAAATAGGCTTTGTGACTTTCAGAGTCCCTCCTTCATTAAAAGAAACCAGATGTGTCTGATGATGTGTCACACATCACATGGCCTGATAAGGTTGCAAAATGCATTCATTTCCCAGTGAAAGCATTTGTCTTGGAAGAAAGCAATGCTAAAGATCAAAAATGCTGCGTGTGAAAATAGCCCAAGGTGTAGAGAAGCATTTTTGTTTTTGGTTATTTATTTTGCCTTATATGCAAATTATTGCCCTGGAAAGGATGTTCCTTAAAAGGAACCTGTCACCTGAATTTGGCGGGACTGGTTTTCGGTCATATGGACGGAGTTTTCAGGTGTTTGATTCACCCTTTCCTTACTCGCTGGCTGCATGCTGGCTGCAATATTGGATTGAAGTTCATTCTCTGTCCTCCGTAGTACACGCCTGTGCAAGGTTGCCCATATGACCAAAAACCAGTCCCGCCAAATTCAGGTGACAGTTTCCCTTTAACATATTTCCCAGGAAAATCCATTTTGGTTTCATTTTTGTATGTTTTATTGTGAGTCTGTAAAAGTGGCTTAAGACTCTGACAACATTGTTCACAGAAGTGACCTGGGAGTCAGAAATGCTTCCAGGGGTATTCTCCATGCTGTTGCCATGTCATTTGAGCACTGTTCCCATCGATTTCCGCAATTTCTAGTCCCTCTGCAGACCGCCAAGGGGGCCGCAGGAAAAATGCTCAAGTTTCCTATTTACTTATATTGGGCTCGTTGCTCGGTGTCGAGCACCCGAGTATTCCAATTTGCTCAACCCGAGCAACGAGCAATCGAGCATTTTAGTGCTCGCCCATCACTATTAGTCATACAATGCAGGAAAGCCGAAAAGTAAGTCAAACACAAGTAAAAAACAAAAAGACAGGCAACAATGACAAGGAATTCAAAAGATTAGATTATGGCATAAAACAACAAGAGATTATACAACTCACTTCTCATTATTAGTGTCTCCTGGATGCACAACTGAGCAATTGCATCATGCCACTGCTCCGCTTTGCATCCAGATGTAGCTCAGTTGGAGCACATCGTGGGACATATTGATTACAGCGGATAGGTGAGGAATACTGTTTTTTTATTTTTATTTTTACATTAATAAATGAGTAAAATACAGTGGGGAGTGTTTATTTCAAATAAATGATTTTTTTGTGTATTTTGCTCAATTAAAGGACTTTTTTTCAGTGTGTGTATTACTAATCTCTGGGCTTGATGTCAGCTGACATTACAAAGCTGACATCAACCCAAATACTATTACCTTATTTGCCACCACACCATGGAAAATGGGAAGAGCTGGGCAAAGAGCCAGAATTGGAGCATCTATTAGATGCACCTTTTCTGAGGTGACTGTGGGCTGCTATTTTTAGGATGGGTAGGGCCAATATCCATGACCACTTCAAAATCTGAGAATACCAGCCCCCAGCTGTCTGCTTTAGCTTGGCAAGTTGTCAAAAATGGGTGGGACCCCCACATTGGTTTTTAAAATTATGTATTTAAATAATTTAAAAAATATGGCTTGAGGACCCCTCTATTTTTGATAATCATCCAAGATAAAGCTCACAGTGGAGGCCTGCAGCCCACTGCTGTCAGCTTTACCTGCACCAGTTATCAAGAATAGATGGGACCTCAGTCACAACATTTTTCATCACTATCAGCGAAACCAGGAGAACGATGATGAGAGTAGCACCCTCATCATCCGACGTCAGTGACCGACAACAACCTTTTTACCGCCGGTCACAGCAGCTGACTTACACGCTGTCATCTGTATGACCTGTATGGGGATGGAGTGTTAGTTTTGGTGCCCACTGCAGAAAGTAAGTTCTTGGCCAGGTGGCAAGGTCCGTATGAAGTCTAGGAGAAAATAGGAGAGTAGAACTACAGGGTGTATCTGCTCGGGAAGAGGAAACCCGAGCAAATTTACATGTCAATCTATTAAAGGCATGGAAACACTGGGAATGTCTGGTAACAGAGCCATCTCTGGTCACATTTCCTATGGTCCCTCCAACACTGGCCCGGAATAAGGCAGGGAATGAGGTAAAGGTTAGCAAAAATCTCTCTCAAAAGCAGCCATGGGAGGCTTGGAATTAGTGCAGCCTATTCTCAGAACTGCCCGTTCGGACATTGTCACCGAGCCTGAGATAACGGTGCTAATGAAACTGCATCTTTTGCCAGAGGCCAAGAGGCAAGCAATCTTGGAAGAGGTAATGAAGAAGCTCCAGTTAGGAGTCATTGAGGAGTCCAAGAGTGAGCGGGCTAGTCCCATTGAACTGATTCCAAAGCCGTGTGGATTGGTACGGTTCTGTAACGAATTGTGGCAATTGAATGAGGTGTCAAAATTTGACCTCTATTCAATTGTCTGTGTTAATGAGCTGATTAAGAGACTGGGAGATGCCTAGTACTTCATGACACTCTATTTAACCAAGGGTTACTGGCAGGTGCCTCTGACAGAGTCAGCAAAAGAAAAGACAAGGCCACATTTCAGAGGCTGATGAACATAGTATTAGAGCCCCATCAGAATACTGTATACTTAGATGATATCATCATAAATAGTAGCAACTGGCATACCCACATGTCCCAGATGTAATTGGTAGTTGATTTGCTCAGACACGCAGGCTTGATGGCGAATCCCCCCAAATTTTGCCATAGGTTTGAGGAAGCCTGGTATTTGGGGTTCGTGATTGGCTATGGGGTAATCAAACCCCAAATAAATCAAATCAAATCTAGTCAAAGCTAGTCATCATCCCAGATACCACTTTAGCACAATTGCTATTGTTTCCTAAAATATATTTAGTGGTACAGACCACCATCTAACAACCCCCTTACAGACTATTTTAAAATATTAAATATATTGCAAAATGACAGAATATCTACTATATAATTGTCTAAGGGTCACTTCCGTCTGTCTGTCTGTCTTTCTGTCTTTCTTTCTGTCTGTCACGGATATTTATTAGTCGCGGTCTCTGTCTGTCATGGAAATCCAAGTCGCTGATTGGTCGCGGCAAAACAGCCACGACCAATCAGCGTCAGGCACAGTCCGGAAGAAAATGGCCGCTCCTTACTTCCCGCAATCAGTGCCCGGCGCCCGCATACTCCCCACTGGTCACCGCTAACACAGTTAATGCCAGCGGTAACGGACCACGTATTGCCACGGGTAACACACTCCGTAACCTCTGCTATTAACCCTGTGAGTCCCCAACTTTTTACTATTGATGCTGCCTATGCGGCATCAATAGTAAAAAAAGTAATGTTAAAAATAATAAAAAAACAAAAAACCTGCTATTCTCACCCTCCGTAGTCTGCCGAGCCGCACGCGCCTGCCGCCATCTTCTGTTCCCGGCGATGCATTGCGAAATTACCCAGAAGACTTAGCGGTCTCGCGAGACCGCTAAGTCATCTGGGTAATTTCGCAATGCATCCTGGGAACAGAAGATGGTGGCAGCCGCGCGCGTATCGCCGGAGCTTCGGTGGATCCCAGGGGGTGAGTATATAACTATTTTTTATTTTAATTATTTTTTTAACAGGGATACGGTGCCCACACTGCTGTATACTATGTGGGCTGTGTTAGATACTGCGTGGCTGCTATATACTACATAGGCAGTGTTATATACTATGTGGGCTGTGTTCTATACCGCGTAGGCTGTGCTATAGATTATGTGGCCACTGTTATATACTGCGTGGGCAGTGTTATATGCTATGTGGCTGCTATATACTGCGTGGGCAGTGTTATATACTACGTGGCTGCTATATACTGCGTGGGCTGTGCTATATATTACGTGGCCAGTGTTATATACTGTGTGGCCTGTGTTATATACTACGTCGCCTGTGTTATATACTGCGTGGCTGCTATATACTGCTTGGGCTGTGTTATATAGTATGTGGCTGTGTTATATACTGCGTGGCCACTGTTATATATTGCATGGCCTGTATTAACGAATTGGGTATTCTACAATATGTATGTACATAGCAGCCACATAGTATATAGCACAGGCCACATAGTATTTGTCTGCTATATACTACATGGCTCCTATATACTACGTGGCCTGTGCTATATACTATGTGGCTGCTATATACATACAGTACATATATACATATTCTAGAATACCCGGTGCATTAGAATCGGGCCACCATCTAGTATATATACAGTATATATATATATATATATATATATATATATATATATACTAGATTGTGGCCCGATTCTAATGCATCGGGTATTCTAGAATATGCATGTCCCCGTAGTATATGGACAATGATGATTCCAGAATTCGCGGCAGACTGTGCCCGTCACTGATTGGTCGAGGCAACCTTTATGACATCATCGTCGCCATGGCAACCATTATGACATCTATACTGTGCTCGTCGCTGAATCAGAAATGTGGGATTTCTACGTCCTTTATGACTTCATCGTCGCTGTGCCCGTTGCTGATTGGTCGAGGCCAGGCGGCCGCGACCATTCAGAGACGCGGGATGTATACGTCCTTTATGACATCATCGTCGCTGTGCCCGTTGCTGATTAGTCGAGGCCTGGCGGCCTCGACCAATCAGAGACGCGGGATTTCCAGGACAGACAGACAGACAGAAAGACAGACAGACAGAAAGATAGACAGACGGAAAAACCCTTAGACAATTATATATATAGATATATATATATATATATGTTTTAGTATTTATATATAGATTTTTAGGAGCAATCTGTTATTGTAAGTAGTGTTGAGTGGATCGATCCACAGAGGAATGAATGTGAGTCAAATTTCCTGAAATCCACGGTTCCACGTGGCTAACAACCATACTTCCCTAGCCAAATATGTTGAAGTCATTTCGAAATTCAAAAGGCTGAGTTTGTATTATACAGCTCAAAATGTGTTCAGTTGACTCCAAGGGGAACTCACAGTGTTCTACATATATTTTACAGTCAATTAGAGACATTTAATTTGATTTGCCACAAATTAAATTATTTGAGAAAATATTGTGAAGCTAGTGAGTTCAAATTTCAAACAATCTATTCATCTTGTGATATGAAGTATATGTAAGAAACTCATACTTAAGACAGAGGATGAATATTAGTTATGTCATTGGAAACTTTCTCAATTTTCTCAAGAGTCTAACAGCTAAGCCACCATTTAATAGGGCGCTTCACAATTGCAGCAAATAGATATAGCAAGGCAAAGCATAGTAGTCAAAGAGGCTAAAAATACATTTGCACAAAGACATTTTTCCTTAAGATTAAAATAATTTCTTACAGTTTCGTAATCTTTTTTGCTTAGAAAATGACCATTTTATATGCTGTTAATGGGAAGTTAATGAGAATCCCCTTGGAAAGCTTAAATCATTTTCTCAGCATGGATTAGAAAATTTACTAATTATTTGCATTTTTAGTATTTTATTCTTACTTCTTTTGTGAGTTTGTGTTCCAATTAATCATTATTTTTAAGAATATAAGCATTTTTTTAAAAAAAAATACTGAATATTACATAACACTATTCATTTGGTTGAAAGTCGTGATTTCTCCATATATTTTTCATCAAAAAACAATTCTGATTGAATGAATAAAAATAGTAATGTCCTTCAACTCGTAAAAATGTACATGTAAAATATTGTGTTTACGTTTAGCATGGCCTGCCTCCACCGTCACATTGCAGCTCTGACTCAATGGGCAGCATTGAAATTGGAAGGTATCACTTCTCCTGTATGCTCAACAGCAAAATTCATAGGACATTCTACAATACCACCTATGTATTTAAAAGGAATCTGTCACCACGTTTTTGCTAACTCATCCAAGAGCAGCATATATCCTTAGTTTACTGGGGGCATCAGTTGTGATACAATCAGAGTTTTCAGATGCAGCAAAGTTCAGAAAGTTGACCCTGTCTACACCAAAACTTTCTGTGTGCATTGTATAGGGACAGTAAGCTGCTAATCAATGGTGTGGGCAGAGTTGCATTAGGATGCATGAGAGCTGTAGTCCTCTAGTGATAATCTGTTGACAAAACACTCAATGTATTAGAACTGTATTGAACCGCCGCACAACCGAGCTCTACCTTCTCCTAGTGTATCCTCACCAATCCCCTGTAGACTGTGAGCCCTCGCGGGCAAGGTCCTCTCTCCTTCTATACCTGTGTGTGACTTGTATTGCTCATGTTTTTATTGTACTTGTCTATGTATGCCCCCTTTTTTCGCCATGGATTAGATGGCGCTATAAAAATGAATAATAATAATAACTACAGCACACATACCGTATATATACTCGAGTATAAGCCAACCCAAGTATAAGCCGAGACCCCTACTTTTACTGGGAAATTTAAAAAATAAAAATAGATACCAATAAAAGTAAAATTGATTGAGACATCAGTAGGTTGTGTTTTGAATATCCATATTGAATCAGGAGTCCCATATAATGCGTCATACAAAATACGCCCATATAATGCTCCATAAAGTTCACAATGGGCCCCATAAGATGCTCCATATTAAAATATGCCCCATATAATGCTGCATAAAAGGTTAATGATGGCCTCATTAGATGCTCCAAAGAATAATATGCACCGTATAATGCTGCACAAAGGTTGATGGCCCCATAAGATGCTCCATAGAATATTATGCCCCATATAATGCTGCACAAAGGTTGATGGCCCCATAAGATGCTCCATAGAATACTATGCCCCATATAATGCTGCACAAAGGTTGATGGCCCCATAAGATGCTCCATACAATATTATGCCCCATATAATGCTGCACAAAGGTTGATGGCCCCATAAGATGCTCCATAGAATATTATGCCCCATATAATGCTGCACAAAGGTTGATGGCCCCATAAGATGCTCCATAGAATATTATGCCCCATATAATGCTGCATAAAGGTTGATAGCCCCATAAGATGCTCCATAGAAAAATATTCCCCATATGCTGCTGCGATTAAAAAAAAAATGATATACTCACCTCTTGTCGCTGGGGGTCTGGTGCCGGTGTCCTAAGCAGGTGGGGACACCAGCGCGCTATGGGGGCCAGGTGCGAGAGTCGCCGCTGGCTGAGGTCCCTGGCACTTGCGATATTCACCTGTCCCCATTCCACCGCTCCGCACCGCTGTGTCTTCTGGGTCTCTGCAGTGACTGTACAGGCAGAGGGCGTGCACTAACCACATCATCGTGCCCTCTGACCTGAACATCACAGCCAGAGGACACAGAAGACAGAGCCCAGCGGTGGAACGGAGACAGGTGAATATCACCTGTCTCACCCTCCCCAGTCATACTCACCCCATCCTAGCGCAGTCCCTGCTTTTCCGATGGTCTCTGACGCCGGCAGCTTGTTCCTGTGTTCAGCGGTCACATGATACCACGCATTAAAGTAATGAATATGTGCGCCACGCCTATGGGAGTGGAGTTGCGTCCATATTCATTACTTTAATGAGTGGTACCATGTGACCGCTGAACACAGGATGAGCTGCGGGCACCAGAGACCATCGGAGAAGCAGGGACCGTGCCAGGAGCAGGTGAGTATGATGTGACAGCTGCCACTCCTGCCGCTCCCCCTGCCCCACCGACCCCTGGGACAATGACTCAAGTATAAGCCAAGAGGGGCACTTTTAGCCTTAAAAAATGGGCTGAAAATCTTGGCTTATTCTCGAGTATATATGGTAAGTGTCACATCGCTGAAATTAGTATCTCAGCCCTTACCTCATGCTGCCCTCAGATTACATAGCAACAACCTGCTGACAGATTTTACTTAATTCATTTTATACTTGTATGTATATGGTGTCCTTCTGTCTGGCCAATAGGTATGGCCAATCCGTTAATTACTGGCAGAGCAGGTATGGAAGCCTATGCAGATCCCTCAGTGACATATTGTCATGTCAGCAATTGAAGTGTATTCTTCTGATTCTTGTACCTTTTACTGATGGACCCTAAGTGTTGTGGCTTTTGCTACTTGTATATTTCTCTGATTGATCATAGAATGTCTTACGGTAGTTGACCTTAGATTTTTTATTACAATTCTGCCTTTTTTCACCGGGAGATTCCCTAGAGCCCAGCTATCCTCCTAACATCATCCCTGCTTGCTGATTTTCTCCTTGCACAGTCCCTCTTGTTTTGACCAAACTTGTCTACTTTCTATTTCCAACTTTCTCCATCGACAAGAAGTTACACCATAGACACAACTCTGTGTGTGCCAGATTTCTATATAAGAGGTGAAAGGTGAAAACCACAGTATTCTCTGAGACCTGCTAAACGCAGTGGCTGTTGACAGATCCACATCGCATGCTGATAATGATAACTGCTTGAGTATACTGTAGTCGAGTGATGGTCCAAGTAAAGAGAAATGCCAAGAGGACACCAATGTTTCACCAAAAATAATATATTTTTTTAAATAAAATTTATGTATGTTTATTTTTAATTCATTTAACCTCTTCAACTCCTGGCAATTTTCTGTATTTTCTATTTTCTTCCAAGAGTCATAACTTTTTTTATTTTTCCATCCACATAACAATATGAGAACTTGTTTTTTGTGGGATGAGTTGTACTTTTGAATGTCACCATTAATTTTAACATTTAATGAACTGGAAAGCTGGAAAACAAATTCTAAGCAAAGTTAAAATTGCAAAAAAATGTAATTTCACAATAGTTTTAATGGTTTTTTATTTACCATGTTCACTATACAATAAAACCGACAGTTTTTTTTTATTTATGTAGTGAAAGCAAAAATGAAAATATGTAAAAAAAATTATATTTACCATGTTCACTATACAATAAAACCGATAGTTTTTTTTATTGATGTAGTGAAAGCAAAAATGGAAATATGTAAAAAAAATTTTTTTACTTGTGTCGCTATTTTCCAAGACCTGTATCATTTTCACTTTTTGGGATTTAGGGCTGTGTGAGTGCCTATTTTTTATACCACGAGCTGATGTTTTTTCAGATACCATTTTGGGTTAAAATGTTTTGATCAACTTTTATTGCAATTTAATGCAGCATTGGAGCAGGCATAAAATCTAATTCTGGCATGTAAAAAAAAAACAGTACATACTTACATTCCGGTGTTTGTCCCCCGGCATCAGCTTCCCTGCACTGTCAGCGCCGGCCGGCCGTAAAGCAGAGCACAGCGGTGACATCACCACTGTGCTCTGCTTTACGGCCGGCCGGCGCTGACACAGTGCAGGGAAGCTGACGGCGTGGGACAGACACCGGAATGTAAGTATGTACTGTTTGTTTTTTTAACTTTTACAATGGTAACCAGGGTAAACATCGGGCTACTAAGCGCTGTCCTGCGCTTAGTAACCCGATGTTTACCCTGGTTACCCGGGGATTTCGGCATCGTTGGTCGCTGGAGAGCTGTCTGTGTGACAGCTCTCCAGCGACCACACAACGACTAAACAGCGATGCTGCAGCGATCGGCATCATTGTCTAAATCGCTGCAGCGTCGCTAAATGTGACGGTACCTTTAGACAAATGTGATTATAGCTAACACCAGTCACATCAGTTGCTTTTCAGGCGCCACCTCTGTAGATCTCCATGGACAATAATGTAATGAGGTCTGAATTGGCAATGACTTTGGGAGAGTATGAATGTATTTGTTCCTCTCTGCAGGGGGCCTACCTAATACACAACCTTTCAGACTGGTTGGAGACAAGCCATCAGGGACCTTCTTTGACTGAGCCAATAAAAAGAAAGCAAAATCATTATTCTGGCCTTGACTTTATTCTGGCTGTGTGTTTATTTCAAAATCTACTGTGGGGTTAGTTATGGAGAGGTGTTTTATAGACACTTCTCCATTACTAACTTGTGCGCTTGATGTGAGTGGTCACAGTCATATTCTACTGATGCAGTTTTTATCAGTGGTCGTCTTCTTCCCAAGCGGCTGTGTGTGAAGTGCTCAGAGCATTCAGACTTCTTCCAGGTGTAATAGTATTAGACACACTCCCCCACTGACCATGTATGGACCTTGTTGGCTTGAATAAGACGGAAGTTTTTACCATAGACACGAAACCCATGCTCAAAACTTCTGCACTCATCCTCACTCCATGCACACAAGTGACCTTGTACAACTTTGACATTGAAAGACAGCCTTCGCAGTGCCTCATCTGTGTTAAATCTACATTTCACTAATTCATAGAGAGCCTGCTCATTATCTTTGACCGTTCCTTCATTTTGGCTATATCTGCCACCAACTCGGTGTTGGTACTCCGCTGCCTGACTGAGGTAATTCTCCACTTCTCTTTCTGGTAGAATATTAGGATCCCAAAGCAGCTGGTCCTTTTCCTAAATAATTAAAAAAACAGATTGGGGACCCTTCTACACATGATAAACAGCCATGATAAGGCTGACAGCTGAGGGTTGCAGCCCACAGCTGTCAGTTTTTCCATGCTGGTTATCTAATATATAAAGCTGAATGTGTGTGTGTGTGTGTGTGTGTATGTATGTCCGGGATTGGCATCTGCACCGTCGCAGCTACAGCCACAAAATTTTGCACAGTCACACGTCTGGACCCTGAGAGCGTCATAGGCTATGTTGTGAGGCGAAATTTTAACCCCATGCGTTCCAATTCACCAAACAATTTTGCCCCTATCTAAATAATGGGGAAAAAAGTGAAAGGAAAAGTGTTGGAGGCATCGCAGCTACAGCCACAAAATTTTGCACAGTCACACGTCTGGACCCTGAGAGAGTCATAGGCTATGTTGTGAGGTGAAATTTTAACCCCATGCTTTCCAATTCACCAAATAATTTTGCCCCTATCTACATAATGGGGAAAAAGTGAAAGGAAAAGTGTTGGAGGCGTCGCAGCTACAGCCACAAAATTTTGCACAGTCACACGTCTGGACCCCGAGAGCGTCATAGGCTATGTTGTGAGGTGAAATTTTAACCCCGCGCTTTCCAATTCACCAAACAATTTTGCCCCTATCTACATAATGGGAAAAAATGAAAGGAAAAGTGTAGGAGGCAAATTGACAGCTGCCAGATGTGAACAAGGGGGACTTAAAGAATGAGAGCGATGGCGCCAAAGAGTATATACCGTACAGTTTCTAAGGTGGGGCCCCGACATGGGATACTCACCACACACGGGGATATGGACACACACACAAAATGCGCCACACACTACCACGTGCTTGAACACATATACCACCCTCAGCACACATTTCACCACAAATACACCAACCTCGCCACATAAAAGTCGAAACACAAAAGTCGCCGCTCAAAACTCGCCACGCGCAGGACTCGCCACATGCAAAAACTAGGCTCTTGCAAAACTCACCACACATGCAAAACTCACCTCATAGGAAAACTCGCCACACGCAAAACTTGCACACGTGGAAAAATTGCCACATGCACAAAAGTTGCAACACATGCTAAAGTTGCCTCACACAAAACTTGCACATACTCAAAAGGCACCACACATAAAACTCGCCACGTGCAAAACTCGCCATGCGCAAAACTTGCTGCACACAACTTGCTACACTAACCTGTCACATGCAACTCGACACACAAAAAGTTGCTACACGCATGTTGCCACACAAAACTCATCTCACAAAAGTCGCTACATGCATGTCGCCACACGCAACTCAACACACACAACTTGACAAACGAAACTCGCCCTAAAACACACACAAGTCTGGTATTATCCTTCAAAAATAAAAATCTGATTAATAAGCAGACAAACTACAACAAATGTACCATATAGGAAATACGGCAGCTGTCAGTCACATGACCTGTCTATTATGTGTATGTGTGAGCTAATATATACTGCCAGGGGGAGGGCTTCCTGATGGCTGGGGATTTATCAGGCTGCCAATTTAGCTTACAATTACTGAGGTAAAAATACTGAGCAAATAACGTGTGAACGAGGTCTAATACAGGAGGAGATGACACACAGGTATATACTATATACAGGAGAGATGACACACAGGTATATACTATATAGAGGAGGAGATGACATACAGGTACATATATATACAGGAGGAGATGACATACAGGTATATACTATATACAGGAGGAGATGACACATAGGTATATACTATATACAGGAGCAGATGGCATACAGGTATATACTATATACAGGAGGAGATGACATACAGGTATATGTTATATATAGAAGATGACATGCAGGTATATACTATATACAGGAGGAGATGACACACAGATATATACTATATACAGGGGAGATGACATACAGGTATATACTATATATAGAAGGAGATGACATTCAGGTATATACTATATATAGGGGAGATGACACACAGCAGGTATATACTATATACAGGGGAGATGACATACAGGTATATACTATATACAGGAGATGACATACAGATGTATACTATATATAAGGGAGATGACAAACATGGTGATTGTCATGATCCAGTTCTGAGATTATGTTCAGCTCTCTTGTCTCTGGACTGGTCATGTGGGAGTTAATCCTCTCTGCCTCACCCTGGAGCTGGCTGAACTATTTAAGTCCTCTGTAGCCATTGAGCCAGTGTCAGCTATAGTTCATGCTGCAAGGTTTGAGCTCCTGATCTGATCCCTGTTATTGTGTTCCTGTTTGCCTCTGACTGCCTACACCCGTTTATGACTTGTTCTGACCTTTGGCCTGTACCCCGACTCCGTCCCCGTCTCACGTTTTGGTTACCACGTTCCCGGTAGGTTCTGACGTCTTGTTTGTCCCCGACGATTCTCTGCTCGCCCCTTCTGTACCGCGCCGCTATCTCCGTGTATGACCTTGGCTTGTTTCATGTCCCTTTCATTACCTGTGACACCTGTGTTGTTGTTCAGTGTTGCTGTGCTGTGTGTGTAACCTCCTTTCCTTAGCCAGCACCCCCTGGTGGAGATTGCTCTATACTGCACTGCAGCAGCACATCACAGTGATGAGGTGAAAATGAGAGGTGTGAGGTGAAAATGAAAAGGTGTGAGTGCAAAATGAGAGGAGTGAGGAAAAATAGTGGAGTGATCAGAAAATGACAGATGTGAGGTTGAAATGACAAGTGTTAGGGGGGAATGAGAGGAGTGAGGGAGAAAATGAGAGGTGTGAGGGAGAAAATGAGAGGTGTGAGGGAGAAAATGAGAGATGTGAGAGGGAAAATGAAAGATGTGATGGGAAAATGAGAGGCGTGATCAGAAAATGACAGATGTGAGGTTGAAATGACAAGTGTTAGGAGGAAATGAGAGATGTGAGGGGAAAATGAAAGATGTGATTGGGAAAATGAGAGGCGTGATGGGAAAATAAGAGAAGTGAGGTGCTATAACTAACCACAGATATTTACTATGCCCAGGCAACGCCGGGCTCTTCAGCTAGTCAAAGATAAAACAGACCCCACATCATTTTTTTAAATTTATTTATTTATAGAGCAGGCACTGACTGATAAATACTTACATCAGTGGCACCTGCTCTTGTTTACAGCAACAGCAGGCATAAGCTGATGGGAGTAGTACTCACATCAGATGACTCCACTGTGACTGGCTCACCACATCGCTCTGACTGCAGCGCTCTGACCACAGCTCTTTGATCGGCGGTAATGATTTTATCGACAATCAGAGCCAACAGCATTTCTCTGCATGTAGAAATCCGTATTGGTGGTCCATACCCAAACAGTAATTGTTTTGTATGGAGGCCGAACTTTACTATTCAGGAGCGCCCATCACTATAAGTAGTATAGAAATAATTTTTAAGGAATGTTGTGTGTTCTGTAGCAGTCTGACGAATAAATACTTGGAATCAGATGTCTCATTGCCCTTAGTCGGCCAAATAAATATTTTTTCTAGACAGATGTGTGCTTTTTAGTAGTCTGGGAAATAAAAAATTGGCAGCAGCCATCTCATTGCCATCTCTAGAGCAAACCAATAATTTTACTGTAACGCTGCATCTATATGAGTAATGTGTATAAAGAATAAGTGTACTCTGCAGCAATTTTTTGTGAGCAGTGTGTTTAGAAAATCAGTTTACTCTGCCAAGCTTTTTTGCAAGTAGTGTGTGTAAAAACTAAGTGTACTCTGAAGCGTTATTTTTTTTTCGAGTAGTGCGTCTAAAAAAAGTTCTACTCTGCAGCTGTTTCTTTCCCATTTGTGGGCCGAAAAAATTATTTTATTATATCACTGTGCCTATACAAGTAGTTCTTTTTGTGAATAGCGTGTCTAAAAAAATTGTACTCTATCTGTCAAGGGTTTACCGTGACAGATGAGCCAGGCGACTGCAGCATCTGATTTCTCCTACTCCTGCACTGATTAGAAGCACTTCACCTTCATATTAAATGGTGTAAGTTTCTTTTAGCAGTGGAAAGGTTAATCTGCTCAGTTGAGAGTTCCTGGAAGATTTCCTGCATTAAGGCTCTCAGCTGTGCTCTGATAGCCACTCCCCTCTCCTATATAACCTGGGCCCCAGCAAGAACTCATTGTCAGAGAAAGCTTTTGGTGGTTGTTTGTGGTTGTTGTTTTGTGGATTGTTGATGGACTGTTGCAAGGTTTTTAGTGTGTGATAATTCCCTTTTTTCTCCTACTTTGGTTTAACCCCATCCTCCACTCCACAGTGTTTACCTCTGATGTTTGTGTGTATATTTGTATGATTGGTATTTTTATTTATTTCTGTATTACCTTGTTCATCTGGTTGGTGTATTACGGTACACTACTACTCCTCTCTTCCCTGGATTGGGGAAGGGTATAGACAGAGGGCAGATTCAGGAGCTAAAGCAGGGTACGTGGCTCTGACATCTTCATCATCAGAAGTAATCAGGGGAACAGGGTGATCTAGGGCGCCACTAGCATTAGGGACAGGGAAAGAGCCCCCGGTCCTGGGACATCTGACAACACCGTTGTAGCTGTATCTAAAAAAATAACATTGCATTTAGGGTATGTGCACACATCAGGATTTCTTGCTGAAATTTTCCTGACAAAAACCGGACATTTCTGCCAGAAATCCGCATGCGTTTTTTGATGCATTTTTGATGCGTTTTTGACGCGTTTTTTGTGCGTTTTTTGTGCGTTTTTTCCCAAATGCATAGAATTGCGGGAAAAACGCAGAAAATCCGCAAAAATAATGAACATGCTCATTTTTTTACCACGATGCGTTTTTTTCGTGGAACAAAAACGCATCCATGTGCACAAAACATGCAGAATGCATTCTAAATGATAGAATGCATAATGTAGGCGTTTTTAATGAGTTTTTATAGCGTTTTTAGCGCGAAAAAACACGAAAAAAATGTGAGAAAACCTGAATGTGTGCACATGGCCTTAAGGCTCTGCAACCCTGCCTCTGGGAATACTGTGCCAAAGAGCCTCTGGGAGTACTGTGCTAAATAGCCTCTGGTAGTACTGTGCTAAAAAGCTTCTGGTAGCAGTGTGCTAAAAAGACTATGGGAGTGCTGTGCCAAAAAGCCTCTAGGAGTACTGTATCCAAAAGCCTCTGGCAGTACTGTGCCAAAAACATAAGTGTGCACTGTGCTAAAAAGCCTCTCTGTGTACTTCTCACCTATGTCTGTGAGAGTATTGTGTCTAAAAAATATTTATACTCTGCCACTGTGTACAAACACAGCAGCAGAGTATAATTATTTTTTAGGCACAGGAAAACTATTTTTTAGGCACGAGCGCTTTGAGTTCTACTCTGCTGTGAACACAGTTGCT
Source organism: Ranitomeya imitator (assembly GCF_032444005.1). Classification (NCBI taxonomy): domain Eukaryota; kingdom Metazoa; phylum Chordata; class Amphibia; order Anura; family Dendrobatidae; genus Ranitomeya; species Ranitomeya imitator. Next base: position 1,149,291,307 of record NC_091282.1, read on the forward strand.
GCTCATTCTCCTTCTCCTACTCATCTTCCAAAACTGTCCCCTGGCTGGATATTTGTGTACATGTAGGTACTGGAGCACATTCTTCAAGACATGTGTGGACCTTGGCCTGAGAATGGTGTGAATGGTCCCAGATCCTCCTCCTCTTCCACCTGTGCCACTACCTCATCCATCATCGCCTAAAGTTTTGCTCTTCTAGCAGGCATAGAAGTGGGATAGTAACGCTGATGATGCCATCATCAGTGCTGACATGTTCGTAGAGTACTCAAAATAGCACAAGGCAGCACACATGTCCTGTATGAAGGCCCACTTGTTGGTCTTGAAGTAGTTTTGTTCCGCAGTGCATCTGCACCTGCTAGATGACCTGCATTTTCTGACCGGTTGAGGATAAGGTGGAGGAAGTGAAGTAGGAGGAGAAGGCAATATGGACAGAGACAGCTGAGTTAAAGGCTAGGGGCCAGCTGAGGTGTGCAATAGCTGCCAACTTCATGGCTAGGGGCTGGCCTCAGCACTTTGTAGTAGCTGACGTAATAGCTAGGAGCCAGCTGCAATGTGCAGTACCAGCCACTTTAATGGCTAAAGGCCGCCTCGGTACATTTCCACCCTGCTCCGTCTTTTGCTGTGCAGCTGGGGCACCATGACCACCACCTCTTCCTCCTAACTGCCCACATCACTCCGATGGCCTTAACTTCATGTGATGTCTAGAACTTCATCATCTCCATCGCATCACCACACCTCTCCAGTCTGTACTTAACTCTGCTGCCCTACTGATCCACTTCTGTCCTCGCTATTCCTCCACTTCTCCCCTCTGCTGATCCCTTCATTGTCTCCCAATTCCACAATGTTTCCATTTTAAGCTACTAACACTGACCTAGAAAGCCGTCCATAATCTTTCTCCCCTTATATCTCTGAACTAATCTCCCAATATCTTCCACCATGTAATCTCTGGTTCTCCCAATACCTCCTTCTCTCCTACACAATCGTATGTTCCTCATTCATTTGCCTGCAAGACTTCCCCCGAGTATCCTCCTTCCTGTGGAATTCTGTGGCCGAACACATCCGATTATACCCTAAATTCTGAAATTTCAAGTGGATCTTGAAAACCAATGTCTTCAGAACAGCTTAAAGCTTGCAATGACCCCGCTGCCAACTCATCAACACCAGAGTTGCTGCTGCAGTCTCCGAAACTACTGTCTGCTTCCCCATTATTCTGTAGAATGTAAGGCCGCAAGGGTAGGGTCCTCTACTTTCTGTACCTGTCTGTCACTATTAGTTTGTTTATTGTAATTTCAATTTGTGTTTTCATGTAACCTCTCCTCATGTAAAAAATTAATAATAATAATAATAATAATAATTTTGCACATGATGCTCCACCCAGTCTCCCTGCCCTCCTTGCAAGACTACACACAGCAGAAAGCTGCAGCACTTGGCACCTGTGTTTGATCATCATCAGAGATGTGCTGCGGTGGTCGGCTCACCATTTGCACTATCCCATCCATGTTCTTATGCTCCAACAGAACAAGTGGTTGGGCATCAGTGCACTCAATTTCTTCCAATTGTTGGCCAGGTCCAGGTGGATGGCCCATGAAACCGCAGCCAGCAGATAAGCAAAAGCAGAAGTAACTGCTGCATGGCTTGGGACTCAGACTGCTTGCAAGGAATGAGGTGGAACACACGTGCACATTGGTCGCAGGTGCAAAATCTATACTTTCAGAAGGGGACCGGGTAGAAGACAAAGCAAAGGAACTGAAGGCACTATCATTCAACCAATGTAAAACCACCTCTACATGTTCTGACCTCACCATTCATTCAACGGTACTTGTGCATATGAAATTACGCAGAACGCCTGCATGCACCAGAGGGAGGTGTATAATTTGGGTGCATATTAATATTGACTTCTGGTGTCGTCACTGCATGTTGAGTGGTTATGGATCTGATTAGGTTGAGGTGCTTTACAACTTTCCAATTCATCGACATCCATCTCAAATGTGTTCCATATGTACCTGGCAGTAATCCATATCTTTATTTTTGACTTGAGTAGCAGTCCCATGTTCGAGCATATTTAACTTCATTAACTCTTTTAGCAACTTTTTCCAATATTGTTTTTCAACAGCCACAGAATATGAAATATTTTAGAAGGGTATTTTATATATTAGCACAGTGCTCGTATGTATTTTGTGTATCGTGGCCAAGTAGGTAGAAGTGTTTGAAAACATTTTTTTAAAAGTATGTGAAGATCATAAATATCTAATTGTTTATTTATTTAATCATATAAACATATACTTTAATATCATAAAAGAATGAATAATGAACAATAAACAGTGATTGAAAAGGAACAAAGGTCAAAGTGGAATATCGAGAATTTCTATGTATGATATAACATTGTCATTTCCAGTGTAGAAATCATTCTTGTCACCAGTGTAAGATCTGAGGGGACACTCCTCGACAATGTGCTGAATTGTTTGACGGTCAACTCCACAATCACAGGCAGGAGAGTCAGATTTTCCCCACTTATACCTAAGATCTCCACAGACACCAAAGTTTGTTCTGATACGATTCAGAGTAACCCAGGTTTTCCTTGGTAGATTGAAGCCTGATGGTGGATATTGTAAGTGAGGAAACGTTTAAGGCTCACCGTCTACTGCACTGACCCAAAGCTCTCGCCATTTCTCTTCTAAATTGAAATCATGTTCATACAACGTAATTGCAGTTTGGATGGGTGGACGTCTTGATTTCAGTCGCTGTATTTGAACATCTTGGATATTTTGATGCATTGTATGTACGTTAGTCCGCCTCCACGTGATGCACCCTGGGTAACGCTAAAGGACTAACAATTTTGACGACCAAACAATCAAACTAAATCTAGATCTCCTGGTCAAGTATATATTTTACATCATATCTAATTGTTTATACAACTGTAGACACTGAGTTTTATGAAGACCAAAAAATAAATCTAAATAATTACAAACATTTCTACTTTTGTTCAATTAGGGTGGGGGGAGAGACTGAAAATTAATATGGTTCATCTGATTATGAATCTGTGCTATTATTGAAAGGCACCTACAAACATTGAAGTGCTCCTTTATTTTTGTATGCAACTGCCGGTTTCTGGCCACCTGTGCCAGGCACTTGAATGTAGAAAATATAAATGTTCATCATACCCTCTGCCAAGGAATAAGAACTCCAGCTTGTTTAGCAGAAATACATTAATTCAACCATCCACTTTGCATCACTTATCAAGCTAAGAGGAGATGGAATAATCTGCAGCCAATATAAGTGCACTAAAATCAAGATGTTTTCTATAAGCATCATCATAGTTATTTTTCCACCTGCTATTTCAACAAGAGTTTTAAACATAATAATTTTCTTTGAACTTTATCGACATTTATTTAGTTGGAATCATCTGAATTACAAAATCAAATCCTTATAGGGAATCTCTTACCAGCCATCTAATCTGAGAGTGACATAACGTAGAGACAGAGACTCTTATTTCAGTGATGTGTCACTTAGTGGACTACTTGCTAGGGTTGAGCGAAACGGGTCGGCCATTTTCAGAAGTCGCCGACTTTTGGCAAAGTCGGGTTTCATGAAACCCGACCCGACCCCTGTGTGGGGTCGGCCATGAAGTCGGCGGTCTTCTGAATCTGGTATCGGAATTCCGATCCCGAGTTCCGATATGTTTGCAATATCGGAAATCGGTATCGGAATCCATATTTAAGTGTAAAATAAAGAATTAAAATAAAAAATATCGCTATACTTACCCTCTGACGCGCCCTGGTACTAACTGGCAGCCTTTCTTCCTTCGAATCAGCGCTTGCAGGACCTTGCGGTGACGTCGCGGCTTGTGATTGGTTGCACAAGCGGTCACATGGGCGGTCGCGCGACCAATCACAAGCCGCGACGTCACCGCAAGGTCCTGCAAGCGCTGGTTCGAAGGAAGGAAGGTTCCCGGTTAGTACCAGGGCGCGTCCGAGGGTGAGTATAGCGATATTTTTTATTTTAATTCTTTATTTTACACTTAAATATGAATCGCAGGGCCTGAAGGAGAGTTTCCTCTCCTTCAGACCCTGGGAACCATTGGAAACCCTATGCACTGCATTGGGTTTCGAGTTTCGGCCGACCCCGACTTTTTTATAGGATCGGCCGATTTCACTAGACCCGACTTTTGAAAAAGTCGGGTTTCGTGAAACCCGACCCGATCCTATAAAAGTAAAAGTCGCTCAACCCTACTACTTGCTGTAAATCACTTTTTTATAAGCAGCAGATTATCACTAGAAGGCTAGTAAACCTGTTGCTAAGTAATCCTCGATATGCATGAGCTTTGCATAACCTTGTCCGCACCACTGATTGACAGCTTTCCACCTATGCACAGTGTATACATGAAGCTGTCACTCAGTGGTGTGAGTGGGTATATACCGAGCTCTGTTTTCAGAGAAGTGGTAGATGTGCACGAGAAAAAAAACAGATTTCATCAAAACCACAGCAAGCAGCTCAGTAAGTGATGCATCGCTGGAATTATAATCTCAGCATGGATTAGCTGCTGAAGGACACAAGTCCAAAGACCGAGGATAATGGTGAAACTGGGTGTATGTGTCCAAATCTGCACTGCTGATAAAGATGGATGGCAGAAGATATTCTTCAAAGCTTTATTTCAAAACCGGTTAATAGTCAACGTGTTTTGTGGTAATGCAGAACCTCTTCCTCAGAACAAAACCTTACTTTACCTTAGGTAAGGTTTTGCCCTGAGGAAGAGGTCCTTCATGACCTCGAAACACGTTGACTATTAATCTGTTTTGAAATAAAGCTTTGAAGAATATCGTCTGCCATCCATCTTTATCAGCGACGCACATTTGGGCACATACACCCGGTTTCTCCATTATCTTCGGTCCCTCGACCCATGTCCTGCAACAGCTAATCCATGCTTTTCACATGTTGATTAGTTGCAAAAAACAAGGTGAGCGTACCTCTCCCTAATGCACCCTGTTTTTAACCCCTTTCTACCATTGGACGTACTATTCCATCCATGTGGTATGGGCCCTACTTCCCATGGGTGGAATAATATGTCCAGCGCGATCAGCCGCGCTCTCGGGGGGAGCGCGGCCGGGTGTCAGCTGACGATCGCAGCCGACATCCGGCACTATGTGCCAGGAGCGGTCACAGACCACTCCTGGTATATTAACCCCCGGAACGCTGTGATCAAAGATAATCACAGCGTTTCGGCGGCATAGGGAGGCATCGCGCAGGGAGGGGGCTCCCTGCATGCTTCCATGAGACCCTCAGAGCAACGCAATGTGATCGCGTTGCTCCGAGGGTCTCCTACCTCCTTCTCCCGGCAGGCCCCGGATCCAAAATGGCCACAGAGCTGCTTCCGGGTCCTACAGGGAGGTGGTTTACAAGCGCCTGTTCAGAGCAGGCGCTTGGTAAGCCTGTAGCACTGCATGTCAGATCGCTGATCTGACACAGTGCATTGCAAAGTGTCAGATCAGCGATCTGACACTATAGTGTAACGTCCATCCCTGGGGCAATGTAAAAAATATATATATATATTTACATGTGTAAAAAAATGTAAAAAAAAAAATCCTAAATAAAGAAAAAAAAAAATATCGTTCCAATAAATACATTTCTTTATCTAAAAAAAAACAATAAAAGTACACATATTTAGTATCGCCGCATCTGTAACGACCCGACCTATAAAACTGTCCCACTAGTTAACCCCTTCAGTGAACACCATCACAAAAAAAGAGGCAAAAAACAACGCTTTATTATCATACCGCTGAACAAAAGTGGAATAACACGCGATCAAAAAAAAGGATATACCGTATATACTCGAGTATAAGCCGACCCAAGTATAAGCCGACCCTCCCCTAATTTTGCTACAAAAACCTGGGAAAACTTAATGACTCGAGTATAAGCCTAGGGTGGAAAATGCAGCAGCTACCGGTAAATTTCAAAAGTAAAAATAGATACCAATAAAAGTAAAATTAATTGAGACATCAGTAGGTTAAGTGTTTTTGAATATCCATATTGAATCAGGAGCCCCATATAATGCTCCATAAAGTTTGATGGGCCCCATTAGATGCTCCATATTAAAATATGCCCCATATAATCCTGCATAAAGGGTAATAAGGGCCCCATAACATGCTCCATAGAGATATTTGCCCTATATAATGCTGCACAAGTGTTATGGCCCCATAAGACGCTCCGCACAGCCACTTGCCCCATATAGTGCTGCACAAGTGTTATGGCCCCATAAGATGCTCCGTACAGCCACTTGCCCCATTATAGTGCTGCACAAGTGTTATGGCCCCATAAGATGCTCTACACAGCCACGTGCCCCATTATAGTGCTGCACAAGTGTTATGGCCCCATAAGATGCTCCGCACAGCCACTTGCCCCATATAGTGCTGCACAAGTGTTATGGCCTATAACACATAGATTGATATTGACCCCTGTCCAAAACCACCAGGTTCCCCCCCTTATTGGAGGGATTAAATACACAATCCTTTTTATCAGCCAATCCATCAAGTGCTTCCCTTTCACCTCTTGTTAAGTTTGAATAATATCTACCTCCCATAGTGCCCATCTTCTCCAGTTCTTCCACCACCAAACGCAGAAATATCTCGATACTGTCGTGACCTTCCAAAGGGGGCATTCTCCTACTCTTGGGTCTCAGATCTGTGAAAGGGCCCAAATCGATCTGTCTTTCACTGTCCCTCAAAAGATCGGTAAGAATCCTGACACTCGGCAAATCTTCTTCCGTAACTCCTAGGGCTTCACAGTCCGCCTTATCATGATTCCTAAAAAACTTTTTCCATCTCATTTTTCTAACAAAGAGGTTGATGTCTTTTACCCAGCCAAATTCATCAAACCGATTCGTAGGGACAAATGAGAGACCTCTAGACAAAACCGATCTCTCCAATGCTGTTAATGTATAGGAGGAGAGATTGATGATTCTATTATCCTCAATCATTTCTTGGTTTTGATGACCTCTTTCTCTTTTGGGGGGTCTGTACCCGCTGCCCTTTTCTCTAAAAAAGATAAAGAGGAGGATGATGAAGAGGGTCCTGAGGGAAATATCTCTGGGGACTGTCTTCTGTAGCTGTTTCTTGTCATCATATAACCCCTGCGCTCCTGTCTTTCCCATTTCTGTCTATTGTTCCTTCTCCTAGCCCCTCCAAAAATCCCTCTTCCTTCAAACAATCACCCCGCCCCCCTGTCCGTATCTGATGAGTCAATGTCTGAAGACGATATATCGGTAGTAGCCTGAACTCTCCTGTCTTCCTGCAAAAAAGTGTAAACTTTCTTTTCCTTAAACTCGTGTATTTCCCGAGTAAACTGCTTCCTTGTTTTTATTTCGTTATGAAATTGCTCCACAGTTGTTTGGAGGGAAGCCTCCCTCCTAGAGAAATCAGTATGACTCTTAAATTTCAGTACCTCCTCCACCAAATCTGCTAATTTCTTAGAGGTACTTTCTAACATTTTCTTCTCCTCCTCCAGAAGTATAGTCATAAACCAGAGAGAACTCTCTGTTAACTCAGTTTCCCACTTTTTCAAAAGGTCTACAGATCTAGCTCTACGTGCTGGTGCAATGGGGATTCTCAGGCCTTTAGGCACTATCTTACTTTTTATATAATTTTCTAATGATTGTGTTTCCCACCAAGAGCGAATGTTATCCTTATAACATACAGTCAGATTATTAAAGAGACTTCTCAAATTAGTATTTTTAGAACCACCCTCATCTTCCAATTCAGAGAAGGCATCTAGGGCATCAGCGGCCCATTGGTCCCTTTTTATAGTCCCAGACAGAAAACCCGCCATACATTAAACGTTTTATATCACAGAACATATAATAAAGGTGCCAACAAAAACAGAAATTCACAGCAAAGGAACACCATATATGAATAGAATAATATACCCAATAAAACGTAACATTTAATAATACTCTTTATAATAAAAACACATACCACATACAACCTAAAACCAGTACCAGTTGTTTGACACAAAGATATAAGACAAAGATACAGGGTGCTCTCGATCCCTAGGGTCCCGACTATCTGTCCCCTACCTGGCTGCGGAGGTTGGCACCCTATATATCCTGCGCAGTGGCGCCCCTGCTCAACGTAGGCTGTCCCTAAATCGCCCTAATAGGCCCTTATGTGCAAGAAAATAGAAAAAAGTCAAACAACAGAACATACACTCATAAACTAATAGCTGATAGTAATGAACTTATTGCACTTGCCCAGATAAATAAGTGCATATCATAACACACGTTTGGATGTTGCATGAGGAGTGATAAGCAACAGACTAGGGAAACCTATAGCAAATCCCTAGACTGACCCTACCTGCCAGTGGGAGTTGGCACCCTAGAATCCTGCGCAGATGGCGCCCCCACTCCACGTAGTCTACCCCTGGTAACACCCTAGACTACTTGCAAGGGGATAACAGAAATACCATACAGAATATACAAATAGGGGCAAAAACAACACGTCAATCGAAATAATACACGACAGGGCCCAACACTGCACATCAAACGGTATTAATAAATAGAACAAATCTAAATATACAGTTCACATATATAAAATTCTCTTTAAAGTATGAAAATCTCGACGCGTTTCCCTGAAATCAGTTCATCAGGAGACATACTTATGAGCATTCAGAGAACTTATCTGAGTGACAATTCAGGAGGATAAAGATCACACTCTAAGCCATTAATGTGCGATGGGGAACAGTGTCCATCCGGTACCACAGGTCTAAATTAGCCCTATGTTGCAGACATTGTGACCAGCTTATATAGAGCAAATACCTTCTTGTTAGTTCTGATTTCCCCGTTCTTTCCAGCATCAGAAATATCAGAAATATATTATTTTGGGGTAGATACATCGACGATGTGCTGATTTTTTGGTCCGGTGATGTGGTCTCCTTTTCTAATTTTGTGGATGAGCTCAATAACAACGAGATAGGCCTAAGATTAACGTATGAATTTCAATGGGAGTCCATTAATTTTTTGGATCTTAAGATCTCTCGAAATGAGAGTGGTCAGGTTGTTACTGAAACTTTTTATAAACCTACCTATACAAACAACTTATTGCGTTGGGAAAGCCATGATCCATACAGCTTGAGGAGGGGGATACCGAGGGGTCAATACCTACAAGTTAGGAGAAAATGTTCAACAGACTCGGGTTTCTACCGCCAGGCCAGGGATCTCAGGGATAAGTTCAAGGACAGAGAATACCCGGCTGGGGTTCTCAATGAGGCTTTCAAATCCTCCAATGAGAAAGAAAGAAACTCATTACTAGTAAATAAAAGGAAGAAGGATGATGGAAATGATCTGAGGATCATAGGTACCTTTGATGATAAATCTGGGGAAGTAAGAAAGGCTATTTTAAAACATTGGGGAATCCTCAAAATGGACCCTGATATATGTGATATCATCCCAGATGCCCCGTTGATTACATACAGGGGGAGGTCGATTCGTGACCAACTAGTCCACAGTGCCTTTCCTCCATTAAAGGAAACCCCCACTTGGTTGGAAAGTAGACAAACCGGCACTTTCAAATGTGGGAAGTGTAAGTTTTGCAAGTATGTTTCCAGATCCAACTCTTTTGCTAGCTCCCACACTAAAATTAGGTATGATATGAGGCATTTTGCCAATTGTAAGACTGAGGGGGTTGTTTACCTGTTTCAGTGCAATTGCCCTAAAGACTATGTGGGCAAAACAAAGAGGGAGCTACGCAGAAGAGTTGGTGAACATGTGGGGGACTTACTAAATAAGCGTGATACTTCTATCTCCAATCACGTGAGGGAGGTGCATGGGGGTGACCTCAATTGTTTCTGCTTTTCTGTGATAGAAGTGGTTAAGCAGTCAGAGCGAGGGGGGGACTGGGATCGTCTAATCCTCCAAAAGGAGACTAAATGGATTTTTCGTATGAAGAGCATTAAACCAATAGGATTGAATGATCAACTGCAATTTGGATGTTTTGTATAGAAGGTTTCGGGACTCTGATCCCTATTAAATCCCAGACTTGATATAATTCCCATGATCCATTGCCCTGAATGGGGTTAGATCGTTAACTTTCCATTTAATGCAGGTAAATATAGGTAATTGACCTACTTTTCCTTCATTCCCCGGGGTTTTGCAGCCACGAACAACGTTGCATTAGCAAAGCTCGTGGCTGCAAAATATTTTAACCCCTTCAGATGGATTTACATCGTTGGACATTACAGATCTTCGGAAGGTATGGATATTGTTGGTTTATTATTTTTTTTACTTTGTTACAGATCGAGGGTCTTCAGTGAGTGGATTGAGCGTAGAATAAATTATTACAACAACCTTTGTGATTTTTTCATTAAAATAATTTTTAATAATGTGTGTGTTTTTTTTATCCCTTTACTACTATTGGATTAATAATGGATAGGTGTCATAATTGATGCCTCTCCATTATTAATTTGGCTTAATGTCACCTTACAATAGCAAGGTGGCATTAACCCTTCATTACCCCATATCCCACCGCTACACGGGAATGGGAAGAGAGTGGCCAAGTGCCAGAATAGGCGCATCTTCCAGATGTGCCTTTTCTGGGGTGGCTGGGGGCAGGTGTTTTTAGCCAGGGGGGGCCAATAACCGTGGACCCTCTCCAGGCTATTAATATCTGCCCTTAGTCACTGGCTTTACTACTCTGGCGGAGAAAATTGCGCAGGAGCCCACGCCAATTTTTTCCGCCATTTAACCCTTTAATTTAGTAGATAGAACGGCCAAATTTTGCATATACACACTACTAACATTAGAAGTGTGGAATATGCAAAAAAAAGGTGATATGAGATGGTTTACTGTATGTAAACCATGTCTCATATCATGTCGGGTTTAGGAAGGAGATAGCAAAAGCCGGTAATTGAATTACCGGCTTTAAAGCTATCTAGCGCTGTATGAAGTAATAATATATATATATGTGTCTCACTGACATATATATATATATATATATATATATATATACCTATTCTATGTTTACACATTTATTCTACCTATTCTATTGTAAGCTGTCAGTGTGATTTTAATGTACACCGCACTGAATTGCCGGCTTTTCTCTCTAACACCGCTGCTTATTTCTCGCAAGTTACACTGCTGGTCCGTGTGTAATCCGTATTTTTGGGGCTTCCATAGACTTTCATTGGCGTTTTTTTTGCGCAATACGGTGACAAACGCAGCATGCTGCAATTTTCTACGGCCGTAGAAAGCCGTATAATACTGATCAGTAAAATACGGCAGATAGGAGCAGGGGCATAGAGAATAATTGGGACGTTTGTTAGGCGAGTTTTACGGATGTATTTTCTGCGCTCTTACGTCCGTAAAACTCGCTAGTGTGACGCCGGCCTTAGAGTGTGATCTTTATCCTCCTGAATCGTCACTCAGATAAGTTCTCTGAATGCTCATAAGTATGTCTCCTGATGAACTGATTTCAGGGAAACGCGTCGAGATTTTCATACTTTAAAGAGAATTTTATATATTTAAACTGTATATTTAGATTTGTTCTATTTATTAACACCGTTTGATGTGCAGTGTTGCGCCCTGTCGTGTATTATTTTGATTGAAGTGTTGTTTTTGCCCCTATTTGTATATTCTGTATGGTATTTCTGTTATCCCCTTGCAAGTACTCTAGGGTGTTACCAGGGGTAGACTACGTGGAGTGGGGGCGCCATCTGCGCAGGATTCTAGGGTGCCAACCCCCACTCGCAGGTAGGGTCAGTCTAGGGATTTGCTATAGGTTTCCCTAGTCTGTTGCTTATCACTCCTCATGCAACATCCAAACGTGTGTTATGATATGCACTTATTTATCTGGGCAAGTGCAATAAGTTCATTACTATCAGCTATTATTTTATGAGCGTATGTTCTGTTGTTTGACTTTTTTTCTATTTTCTTGCACGTAAGGGCCTATTAGGGCGATTTAGGGACAGCCTACGTTAAGCGGGGGTGCCACTGCGCAGGATATATAGGGTGCCAACCTCCGCAGCAAGGTAGGGGACAGATAGTCGGGACCCTAGGGATCGAGAGCACCCTGTATCTTTGTCTTATATCTTTGTGTCAAACAACTGGTACTGGTTTTAGGTTGTATGTGGTATGTGTTTTTATTATAAAGAGTATTATCAAATGTTAAGTTTTATTGGGTATATTATTCTATTCATATATGGTGTTCCTTCACAAGTGTTATGGCCCCATACAGATGCTCCGCACAGCCACTTGCCCCATATAGTGCTGCACAAGTGTTATGGCCCCATAAGATGCTCCGCACAGCTACTTGCCCCATATAGTGACGCACAAGTGTTATGGCCCCATAAGATGATCCATACAGCCACTTGCCCCATATAGTGACACACAAGTGTTATGGCCCCATAAGATCCTCCGCACAGCCATTTGCCCCATATAGTGCTGCACAAGTGTTATGGCCCCATAAGATGCTCCGCACAGCCACTTGCTCCATTTGTTTTTGCTGCCATAAAAAAAAATAATCACATACTCACCTCTCCATCGCTCAGGACCCCGGCACTTTTACCTGCTCCTCGTGCGGCTCCTTCTTCGGCACTGACGTTCAGCAGAGGGCGCGCACTGACTACGTCACCACGCCCTCTAACCTGAGCGACACAGCCAGAGGACGATGAAGACAGAGCCACACCGGAACGAGGAGCGGTAAATATCGCGCAGCGCTGCGCTCCTCCTCCCCGTACACTTACCTGCTCCTGGCGTGGTGTCCCTGCTTCTTCCCCGGCGCTGCATCTTCTTCCTGTATTGAGCGGTCAGAGTTACCGCTCATACATTAATGAATATGTGGCTCCACCTCTATGGGCGGTGGAGCCACATATTCATTTCTGTAATGAGCGGTACCATGTGACCGCTCAGTACAGGAAGAAGCTGCAGCGCTGGAAGAAGCAGGGACATCCAGGGACTGCGCCGGGAGCAGGTAAGTATAATTACACTGCCCCCGTTCCCCCTCACCTGCCGACCCCCGGGTATGACTCGAGTATAAGCCGAGAGGGGGACTTTCAGCCCCAAAAAATGGGCTGAAAATCTCGGCTTATACTCGAGTATATATGGTAAATATCCATGGTACCGCTGAAAATGTAATCTTCTCCCGCAAAAAACGAGCTGCCATACAGCATCATCAGCGAAAAAAGTTATAGTCCTCAGAATAAAGCGATGCAAAAATAATTATTTTTTATATAAAATAGTTTTTATCGTATAAAAGCACCAAAACATAAAAAAATATAAATGAGGTATCACTGTAATCGCACTGACCCGAAGAATAAAACTGCTTTATCAATTTTACCAAACGCAGAACGGTATAAACGCCCCCCCAAAAGAAATTCATGAATAGCTGGTTTTTGGTCATTCTGCCTCACAAAAAAATAAAAAGCGATCAAAAAATGTCACGTGCCCGAAAATGGTTCCAATAAAACATCAACTCGTCCCGCAAAAAACAAGACCTCACATGACTCTGTGGACCAAAATATGAAAAAATTATAGCTCTCAAAATGTGGAGACGCAAAAACTATTTTTTGCAATAAAAAGCGTCTTTTAGTGTGTGACAGCTGGCAATCATAAAAATAGGCTAAAAAAACTGCTACAAAAGTAAATCAAACCCCCCTTCATCACCCCTTAGTTAGGGAAAAATAATAACATTTAAAAAATGTATTTATTTCCATTTTCCCATTAGGGTTAGGGCTAAGGTTATGGCTAGGGTTAGGGCTGGGTTAGGGTTGGGGCTAAAGTTAGGGTTGGGGCTAGAGTTAGGGTTGGGGCTAGGTTTAGGGTTGGGGCTAGGGTTAGGGTTGGGGTTAAGGCTAGGGTTAGGGTTAGGGCTACAGTTAGGGTTTGGGCTAAAGTTAGGGTTAGAGTTGGGGCTAAAGTTAGGGTTAGGGTTTGAATTACATTTATAGTTGGGATTAGGATTGGGATTAGGGTTAGGGATGTGTCAGGATTAGGGGTGTGAATAGTGTTACCATTGGGATTAGGGTTAGGGGTGTGTTTGGATTTGGATTTCAGTTAGAATTGGGGGTTTCCACTGTTTAGGCACATCAGGGTCTCTCCAAACACGACATGGCGTCCGATCTCAATTCCATCCAATTCTGTATTGAAAAAGTAAAACAATGCTCCTTCCCTTCCGAGCTCTCCGTGCACCCAAACAGGGGTTTACCCCAACATATGGGCTATCGGCGTACTCAGGACACATTGGACAACAACATTTGTGGTCCAATTTCTCCCGTTACCCTTGGAAAAATACAAAACTGGGGGCTAAAAAACAATTTTTGTGGAAAAAATTTTTTTTATTTTCATGGCTCTGCGTTAACTGTAGTGAAACACTTGGGGGTTCAAAGTTCTCACAACACATCTAGATAAGTTCCTTGGGGGGTCTAGTTTCCAATATGGGGTCACATGTTGGGGGTTTCTACTGTTTAGGTACATCAAGGGCTCTGCAAATGCAATGTGATGCCTACAGAACAATCCATCTTAGTCTGCATTCCAAACGGCGCTCCTTCTCTTTCGAGCGCTGCCATGCGCCCAAACAGTGGTTCCTCCCCACATATGGGATATCAGCGTACTCAGGACAAATTGGACAACAACTTTAGTGGTCCAATTTCTCCTGTTACCCTTGGGAAAATACAAAACGGATTTTCATATTAAATTTTATTTTGTATTAAAATTAGTTGGAAAATTGCGAAATTTTCCAAATTTTTGCCAAATTTCCATTTTTTTCACAAATAAACACAGGTAATATCAAATAAATTTTATGACTATCATGAAGTACAATATGTCACAAGAAAACAGTGTCAGAATCATCAGACTCATTGAAGCGTTCCAGGGTTATAACCTCATAAAGGGACAGTGGTCAGAATTGTAAAAATTGGCCCGGTCATTAATGTGCAAACCACCCTTGGGGGTAAAGTGGTTGACCAGATAAGACCCTAATTGTGCTTTCTTTGCTCTCCAGATTTCCTACTTCTATATATGTACTTGGAAAAGCAGTACAATTAGCGCTGTTTCCAGGCGCCGGGTACTAAATCCATCTCTCATCATCATCGCCTGGTTTCCCTGTGATCAGCTGGACCAGGCGACGCTGATTAAAGTTGGAGTTACAAGCCGCCTTCTGTGAATAGTGCGCATTAAATGAATAAAAATAAAAAATGGTGTGGGGTCCCCCTTATTTTTCCTAATGTTCTGAGGGAAAACAGACAACTGAGGGCTGGTGTATATTAATAGGCTTTGAAGTGGCCATGTATTTTGGCCCCATCCCAAGACCAATAACACCAGCCCTCAGCTGCCCCAGGAATGGTGCACCAATTAGATGCGCCAATTCGGGCACTTAGCCTTGACTCTTACCACTTGCCCTGTTGTGTTGGCATGTGGTGTAATAGTTTTGGGGTTGATTGCAGCTGTTTTATGCCCAGTGATATCAAGCCCAGGGGTTAGTAATGGAGAGGTGTCTATCAGACACCCTCATTACTAACCCAATACTATAAAGTAAAATACACACTGATAAAAGTCCATTAATTGAAAAAAAACACTCCGCGACCCTCTTTTAGCCATTTATTCCATTAGAAATCAAAGTTATACTCACCGGTCTGCTTTTCAGGAGATCCAAAAATGATCCCCAACTCTGCTACCTCCCAATGGTGTGTTGAGCAGTGACATCCATAATGTGACCACTCGGCACACCAGTTGGAACACAGTAAGCATGCCATGAGAAATTTTCATAAGCGGTGACTACCAGTGACATAATTAAGGTTACCGCCATAGGCAGCGGTTCCCACAGTAAGCTCTGTATGAGCCACCTGTGAATTGTGGTAGCCATTCTTACATCACTGCTCACAGCGTGAGAAATTTCTTCCAGATTGTTCAACCATAGCAGGGGGATCCAGCCCAGCCGACAACCTATCTCCGAAACTTCATAGACCACCCATCCCAGCTTGGATCCTCTACCTTCGAAGTCACTCCAATAACTGCCTGATTCAACCTATGTGTCTCCCCCCCCCTTAAACATTTTCCTTTAGCTCACAGATTGAAACATGTTCCATCACCTGGGACTGCATGTGAGACCCCCTATGGCGACGGCTCCCTTGGGCCTACAATCCCCATCCACACAATGGGCCTAGAGCTGGGAGTACAATGACGTGAGACCATGAGATACAGATGTGATTGATAGAATGATTGCTTTACATTTACCTTTGGCAATCTCCTGTCTGGCCTTAGGTATACATAAGACCCAACCAGCACGCCTTCCTCTGCTTGCTGTCACTGAATGGAAGCATTGATTACTGAGGATGAACCGACGAGTGAGCAAATCACTAATAAAATATCAACAAATATATATTAGATTACAACAATATTGATGTAACAGGTGCTCCGTGCTGGAAAAAGTCTGTATCTTTTAGAGCTGTGGACTCCGCTCTACGTCCTATAGTCTTTAGTAAGTGGCCATCTCCTCACATGGGGTAATAATTTATGGGGTTGATGTCGACTGTGTAATGTTTGCTTACAGAGGATAATAATGGAGAGGCTTTTATTATACACCTCCATTACTAACAACGTAGTCAACAGTAATAAAGACACACACAGAGAAAAGACCTTTAATTATACAAATCACTAAATAATTTTATTCCTTTTCTTCGCGGTCAAAGAACAGAAAGCAAATCCTGTCATTGACATAATCATTATGTATTTTTTATTATTTATCTAATATTTCAAACATGAGCTAATTTAAAGTAAATTGCTGCAATCAAAGAGCAATTATCTTTTTTGACGTGCATTAAAAGATAAAAGCAAATTATACTCATTTAATAAAAAGAAATGTAGATAAAATAAACTGAACTGAAATAAATTGAAAAATATCAAAGGTTAAAACAAATACATTATATGCAAGAAGGTTATGCAAATACATTATATGCAAGAAGATCGTTGGATACAGCCGGGACCAGCTGCTTCGAAAGCATCACCAAACCAGGGATTCAAGCTTCAGGAGGCTAATTTGCATATTCCAGGTGCCTTCTGGGAGAAGCGAAGTCTCCCTAAGCTAGAAGATCGTTGGATACAGCCGGGACCAGCTGCTTCAAAAGCATCACCAAACCAGGGATTCAAGCTTCAGGAGGCTAATTTGCATATTCCAGGTGCCTTCTGGGAGAAGCGAAGTCTCCCTAAGCTAGAAGATCGTTGGATACAGCCGGGACCAGCTGCTTCGAAAGCATCACCAAACCAGGGATTCAAGCTTCAGGAGGCTAATTTGCATATTCCAGGTGCCTTCTGGGAGAAGCGAAGTCTCCCTAAGCTAGAAGATCGTTGGATACAGCCGGGACCAGCTGCTTCGAAAGCATCACCAAACCAGGGATTCAAGCTTCAGGAGGCTAATTTGCATATTCCAGGTGCCTTCTGGGAGAAGCGAAGTCTCCCTAAGCTAGAAGATCGTTGGATACAGCCGGGACCAGCTGCTTCGAAAGCATCACCAAACCAGGGATTCAAGCTTCAGGAGGCTAATTTGCATATTCCAGGTGCCTTCTGGGAGAAGCGAAGTCTCCCTAAGCTAGAAGATCGTTGGATACAGCCGGGACCAGCTGCTTCGAAAGCATCACCAAACCAGGGATTCAAGCTTCAGGAGGCTAATTTGCATATTCCAGGTGCCTTCTGGGAGAAGCGAAGTCTCCCTAAGCTAGAAGATCGTTGGATACAGCCGGGACCAGCTGCTTCGAAAGCATCACCAAACCAGGGATTCAAGCTTCAGGAGGCTAATTTGCATATTCCAGGTGCCTTCTGGGAGAAGCGAAGTCTCCCTAAGCTAGAAGATCGTTGGATACAGCCGGGACCAGCTGCTTCGAAAGCATCACCAAACCAGGGATTCAAGCTTCAGGAGGCTAATTTGCATATTCCAGGTGCCTTCTGGGAGAAGCGAAGTCTCCCTAAGCTAGAAGATCGTTGGATACAGCCGGGACCAGCTGCTTCGAAAGCATCACCAAACCAGGGATTCAAGCTTCAGGAGGCTAATTTGCATATTCCAGGTGCCTTCTGGGAGAAGCGAAGTCTCCCTAAGCTAGAAGATCGTTGGATACAGCCGGGACCAGCTGCTTCGAAAGCATCACCAAACCAGGGATTCAAGCTTCAGGAGGCTAATTTGCATATTCCAGGTGCCTTCTGGGAGAAGCGAAGTCTCCCTAAGCTAGAAGATCGTTGGATACAGCCGGGACCAGCTGCTTCGAAAGCATCACCAAACCAGGGATTCAAGCTTCAGGAGGCTAATTTGCATATTCCAGGTGCCTTCTGGGAGAAGCGAAGTCTCCCTAAGCTAGAAGATCGTTGGATACAGCCGGGACCAGCTGCTTCGAAAGCATCACCAAACCAGGGATTCAAGCTTCAGGAGGCTAATTTGCATATTCCAGGTGCCTTCTGGGAGAAGCGAAGTCTCCCTAAGCTAGAAGATCGTTGGATACAGCCGGGACCAGCTGCTTCGAAAGCATCACCAAACCAGGGATTCAAGCTTCAGGAGGCTAATTTGCATATTCCAGGTGCCTTCTGGGAGAAGCAAAGTCTCCCTAAGCTAGAAGATCGTTGGATACAGCCGGGACCAGCTGCTTCGAAAGCATCACCAAACCAGGGATTCAAGCTTCAGGAGGCTAATTTGCATATTCCAGGTGCCTTCTGGGAGAAGCGAAGTCTCCCTAAGCTAGAAGATCGTTGGATACAGCCGGGACCAGCTGCTTCGAAAGCATCACCAAACCAGGGATTCAAGCTTCAGGAGGCTAATTTGCATATTCCAGGTGCCTTCTGGGAGAAGCGAAGTCTCCCTAAGCTAGAAGATCGTTGGATACAGCCGGGACCAGCTGCTTCGAAAGCATCACCAAACGAATTTTTGCCTGTAGGACATTATTGCAAGAGAGCTTGGCTGAGTAGATTACACAAGAAGGAAAACACACAGCAAGTCAGCAGGATCTAGGAGCAACATGGCAGATGTGACAACCTACATGGTGAGCTGCAGCATGTGCTACATGTTCACAGATCGACCAGAAGAAGAATCCAATTTCACCTGTCAGAAGTGTAGACTAGTGGCCCTTTTAGAAGAAAAGGTGCGGGGTCTGGAAGAAAGAATAGCAACTTTGAAACTCATCAAAGAGAATGAAGACTTTCTAGACAGAACAGAAGCATCTCTACTGGTCACAGAAGGTGCAAAAAGTGTCAGAGAACCTCCAAAAGCAGATGAGTGGAAGCATGTGACCAAAAGAAGCAAGAAGACCATGGAGAAATCACCAACCACACAACTGAAGAACCGATATCAAATCTTTGTAGAGGATGAAGATGGCACACCTAAGAATGAAGCAATACCAGCAAGCAAAAAAGAAAAGGGCACACAGCAACAAGTGACAGCAAAAAGTACAGCCAAGAAGCAACGAAGAGTGGTGGTGGTGGGAGACTCACTACTGAGAGGCACCGAAGCAGCCATCTGCAGACCGGACATAACTGCAAGAGAAGTATGCTGCCTTCCAGGTGCGATGATCAAGGATGTGACCGATAGGATACCAAAGCTCTTCAGCTCCAAGGACGTCCACCCATTTCTTCTGATACATGTTGGCACCAATGACACGGCAAGGAAGGACCTACCGACAATCTGCAAGGACTTTGAAGAGTTGGGGAAGAAAGTAAAGGAACTGGATGCACAGGTAGTTTTTTCTTCTATCCTTCCAGTAGACGGGCATGGCACCAGGAGATGGAACAGGATCCTTGATGCAAACAACTGGCTAAGACGATGGTGCAGACAACAAGGATTTGGATTCCTGGACCACGGTGTGAATTACTGGTATGATGGACTCCTCGCCAGAGACGGACTACACCTCAACAAACCTGGGAAACACACATTCGCCAGAAGACTCGCTACACTCATCAGGAGGGCGTTAAACTAGAAGAAGAGGGGACGGGAAGAAAAACATTAGACTCGAACAAAGACGACCCAGGAAAACATACTCAGAAGGGAGGTAAGAACATTTCTAAAACAATCCACAGTGAGGAGATTGGAACAAAACAAAATCCTCTAAACTGCATGCTCGCAAACGCCAGAAGCCTGACAAACAAGATGGAAGAACTAGAAGCAGAAATATCTACAGGTAACTTTGACATAGTGGGAATAACCGAGACATGGTTAGATGAAAGCTATGACTGGGCAGTTAACTTACAGGGTTACAGTCTGTTTAGAAAGGATCGTAAAAATCGGAGAGGAGGAGGGGTTTGTCTCTATGTAAAGTCTTGTCTAAAGTCCACTTTAAGGGAGGATATTAGCGAAGAGAATGAGGATGTCGAGTCCATATGGGTTGAAATTCATGGAGGGAAAAATGGTAACAAAATTCTCATTGGGGTCTGTTACAAACCCCCAAATATAACAGAAAACATGGAAAGTCTACTTCTAAAGCAGATAGATGAAGCTGAAACCCATAATGAGGTCCTGGTTATGGGGGACTTTAACTACCCGGATATTAACTGGGAAACAGAAACCTGTGAAACCCATAAAGGCAACAGGTTTCTGCTAATAACCAAGAAAAATTATCTTTCACAATTGGTGCAGAATCCAACCAGAGGAGCAGCACTTTTAGACCTAATACTATCTAATAGACCTGACAGAATAACAAATCTGCAGGTGGTTGGGCATTTAGGAAATAGCGACCACAATATTGTGCAGTTTCACCTGTCTTTCACTAGGGGGACTTGTCAGGGAGTCACAAAAACATTGAACTTTAGGAAGGCAAAGTTTGAACAGCTTAGAGATGCCCTTAATCTGGTAGACTGGGACAATATCCTCAGAAATGAGAATACAGATAATAAATGGGAAATGTTTAAGAACATCCTAAATAGGCAGTGTAAGCGGTTTATACCTTGTGGGAATAAAAGGACTAGAAATAGGAAAAACCCAATGTGGCTAAACAAAGAAGTAAGACAGGCAATTAACAGTAAAAAGAAAGCATTTGCACTACTAAAGCAGGATGGCACCATTGAAGCTCTAAAAAACTATAGGGAGAAAAATACTTTATCTAAAAAACTAATTAAAGCTGCCAAAAAGGAAACAGAGAAGCACATTGCTAAGGAGAGTAAAACTAATCCCAAACTGTTCTTCAACTATATCAATAGTAAAAGAATAAAAACTGAAAATGTAGGCCCCTTAAAAAATAGTGAGGAAAGAATGGTTGTAGATGACGAGGAAAAAGCTAACATGTTAAACACCTTCTTCTCCACGGTATTCACGGTGGAAAATGAAATGCTAGGTGAAATCCCAAGAAACAATGAAAACCCTATATTAAGGGTCACCAATCTAACCCAAGAAGAGGTGCGAAACCGGCTAAATAAGATTAAAATAGATAAATCTCCGGGTCCGGATGGCATACACCCACGAGTACTAAGAGAACTAAGTAATGTAATAGATAAACCATTATTTCTTATTTTTAGTGACTCTATAGCGACAGGGTCTGTTCCGCAGGACTGGCGCATAGCAAATGTGGTGCCAATATTCAAAAAGGGCTCTAAAAGTGAACCTGGAAATTATAGGCCAGTAAGTCTAACCTCTATTGTTGGTAAAATATTTGAAGGGTTTCTGAGGGATGTTATTCTGGATTATCTCAATGAGAATAACTGTTTAACTCCATATCAGCATGGGTTTATGAGAAATCGCTCCTGTCAAACCAATCTAATCAGTTTTTATGAAGAGGTAAGCTATAGACTGGACCACGGTGAGTCATTGGACGTGGTATATCTCGATTTTTCCAAAGCATTTGATACCGTGCCGCACAAGAGGTTGGTACACAAAATGAGAATGCTTGGTCTGGGGGAAAATGTGTGTAAATGGGTTAGTAACTGGCTTAGTGATAGAAAGCAGAGGGTGGTTATAAATGGTATAGTCTCTAACTGGGTCGCTGTGACCAGTGGGGTACCGCAGGGGTCAGTATTGGGACCTGTTCTCTTCAACATATTCATTAATGATCTGGTAGAAGGTTTACACAGTAAAATATCGATATTTGCAGATGATACAAAACTATGTAAAGCAGTTAATACAAGAGAAGATAGTATTCTGCTACAGTTGGATCTGGATAAGTTGGAAACTTGGGCTGAAAGGTGGCAGATGAGGTTTAACAATGATAAATGTAAGGTTATACACATGGGAAGAGGGAATCAATATCACCATTACACACTGAACGGGAAACCACTGGGTAAATCTGACAGGGAGAAGGACTTGGGGATCCTAGTTAATGATAAACTTACCTGGAGCAGCCAGTGCCAGGCAGCAGCTGCCAAGGCAAACAGGATCATGGGGTGCATTAAAAGAGGTCTGGATACACATGATGAGAGCATTATACTGCCTCTGTACAAATCCCTAGTTAGACCGCACATGGAGTACTGTGTCCAGTTTTGGGCACCGGTGCTCAGGAAGGATATAATGGAACTAGAGAGAGTACAAAGGAGGGCAACAAAATTAATAAAGGGGATGGGAGAACTACAATACCCAGATAGATTAGCAAAATTAGGATTATTTAGTCTAGAAAAAAGACGACTGAGGGGCGATCTAATAACCATGTATAAGTATATAAGGGGACAATACAAATATCTCGCTGAGGATCTGTTTATACCAAGGAAGGTGACGGGCACAAGGGGGCATTCTTTGCGTCTGGAGGAGAGAAGGTTTTTCCACCAACATAGAAGAGGATTCTTTACTGTTAGGGCAGTGAGAATCTGGAATTGCTTGCCTGAGGAGGTGGTGATGGCGAACTCAGTCGAGGGGTTCAAGAGAGGCCTGGATGTCTTCCTGGAGCAGAACAATATTGTATCATACAATTATTAGGTTCTGTAGAAGGACGTAGATCTGGGTATTTATTATGATGGAATATAGGCTGAACTGGATGGACAAATGTCTTTTTTCGGCCTTACTAACTATGTTACTATGTTACTATGTTACTATGTTATAATCCTTATACAAATCAAGAAAAACTAGAACTAAATGGAAAGATTGCCGTTACACAATCTAATCCAGTGGTACATAACATTATTTTATCAAAAAGGCCACACTGCTATACTGAACCAATACCAAAGGACACAAGACAAGTAAGGTGAACTTACATGAATACCTCACCAGAACTACAGTCAGTACATGAATACAGCACAAGAACCACCATCAGTACATGAATGCAGCACCAAGTTAGTACATTGATCAAAAACAATGTCAACTGAATCCCCACCATATACAGTTTTGTTGCATGAACCTTCAACTGCTAGCTTATTATTAACAATGGTAAGAAGATATTAAGAGCTGTTGTTACCAGTTATCATCACTGTTGATCATGCAGAAGCCACGGTAGTGATTAAAATCAATATTACAAATAAACATTTACAGGTATCTTACTAGTGATGTGTTCTCTGATTGGAGTTGTTATTTATTTTATTTCCATACATTACAGACGCTAGTATGAGATTTCACACCCACAGCTGATCCCTGCAGTATTTCCTCTTCTCGGGTCTTCTGAAGCACATCTGAACATGTTGCCCTTAGAAATAAAAGTGTCCTTATATAATCCTATGATTAAAAATATCTTTCATGCCGTATCCCTTAATAAATAGTTTCCCCTCACTGTGCTTCCTGCACAAAATGTAACCCTTAAACTTTTCCTTTTAACTTACATTACATACATACTGTTCCAATTTATAAATTAAAACCACCATACTGTCATCACTTATGAACTATATCTGCCACACGCTCCTTCTTTATAAACCATGGCTTCCAGACTGACCTTCCCAATCTTCAATGTTCTCGTACACTGCCGTCTCCATGTACTTTCTGTTAGGGTAGGCGGAACGCACCGAATATATTTATTAAATAAGATAGGTGCGTTCGCAGTGGTCATGCAGTCCAACCAACACGCAGCTCTTCTCCGGTGGAGCCGGAATTCTAATGGCTATTAGCCAGCCCTGAATTCAGACATAAACTCCTCGCCGGAGGTGCCAGCATTCTAGGGGCTTACTTCAGCCGGGTCCCTGACTGCATACACAAAACTCCTCGCCGGAGGTGCTATCATTCTAGGGGCTTATTTCAGCCGGGTCCCTGACCACACACATGACCACACTGGCACTGAGCTCGTACATATTTGATACTAGCGTATGGCCGTGCGGTCATGAGAACCTTTTATAGCTGTAGCACCTACAGGACCTTCCAAGAAGGACCAATGGAAGGCTGCCACAGAACTTGATCAGGTGCAGGACCTTCCTGGAGGACCAATGGAAGTAAGACGTTGGGACCGACGTCTCCGCTGAGCAGGCTCCACTGCGGCCGATGCAGAATGGGAGACCGCAGCAGACATGGTTCGAGATTCCCCCTGTGCAGCGGCGGGAACTCGACTCCTAACATTTTCCACCCATGCTCACACCTCTCAATACTGTGCTCCCACCTTTCCATGTTGTTCCTGCACACTGCCTCTCTCCATACTGTCCCTCAAAGCTACTACCTTTCTACACTGTCCTTCCAAACTGCACCTATGAATATTGTCATCCCACGCTGCAATCTCTCAATACTGCCACCCACACTGCACATCTCTATACTATCCCCTCACACAGTCTCTCTCCACATTGGCTTCAAATGCTCCAAACCTTGTCAAACTAGCCCCACAAAATCCTATGGGTCCATACTGTCACGTAAACTGCATTTCTCTATATTTCCCCTCACACAGCACCTTTCTATGCTGCCCACCATTCTTCCACCTCTCCATACATATATACAAAAGGTACGGAAAGTATTCATACCCCTTTAAATTTTTCATTCTTTGTTTCATTGCAGCCATTTGGTAAATTCATGTTTCCGCATTCATGTTTCCTTCAATGGCAACCAGTCGTCCTGTCCCTGCAGCTTAAAAACGGCCCCATAGCATGATGCTGCCACCACCATGTTTCACTGTTGAGATTGTATTGGGCAGGTGATGAGTTTTCTCCACGCATACCGCTCAGAATTATCACCAAAAGGTCTATCTTCGTCTCATCAGCCCAGAGAATCTTATTTCTCATAGTCTGGGAGACCTTCATGTGTTTTTTAGCAAACTCTGTGCGGGATTTCATATGTCTTGCACTGAGGAGAGGCTTCTGTCGCACTACTCTGCCATAAAGGTGCAGGGCTGCAGTGATAGTTGACTTTGTGGAACTTTCTCCCATCTCCCTACTGCATCTCTGGAGCTCAGCCACAGTGATCTTGGGGTTCTTCTTTACCTCTCTCACCAAGGCTCTTCTCCCACGATTGCTCAGTTTGGCTGGACAGCCAGGTCTAGGAAGACTTCTGGTGGTCCCAAACTTCTTCCATTTAAGGATTATGGAGGCCACTGTGCTCTTAGGAACCTTGAGTGCTGCAGAAATTCTTTTATAACCTTTGCCAGATCTGTGCATTGTAACAATTCTGTCTCTGAGCTCCTTGGCTAGTTCCTGAGCTCATGATTCTCATTTGGTCTGACATGCACTGTGAGCTGTGAGGTCTTATATAGACAGGTGTGCGCCTTTCCAAATCAAGTCCTATCAGTTTAATTAAACACTGATGGACTCCAATGAAGGAGTAGAACCATCTCATGGAGGATCACATGAAATGGACAGCATGTGACTTAATTATGAGTGTCTGAGCAAAGGGTCTGTATACTTATGATAATGTGATATTTCAGATTTTCTTTTTTATTAAATTTGCAAAAAATACTACATTTCTGTTTTTTTTCAGTCAAGATGGGGTACAGAATGTACATTAATGTGAAAATAATGAACTTTTTTTAATTTAACAAATGGCTGCAATGAAACAGAGTGAAAAATTTTATGGGGTCTGAATACTTTCCGTACCCACTGTATATATATATATATATATATATATATATATATATATATATATATATAATATAAACGCTGGGAGTGTCACTCTGTCCGAAGCCTTTATAGACTGCGCAAGTGCAAGCGCCGGCGCAGTCTGGGCCTCACAGAGTGACGCTCCCAGGAGATCGCGGTATGCGTAAGCACTAAACGCACACCGCGATCTCCAACAGAGAAGCAGGGACCGCCAGGAGGGTGAGTATCGGCTATATTCACCTGGCCCCGTTCCACCGCTGCGCGCTGCCATCTTCCCGGTCCTCGGCCTGTGACCTTCAGTTCAGAGGGCGCGATGACGCGCTTAATGCACGCCGGCGCCATCCTCTGACTGACCAGTCACAGCCAGAGGACCGGGAAGATGGCGGCGCGCAGTGGTGGAACGGGGCCAGATGAATATAGTAAGTGCTGGGGGGCCTGAGCTGGCGGCGATACCGGCACCTGACCCCCACAGCGCGCCGGTGTCCCCGCCTGCTCAGGCCCCCCAGCACTCGGCGCCCAGCGACCATAGGTGAGTATGGTATTTTTTTTTTATATATTGCAGCAGCATAGGGGGCATATACAATGGAGCAACTTATGGGGCCATAAACCATAATGGAGCAGTGTACGGGGCATACACTATAGAGCATCTTATGGGGGCCATAAACCATAATTGAGCAGTGTACGGGGGCATATACAATGGAGCATCTTATGGGGCCATAAACCATAATGGAGCAGCGTACGGGGCATACACTATGGAGCATCTTATGGGGGCCATAAGCCATAATTGAGCAGTGTACAGGGGCATATACAATGGAGCATCTTATGGGGTCATAAACCATAATAGAGCAGTGTACGGGGCATATAAAATGGAGCATCTTATTGGGTCATAAACCATAATGGAGCAGTGTACGGGGGCATATACAATGGAGCATCTTATGGGGTCATAAACCATAATGAAGCAGTGTACGGGGGCATATATCATGGAGCATCTTATGGGGGCCATAAACCTTTATGGAACAGCGTACGGGGCATACACTATGGAGCATCTTATGGGGGCCATAAACCATAATGGAGCAGTGTACGGGGCATATACTATGGAGCATCTTGTGGGGGCCATAAACCATAATGGAGCAGTGTACGGGGGCATATACCATGGAGCATCTTATGGGGGCCATAAACCTTTATGGAGCAGTGTACTGGGGCATATACTATGGAGCATTTTATGGGGGCCATAAACCTTTATGGAGCAGCGTATGGGGGCATATACTATGGAGCATCTTATGAGGGCCATAAACCTTTATGGAGCAGTGTATGGGGGCATATACCATGGAGCATCTTATGGGGGCCATAAACCTTTATGGAGCAGTGTACTGGGGCATATACTATGGAGCACCTTATGCGGGCCATAAACCTTTATGGAGCAGTGTACTGGGGCATATACTATGGAGCATCTTATGAGGGCCATAAACCTTTATGGAGCAGTGTATGGGGGCATATACTATGGAGCATCTTATGGGGGCCATCAACCTTTATGGAGCAGTGAACGGGGCATATACTATGGAGCATTTTATGGGGGCCATAAACCTTTATGGAGCAGCGTATGGGGCATATGGATGGGAGCAGCAAATTAAAGAACGGTGGCGCAGGATGGGAGCAGCACACGACACAATAGGGCAGCACATGACAGAACGGGGGCGCAGGATGGGAGCAGCACATGTCAGAATGGGGGCGCAGGATGGGAGCAGCACATGACAGGATGGGGACGCAGGATGGGTGCAGCACATGTCAGAATGGAGGCGCAGGATGGGAGCAGCACATGTCAGAATGGGGGCGCAGGATGGGAGCAGCACATGACAGGATGGGGGCGCAGGATGGAGCAGCACATACCAGGATGGAGACCATATAGCAATATAAATGCTCGCCACCCGGGTGTAGAACGGGTTCAATAGCTAGTATATATATATATATATATAAATATATGTATATATATATATATATATATATATATATATTTGTGCTCATACCCGGGCAGATTTTTCACTTTCTTGTCCTTTTTTTCAGAGAATATGGATGATAACACCACTCATGGTTAGTGGTAGGGTGAAGCCATTTATTGACAAACTACTGTGTTTTCTCTTTTTAAAACATAATGACAAAATGAGAAAAAGGTTTGGTGTTTTCATTCATATTCATTGAAAAAAGGACAAGAAATCAAAAAGTCTGCTAGGGTATGTAAAGTTTTGAGCACAAATATCTACTATATAATTGTCTAAGGGTCACTTCCGTCTTTTTGTCCTTTCGTCTTTCTGTCCTTCTGTCTTTCTGTCATGGATATTCATTGGTCGCGGCCTCTGTCTGTCAAGGAAATCCAAGTCGCTGATTGGTCGTGTCAAAACAGCCATGACCAATCAGCGACGGGCACAGTCTGGAAGAAAATGGCCGCTCCTTACTCCCTGCAGTCACTGCCCGGCACCCGCATACTCCCCTCCAGCCACCGCTAACACAGGGTTAATGCCGGCGGTAACGGACCGCGTTATGCCGCGGGTAACACACTCCGTTACCGCCGCTATTAACCCTGTGTGTGCCAAACTTTTTACTATTGATGCTGCCTATGCGGCATCAATAGTAAAAAATCTAATGTTAAAAATAATAAAAAAACAAAAAACCTGCTATACTCACCGTCCGTTGTCCGCAGAGCCGGCCGCCATCTTCCGTTCCCGGCGATGCATTGCGAAATTACCCAGAAGACTTAGCGGCCTCGTGAGACCGCTAAGTCATCTGGGTAATTTCGCAATGCATCCTGGGAATGGAAGATGGCGGCAGCCGCGCGCTAGAAGGGGCCCTTGGATCCGAAGGTGAGTATGTTTATTTTTTATTTTTTAACCTGTGACATATGTGGCTGGGCAATATCCTACATGGCTGGGCAATATACTACGTGACTGGGCAATATACTACGTCACTGGGCAATATACTACATGGCTGGGCACTATACTATGTCACTGGGCAATATACTACGTGGTTGGGCAATATACTATGTGACTGGGCAATATACTACGTCACTGGGCAATATACTACGTGGCTGGGCAATTTACTACGTGGCTGGGCAATAAACTATGTCACTGGGCAATATACTACGTGACTGGGCAATATACTACGTGACTGGGCAATATACTACGTCACTGGCAATATACTACGTGGCTGGACAATATACTACGTGGCTCTGTGCTGTATACTACGTCGCTGTGCAATATACTATGTGGCTCTGTGCTGTATACTACGTCGCTGTGCAATATACTACATCACTGGGCAACATACTACGTGGCTGGGCAATATACTATGTGGCTGGCCAATATACTACGTCACTGGGCAATATACTATGTGGCTGGGCAATATACTACGTGGCTGGCCCATATACTACGTCACTGGGCAATATACTACGTGGCTGGGCAATATGCTACGTGGCTGGGCAATATACTACGTGGCTGGGCAATATACTACGTGGGTGGGCAATATACTACGTGGCTGGGCAATAAACTACGTGGACATGCATATTCTAGAATACCTGATGCGTTAGAATCGGGCCACCATCTAGTTATATATATATATATATATATATATATATATATATATATATATAAAGCTGAATGTGTGTGTGTATGTGTGTATATGTGTATGTCCGGGATTGGCATCTGCACCGTCGCAGCTATAGCCACAAAATTTTGCACAGTCACACGTCTGGACTCTGAGAGCGTCATAGGCTATGTTGTGAAGCGAAATTTTAACCCCGTGCGTTCCAATTCACCAAACAATTTTGCCCCTATCTACATAATGGGGAAAAAGTGAAAGGAAAAGTGTTGGAGGCAAATTGACAGCTGCCAGATGTGAACAAGGGGGACTTAAAGAGTGAGAGCGATGGCGCCAACGAGTATTTACCGTACAGTTGCTAAGGTGGGGCACCGACATGGGATACTCACCACACACGGGGATATGAACACACACACAAAATGCGCCACACACTACCACGTGCTTGAACACATATACCACCCTCAGCACACATACACCAACCTCGCCACATAAAAGTCAAAACACAAAAGTCGCCGCTCAAAACTCGCCACATGCAAAACTAGGCTCACGCAAAACTCGCCACACATGCAAAACTCACCTCATGGAAAATCCGCCACACGCAAAACTTGAACACGCGGAAAAATTGCCACACGCACAAAAGTTGCAACACATGCAAAAGTTGCCTCACACAAAACTTGCACATACTCAAAATGCACCACACATAAAACTCGCCACGCGCAAAACTTGCCATGCGCAAAACTGGCTGCACACAACTTGCTACACTAACCTGTCACATGCAACTCGACACACAAAAAGTTGCTACACACATGTCGCCACACAAAACTCATTTCACAAAAGTCGCTACATGCATGTCGCCACATGCAACTCAACACACACAACTTGACACATGAAACTCACCCTAAAACACACACAAGTCTGGTATTATCCTTCAAAAATAAAAATCTGATTAATAAGCAGACAAACTACAAGAGCAACAAATGTACCATATAGGAAATACGGCAGCTGTCAGTCACATGACCTGTCTATTATGTGTATGTGTGAGCTAATATATACTGCCAGGGGGAGGGCTTCCCATTGGCTGGGGATTTATCAGGCTGCCAATTTAGCTTACAAATACTGAGGTAAAAATACTGACCAAATAACGTGTGAACGAGGTCTAATACAGGAGGATGACATACAGATATATTCTATATACAGGAGGAGATGACACACAGGTATATACTATATACAGGGGAGATGACACACGTATATACTATATACAGGAGGAGATGACACACAGATATATACTATATACAGGAGCAGATGACACACAGGTATATACTATATACAGGAGGAGATGACACACAGGTATATACTATATACAGGAGGAGATGACATACAGGTGCATACTATATACAGGAGGAGATGACACACAGGTATAAACTATATACAGGAGCAGATGACACACAGGTATATACTATACACAGGAGGAGATGACTTACAGGTATATACTATATACTGGAGCAGATGACACACGTATATACTATATACAGGAGGAGATGACATACAGGTTTATACTATATAAAAGAGGAGATGACACATAGGTATATAGAGGAGGAGATTACAGACAGCAGGTATATACTATATATAGGGGAGATGACATACAGGTATATACTATATACAGGAGATGACATACAGGTATATACTATATATAGGAGGAGATGACATACAGGTATATAGTATATACAGAAGAGATGACATACAGGTATATTTTATATACAGGAGGAGATGACACATAGGTATATACAATATACAGGAGGAGATGACATATAGCAGGTATATACTATATACAGGAGATGACATACAGGTGTATACTATATATAAGGGAGATGACAAACATGTATATACTGAGGGCAAAATGAGAGGTGTGAGGTGAAAATGTGTGGTGTGAGGTGAAAATGAAAAGGTGTGATGGCAAAATGAGAGGAGTGAGGGAAAATAGTGGAGTGATTGGAAAATGACAGATGTGAGGTCGAAATGACAAGTGTTGGGGGGGATGAGAGGAGTGAGGGGGAAAATAAGAGGAGTGAGGGGGAAAATGAGAGGTGTAAGGGAGAAAATGAGAGATGTGAGGGGGAAAATGAGAGGCGTGATGGGAAAATAAGAGAAGTGAGGTGCTATAACTAACCACAGATATTTACTATGCCCAGGCAACGCCGGGCTCTTCAGCTAGTATATATATATATATATATATATATATATATATATTTATATGCACTGTATGTCGTCCCGGTCATGGGATAGTTCTTGGCATCTCCATGGATACACCACCCCCTTCCCGGAGACGAGCACACATGGAAGTGCGGTCCTCATCAGGGTCACCAAACTCCCCGACTCCTGAAGTCCTTTCACTTGGACACCGTTTCACAGCCAATTGACATTACTGAGGTCCCTCCTCAGGATGAGGAACAGCACTGCAGGCAGTGTGGGTGAAGTAGTTGTTGGGCCCACTAATGTTTCAGTCCACTGGCCCTGACATTGTGGACCCCACTTCTCCTCCTCACAACTGCACTTATAGAGATGGTTCCCCGAGCTACATCAGTGACTCCATGCCACAGAAACAATGTAGCCTTCAAGCAGGACAGCTCCTCCTTGCTTTCAGACCTCTTCTGCAATGCTGAAGCAGACTTTATCAAAGGAAATCCAACCCTAAAGGTACCTTCACACATAACGATACCGTTAACGATATCGTTGCTTTTTGTGACGTAGCAACGATATCGTTAAGGAAATCGTTCTGTGTGACAGCGTCCAACGATCAGGCCCCTGCTGGGAGATCGTTGGTCGCTGAGGAAAGTCCAGAACTTTATTTCGTCGCTGGACTCCCTGCAGACATCGCTGGATCGGCGTGTGTGACACCGATCCAGCGATGTCTTCACTGGTAACCAGGGTAAACATCGGGTTACTAAGTGCAGGGCCGCGCTTAGTAACCCGATGTTTACCCTGGTTACCAGCGTAAAAGTAAAAAAAAACAAACACTACATACTTACCTACCGCTGTCTGTCCCCGGCGCTCTGCTTCTCTGCACTCCTCCTGCACTGGCTGTGAGCGTCGGTCAGCTGGAAAGCAGAGCGGTGACGTCACCGCTCTGCTTTCCGGCCGCTGTGCTCACAGCCAGTGCAGGAGGAGTGCAGAGAAGCAGAGCACCGGGGACAGACAGCGGTAGATAAGAATGTAGTGTTTGTTTTTTTTTACTTTTACACTGGTAACCAGGGTAAACATCGGGTTACTAAGCACGGCCCTGCGCTTAGTAACCCGATGTTTACCCTGGTTACCCGGGGACCTCGGGATCGTTGGTCGCTGGAGAGCTGTCTGTGTGACAGCTCTCCAGCGACCAAACAGCGACGCTTCAGTGATCGACATCGTTGTCGGTATCGCTGCAGCGTCGCTGAGTGTGAAGGTACCCTTACACTGCAATCACATGTGCTCTCTGTGACGTCGCACCCACATTACATCCACTACTTGAAGAGATTCACTCTTCTTTGTAGGCATTAGGTACCGTTCACACAAGCAATGCAGTTTTGGCTCAAGCAGTTTTTATTGCTTTCCACAGGGTGTCTATCCAGAGGCGTAGCTAGAGCTTTTGCCGCCCGGAGCTGTTCCCGAGTTTGGCGCCCCTTCCCCCCGGCTCAATACACACAAAGGTTACCAAAAACGGTTTTCCTGTTTTGTAGAACTTAAACTGGGCCTAATGGTGTCACCCCCACATGCCACACCTGTGACTTAATACCACCACACCATAACCAGGCCACATAGTGACCGAATAATACTACATACAAGGGACAAATACCACAACACCATTTCCAGACCACATATTACCACCACATAGTGACTGAATACTACAATACTGATCAGTAATAAAAAAAAAACCACAATACTATCACCATAAGTGCCAGTATTCACAGGAGATCTGTACTTAGTATGCAGTGTCTGTGTAGAGGTAATACAGAGATCACTGGTGACATTATACACAGGACCTCTATATAGTATTCAGTGTATAGTGTCAGTGTATAGGTAACACTGACTCACCAGTGACGTCTCTAGGTGAAGTCCTTCATCTTTCATCCAGCACAGACCGCCATCATTCCTTCCAGCCAGGACTCGTTTCTGCAGGAAATAACACAGTTATCTCGAGCTCCGCTTGCAGAACACATTACTTAATTTTTCACAACTTCTACATTACATCACATGAAGAAAAAAAGGTGACATAGTGTCACTCTGCACAGTAACAGGACCGCCCCCCCATTTAAAACAGTATACTCAAAAAATAAAATAAATACATCACTGCAGTAATAATATCCCTTAATTAGCCCCTATGGTAATAATATTCCCCACCCTGGCCCCGTTTCTCATTCCTGGCTCCAGCCATATGTTCTCGCATCCTGCCCTCATGAGTATCCATTCTACCCCCATATGATCTCCACATCCTGCCCCACCAGCCTCCATCGTATCCGTCCTGCCCCATGATCCAATCCTGCCCCGTGTCTCCAATCATGCCCTGTATCTACATTCTGCCCATGCCTCAAGTCCTGCCCCCAGTGTGTCCAGCATATTACCCCCATGTTGTCCAGCAATCTGCCCCAGTGTGTCCAGCATATTACCCCCATGTTGTCCAGCAATCTGCCCCAGTGTGTCCAGCATATTACCCCCAGTGTGTCCAGCAATCTGCCCCAGTATGTCCAGCACTGCCCCCAGTGTGTCCAGCAATCTGCCCCAGTGTCCAGCCTTTCCCCAGTGTGTCCAGCATATTACCCCCAGTGTCCAGCATTGCCCCAGTGTGTCCAGCATATTACCCCCAGTGTGTCCAGCAATCTGCCCCAGTGTCCAGCATTGCCCCAGTGTGTCCAGAAGTCTGCCCCAGGGTCTCCAGCATTGCCTCAATGTGTCCAGAAATCTGCCCCAGGGTCTCCAGTATTGCCACAGTGTGTCCAGCAATCTGCCCCATGGTCTCCTGTATTTCCCCAGTGTGTCCAGCATTCTGCCCCATGGTCTCCAGTATTGCCCCAGTGTGTCCAGCAATCTGCCCCATGGTCTCCTGTATTGCCCCAGTGTGTCCAGCAATCTGCCCCATGGTCTCCTGTATTGCCCCAGTGTGTCCAGCAATCTGCCCCATGGTCTCCTGTATTGCCCCAGTGTGTCCAGCATTCTGCCACATGGTCTCCTGTATTGCCCCAGTGTGTCCAGCAATCTGCCCCATGGTCTCCTGTATTGCCCCAGTGTGTCCAGCATTCTGCCACATGGTCTTCTGTATTGCCCCAGTGTGTCCAGCATTCTGCCCCATGGTCTCCAGTATTGCCCCAGTGTGTCCAGCAATCTGCCCCATGGTCTCCAGTATTGCCCCAGTGTGTCCAGCATTGCCCCAGCCCCAGACAGTCAGACATAAAGAAAAAAAAAAAAAGTAAAATCCTCACCTCTCCCGTTCCTAGCGCAGGTCCGGTGCAGTCAGCGTCTCTCCGGCTCTGCGACGCTCAGGACAGAGAGGCAGAGCGGCGCGCACAGTAGTGACGTCATCGCGCCCTCTGCTCTGAGACGTCGCAGAGTCAGAGGACGCTGTAGCTGCCGGCGCCGCAGGAACCAGGAGAGGTGAGTATAGAGCGGGGGGCGGGGTCCGGTGGTGGGGGGAGCTGGCCCTGGTCGTGGCGGCGGATGGCGCCGCCCGAAGATTTAAAGGGGCGTCTTTTTTTTTTTTTTTTTCTTCTCCTGCAGCGCCGGCCGCCCCCCGCATTGTGCCGCCCGGGGCGGACCGCCCCCCCCCCCCGCACCCCCCTTCCTACGCCACTGTGTCTATTATCAAAACAAACTCATAAACATAAATCCCCAGCCTTGTGCAGGTATTAACTAAACAGAACAGACCCTCACTACTCATACACAGCTGAGCTAGCCTCAGTCCGGTCAAACAAAACAGCTATTTTCCATAGCAACCACTGATCCTTGCAGTTCTCCGCACGTTGCCTTTACATTTATTTGTTTTAAAAAAATTTGTATTAATTTTATAAATTTAATAGAGGTGAAGGGTAAAGGGTAAGGGAAAACAGGGTGGATGGGACAAAAGGAAAAGAAAAGACAGGCATACATATATATACTACTGTGTGACCACATATGTCAGTGTGGGCTCACCTAAACAGATTTCAGTTCTTTTTTCCTGAGCAGAGTTCATACACAGAAGAAGCATGATCCAGCCAGTTGCAGTATCCCCTTCAGCACCAACTCCAGCAGCTTCCAGTGCCAAAGAGAAGCGTTCAACTCCGGGTACAATTCACACTGAAAAGGCTGCAGGATTGAGATGGTTCTCTAACAAACAGACTGCTTTGTGCAATTTCCAATTAGAGAGAGACCTGGCATGTTTCTCTCAGCTACAGCTCATATTTTGGCTGGTAACTCACTAGTAGCACACTTAACTCTGCTCAACATCCAGCAGACACACAATGAATCTACTTCTTGATTCTTAGGCCGGCTTCACACTTGCGAGTTTTACGGACGTAAGAGCGCAGAAACTACGTCCGCAAAACTCGCAAAACATACGTCCCAATTATTCTCTATGCCCCTGCTCCTATCTGCCGTATTAAACTGATCCGTATTATACGGCTTTCTACGGCCGTAGAAAATCGCAGCATGCTGCGTTTGTCACCGTATTGTGCAAATAAAACGTCAATGAAAGTCTATGGAAGCCCCAAAAATACGGATCACACACGGACCAGCAGTGTGACTTGCGAGAAATACGCAGCGGTGTTAGCGAGAAAAGCCGGCAATTCAGTGCGGTGTACAGTAAAATCACACTGACAGCTTACATTAGAATAGGTAGAATAAATGTGTACACATAGAATAGGTATATATATATATACGTATATGTCAGTGAGACACATGTATATATATTAATATTTCTTCCAGCACTAGACAGCTTTAAAGCCGGTAATTCAATTACCGGCTTTTGCTTTCTCCTTCCTAAACCC
The DNA here is from genome assembly GCF_032444005.1 of Ranitomeya imitator. Taxonomy (NCBI): domain Eukaryota; kingdom Metazoa; phylum Chordata; class Amphibia; order Anura; family Dendrobatidae; genus Ranitomeya; species Ranitomeya imitator. The sequence continues at coordinate 1,149,327,736 of NC_091282.1, forward strand.
GACATGATATGAGACCTGGTTTACAAACAGTAAACCATCTCATATCACCTTTTTTTTTTGCATATTCCACACTACTAATGTTAGTAGTGTGTATATGCAAAATTTGGCAGTTCTAGCTAGTAAATTAAGGGGTTAAATGGCGGAAAAAATTGGCGTGGGCTCCCGCACAATTTTCTCCGCCAGAGTAGTAAAGCCAGTGACTGAGGGCAGATATTAATAGCCTGGAGAGGGTCCATGGTTATTGGCCCCCCCTGGCTAAAAACATCTGCCCCCAGCCACCCCAGAAAAGGCACATCTGGAAGATGCGCCTATTCTGGCACTTGGCCACTCTCTTCCCATTCCCGTGTAGCGGTGGGATATGGGGTAATGAAGGGTTAATGCCACCTTGCTATTGTAAGGTGACATTAAGCCAAATTAATAATGGAGAGGCGTCAATTATGACACCTATCCATTATTAATCCAATACTAGTAAAGGGTTAAAAAAAACACACACACATTATTAAAAATTATTTTAATGAAATAAAAACAAAGGTTGTTGTATTATTTTATTTAACGCCCAATCCAATCACTGAAGACCCTCGTTCTGTAACAAAAAAACATAATAAACCAACAATATCCATACCTTCCGAAGATCTGTAATGTCCAACGATGTAAATCCATCTGAAGGGGTTAAAATATTTTGCAGACACGAGCTTTGCTAATGCAGCAGCTCATGTCTGCAAAACCCCGGAGAATGTAGGTAAAGTAGGTCAATGACCTATATTTAAATGCATTTGCGGTGAGGCGCCCTCTGCTGGCTGTTCCTAGATCGTGGGAACTTTCCTAGAAAGCTCCCTGGCTCGAGTTCATATGAGGACAACCAGCAGAGGGCGCCCTCTTATGATCTCGAGCCAGGGAGCTTTCTAGGAAAGTTCCCACGATCTAGGAACAGCCAGCAGAGGGCGCCTCACCGCAAATGCAGGTAAATATAGGTAATTGACCTACTTTACCTTCATTCGCTGGGGTTTTGCAGGTCGGAGTAGCGCTGCATTAGCAGAACTCCTGTCTGCAAAATATTTTAACCCCTTCAGATGGATTTACATCGTTGGACCTTACAGATCCTCGGAAGGTATGTATATTTTTGGTTTATTATTTTTTTTTTATTTACAGATCGAGGGTCTTCAGTGAGTGGATTGAGAGTAGAATAAATTAATACAACAACCTTTGTGTTTTTTTCATTAAATTAATTTTTAATAATGTGTTTTTTTTTAACCCTTTACTAGTATTGGATTAATAATGGATAGGTGTCATAATTGACGCCTCTCCATTATTAATTTGGCTTAATGTCACCTTACAATAGCAAGGTGGCATTAACCCTTCATTACCCCATATCCCACCGCTACACGGGAATGGGAAGAGAGTGGCCAAGTGCCAGAATAGGCGCATCTTCCAGATGTGCCTTTTCTGGGGTGGCTGGGGGCAGATGTTTTTAGCCAGGGGGGGCCAATAACCGTGGACCCTCTCCAGGCTATTAATATCTGCCCTCAGTCACTGGCTTTACTACTCTGGCGGAGAAAATTGTGCGGGAGCCCACGCCAATTTTTTCCGCAATTTAACCCCTTAATTTACTAGCTAGAATGGCCAAATTTTGCACATACACACTACTAACATTAGTAGTGTGGAACATGCAAAAAAAATGGTGATATGAGATGGTTTACTGTATGTAAACCATATCTCATATTATGTCGGGTTTTAGGAAGGAGAAAGCAAAAGCCGGTAATTGAATTACCGGCTTTAAAGCAAACTAGCGCTGTATGAAGTAATAATATATATACATATATATGTCTACTGACATATATATATATATATATATATATATATATATATATATATATATATATATATATATATATAGACAGTATATATGTTTTTTTTTTTTTTTTAAACATGGATCCCTTGTCTAGCCGTATGTCGGTTTTGCAAGCCTGCGATAAAAACACGCAGTACGGATGCCATACGGAGTACATACGGAGGATGCCATGCGCAAGAAACGGTGACACACCCTGCCTACGGAGGAGCTACGGACCACTATTTTCGGGACTTTTCAGCGCATTACGGCCGTAATATACGGACCGTATTTTCATACGCTGAGTGTGAAGCCGGCCTTAGAGAAACTCCAAAGATACATCTAATGAAGACCGTGCAGAGCTGGGATTTAACTCTGTCCTTCCCAGCTATGCTTCAAGGCAACACGGTGGCTCAGTTGCTAGCATTGCAGCCCCGGAGCTCCTGAGTTCCCACCAAAGATAGCATCTGCAAGGAGTCTGCATGTTCTCTCCGTATTTGCGCGGGTTTCCTGCTGTTTCTCAGTTTTCTTTCCACACTCCAAAGACATACTGATAAGGAATCTATATTGTGAGCCCCAATGGGGACAGAGACGGTAATGTCTAAAAAGCGCTGTGAAATTAATGGCGCTGCATAAATGAGTAAAATAAATAAAATAAATATACACTGCTCAAAAAATGAAGGGAACACTTAACAGAATATAACTCCAAGTAAATCAAACTTCTGTGGAATTAAACTGTCCACTTAGGAAGCAACACTGATTGACATTCAATTTCACATGCTGTTGTGCAAATGGAATAGGAACACTTTTGAATGTTGGTTGTGCTTTCACACTCGTAGCATGAGAAGGTTTGCTGTGTCTGTCAGTGTAGTGTCCAGAGGCTGGAGGTGCTACCAGGAGACAGGTGAGTACATTAGGAGATGTGGAGGGGGCCGTAGGAGGGCAAAAACCCAGCAGCAGGACCACTACCTCAGCCTTTGTGCAAGGATGAACAGGAGGAGCCCTGCCAGAGCCCTGCAAAATGACCTCCAGCAGGCCAGAGATGTTCATGTGTCTGCACAAACGGATAGAAACCGACTCCATGAGGATGGTCTGAGTACCCTACGTCCACAGATGGGGTTGTGCTCACAGCCCAACACTGTGTAGGATGCTTGGCATTTGCCACAGAACCCCAGGATTGGCAAATTTGCCACTGGCACCCTGTGCTCTTCACAGATGAAAGCAGGATCACACTGAGCACATGTGACACACGTGACAGAGTCTGGAGATGCTGTTGAGAGTGCTCTGCTGTCTGCAACATCATTAGCATGACTGGTTTGGCCGTAGGTCAGTAATGGTGTAGGGTGGCATTTCTTTGGATGGCTGCACAGCCCTCCATGTGCTCGCCAGAGGTAGCCTGACTGCCATTAGGTACCGAGATGAGATCCTCAGACCCCTCGTGAGACCATATGCTGGTGCGATTGGCCCTGGGTTCCTCCTAATGCAGGACAATGCCAGACCTCATGTGGCTGGAGTGTGTCAGCAGTTCTTGCAAGATGAAGGCATTGAAGCTATGGTTTGGCCCGCCCATTCCCCAGACCTGAATCCGATTCAACACATCTGGGACATCAAGTCTTGCGCCATCCACCAATGTCAGGTTGCACCACAGACTGTCCAGGAGTTGGCGAATGCTTTAGTCCAGGTCTGGGAGAAGATCCCTCAGTAGACCATCAGAAGCATGCCCAGGCATTGTAGGGAGGTCATACAGGCACGTGGAGGCCACACACTCCACTGCACATTGTTTCCTTGTCTTGAGGCATTTCCACTGAAGTTGGATCAGCCTGTAACTTCATTTTCCACTTTGATTTTGAGGATCATTCCAACTCCAGACCTCCGTGGGATATTATTTGTGATTTACGTTGATCATTTTAAGGTTTAATTGTTCTCAACACATTCCACTGTGAAATGAATAAAGATTTACAATGGGAATATTTCATTCAGTGATATCTAGGATGTGGGATTTTAGTTTTCCCTTTATTTTTTGAGCAGTGTATATATTATATATATCTTCTTCCCATGACAGTACTGATATTTCTGTCCCTCTATGTCTCTTTCGGTAATAAACACTCATTGGACTAGGAGCACTCATAGGGGAATAATGAGCACCTGTTCATCTTGGCTGTTTCAGAAACTGGTGCTCATCTGGAATGCGATTGGTATGGGGGACAGCCAAATTTTAATTATTTGCATATGAAATATTTTGGAAATGATCAAAATACATAATCCAAATTAGTTCTCTCATTTTTGTCTTAACAACTGGCATTGATGTGGTTTTGTGAAACAGAAATTATTTTAACCCCTTAAGCCCCAAGGGTGGTTTGCACGTTAATGACCGGGCCAATTTTTACAATTCTGACCACTGTCCTTTTATGAGGTTTTAACTCTGGAACGCTTCAACAGATCCCAGTGATTCTGACATTATTTTCTCGGGACATATTGTACTTCATGATAGTGGTAAAAATTCTTTGATAGTTCCTGCGTTTGTTTGTGAAAAAAACGGAAATTTGGTGAAAATTATGAAAATTTCGCAATTTTCCAACTTTGAATTTTTATGCAATTAAATCACAGAGATACGTCACACAAAATACTTAATAAGTAACATTTCCCACATGTTAACTTTACATCAGCACAATTTTGGAACCAAAATTTTTTTTTGTTAGGGAGTTATAAAGGTTAAAAGTTGACCAGCAATTTCTCATTTTTACAACACCATTTTTTTTTTAGGGACCACATCTCATTTGAAGTCATTTTGAGGGGTCTATTTGATAGAAAATACCCAAGTGTGACACCATTCTAAAAACTGCACCCCTCAAGGTGCTCAAAACCATATTCAAGAAGTATATTAACCCTTCTGGTGCTTCACAGGATTTTTTGGAATGTTTAAATAAAAATGAACATTTAACTTTTTTTCACAAAAAATTTACTTCAGCTCCAATTTGTTTTATTTTACCAAGGGTAACAGGAGAAATGGACCCCAAAAGTTGTTGTACAATTTGTCCTGAGTACACCGAAACCCCATATGTGGGGGTAAACCACTGTTTGGGCGCATGACAGAGCTCGGAAGCGAAGGAGCGCCATTTGACTTTTCAATGCAAAATTGACTGGAATCGAGATGGGACACCATGTTGCGTTTGGAGAGCCCCTGATGTGCCTAAACATTGAAACCCCCCACAAGTGACACCATTCTGGAAATTAGACTCCCTAAGGAACTTATCTAGAGGTGTGGTGAGCACTTTGACCCACCAAGTGCTTCACAGAAATTTATAATGCAGAACCGTAAAAATAAAAAATCATATTTTTTCACAAAAATTATCTTTTCGCCCCCAATTTTTTATTTTCCCAAGGGTAAGAGAAGAAATTGGACCACAAAAGTTGTTGTACAATTTGTCCTGAGTACGCTGATACCCCATATGTGGGGGTAAACCACTGTTTGGGCGAATGGGAGAGCTCGGAAGGGAAGGAGCGCCATTTGACTTTTCAATGCAAAATTGACAGGAATTGAGATGGGACGCTGTTGTGAATTCCGTTCTGGAGCTCCCTCCTGTGGTTGCTAATGTTATTTTTGTGAGATCTGCCCTTGGGCTCCCTCTGGTGGTTTCGAGTGGAACTGCTGCTCCTTTAGGTAGCTGTAGCAGCTGCCTTCACTAATCGCCTTGCCTGGGTTTGTTATTTAAACCTGCTCTGGGCTTTAGTCCATGCCTGCTGTCAATGTTCTTGGTTGGATTTGGTTCTCTCCTTGGAATTCTCATATGGCCAGTCCTTGTCTGCAAAAGATAAGTTTTTGCTAGTTTTTGTTTGTCCATTTGTTTGGACTCTATTGCTTTGCAAATATGTTTCTTTTTGTCCAGCTTGTCACTATGTCTTATTTAGGCTAGCTGGAAGCTCTGGGAAAGCAGATTTGCCCCTCCACACCGTGAGTCGGTGTGGAGTTCATTTTTGTAAACTCTGCATGGATTTTGTAGTTTTTTATACTGACCGCACAGTATCCTTTTCTCTCTGTCTATCTAGTTTAGTTTTGGCCTCCTTTGCTGAATTCTGATTTCATTTCTGTGTACGTCATTTCCCTCTCCATTCACAGTCAATATTTGTGGGGGGCTATCTTTCCTTTTGGGGGTTTTCTCTGAGGCAAGATAGCTTTCTATTTCCTTCTTTAGGCGTAGTTATTTCTTAGGCTGTGAAGAGGTGTCTAGGGAGAGTCAGGAACATCCCACGGCTATTTCTAGTGTTGTTGTTAGGATTAGGGACTGCGGTCAGTAGAGATACCACCTTCTCAGAGCTCGCTCCATGTTGCGTTTTAGCCACCAGGTCATATCAGTGTGGCCTCTTAACCACCAGGTCATAACAGGACGCCATGTTGCGTATGGAGAGCCACTGATGTGCCTAAAGATTGAAACCCCCCACAAGTGACACCATTTTGGAAAGTAGACCCCCTAAGGAACTTATTTAGAGGTGTGGTGAGCACTTTGACCCACCAAGTGTTTCACAGAAATTTATAATGCAGAACCGTAAAAATAAAAAATCATATTTTTTCACAAAAATTATCTTTTCGCCCCCAATTTTTTATTTTCCCAAGGGTAAGAGAAGACATTGGACCCCAAACGTTGTTATACAATTTGTCCTGAGTACGCTGATACCCCATATGTGGGGGTAAACCACTGTTTGGGCGCATGGGAGAGCTCAGAAGGGAAGGAGCGCCGTTTGACTTTTCAATGCAAAATTGACAGGAATTGAGATGGGACGCCATGTTGCTTTTGGAAAACCACTGATGTGCCTAAACATTGAAACCCCCCACAAGTGAGACCATTTTGGAAAGTAGACCCCCTAAGGAATTTATCTAGATGTGTTTTGAGTGCTTTGACCCACCAAGGGCTTCACAGAAGTTTATAATGCAGAGCCGTAAAAATAAAACAAAAATTTTTTCCCACAAAAATTATTTTTTAGCCCCCAGTTTTATATTTTCCCGAGGGTAAGAAGAGAAATTCGACCCCAAAAGTTGTTGTCCAATTTGTCCTGAGTGCGCTGATACCCCATATGTGGGGGGGAACCACTGTTTGGCCACATGGGAGGGCTCGGAAGGGAAGGAGCGCCATTTGGAATGCAGACTTAGATGGAATGGTCTGCAGGTGTCACATTGCGTTTGCAGAGCCCCTAATGTACCTAAACAGTAGAAACCCCCCCACAAGTGACCCCATATTGGAAACTAGACCCTCCAGGGAACTCATCTAGATGTGTTGTGAGAGCTTTGAACCCCCAAGTGTTTCACTACAGTTTATAACGCAGAGCCTTGAAAATAAAAAATATTTTTTTTCCCACAAAAAATATTTTTTAGCCCCCAGTGTTGTATTTTCCCAAGGGTAACAGGAGAAATTGGACCCCAAAAGTTGTTGTCCTATTTGTCCTGAGTACGCTGATACCCCATATGTTGGGGTAAACCCCTGTTTGGGCACACGGGAGAGCTCGGAAGGGAAGGAGCACTGTTTTACTTTTTCAACGCAGAATTGGCTGGAATTGAGATCGGACGCCATGTCGCGTTTGGAGAGCCCCTGATGTGCCTAAACAGTGGAAACCCCTCAATTATAACTGAAACCCTAATCCAAACACACCCCTGACCCTAATCCCAACAGTAACCCTAACCACACCTCTAACCCTGACACACCCCTAACACTAATCCCAACCCTATTCCCAACTGTAAATGTAATCTAAACCCTAACAGTAACTTTAGCCCCAACCCTAACTGTGGCCCTAACCCTAGCCCTAACCCTAACCCTAACCCTAGCCCTAACCCTAACCCTAACCCTAGCCCTAACCCTAGCCCTAACCCTAGCCCTAGCCCTAACCCTAGCTGTAACCCTAGCCCTAACCCTAGCCCTAACCCTAACCCTAGCCCTAACCCTAACCCTAGCCCTAGCCCTAACCCTAGCCCTAACCCTAACCCTAATGGGAAAATGGAAATAAATACATTTTTTTAATTTTTTCCCTAACTAGGGGGGTGATGAAGGGGGGTTTGATTTACTTTTATAGCGGGTTTTTTAGCGGATTTTTATGATTGGCAGCCGTCACACAATGAAAGACGCTTTTTATTGCAAAAAAATTTTTTTGCATTACCACATTTTGAGAGCTATAATTTTTCCATATTTTGGTCCACAGAGTCATGTGAGGGCTTGTTTTTTGCGGGAAGAGTTGACGATTTTATTGGTAAGATTTTCGGGCATGTGACATTTTTAGATCGCTTTTTATTACGATTTTTGTGAGGCAGAATGACCAAAAACCAGCTTTTCATGAATTTCTTTTGGGGGAGGCGTTTATACCGTTCCGCGTTTGGTAAAATCGATAAAGCAGTTTTATTCTTCTGGTCAGTACGATTACAGCGATACCTCATTTAAATAATTTTTTTATGTTTTGGCGCTTTTATACGATAAAAACTATTTTATAGAAAAAATAATTATTTTTGCATCGCTTTATTCTCAGGACTATAACTTTTTGATTTTTTCGCTGATTATGCTGTATGGTGGCTCGTTTTTTGCGGGACAAGATGACGCTTTCAGTGGTACCATGGTTATTCATATCTTTCTTTTTGATCGCGTGTTACTCCACTTTTTGTTCGGCAGTATGATAATAAAGCGTTGTTTTTTGCCTCGTTTTTTTTTTCTTACGGTGTTTACTGAAGGGGTTAACTAGTGGGCCAGTTTTATAGGTCGGGTCGTTACGGATGCGGCAATACTAAATATGTGTACTTTTATTGTTTTTTTTTATTATTTAGATAAAGAAATGTATTTATGGGAATAATATATATATTTTTTTCATTATTTAGGAATATTTTTTTTTTTTTTTTTAAACACATTTGGAAAATTTTTTTTTAACTTTTTTACTTTGTCCCGGGGGGACAGTACAGATCGGAGATCTGCCAGTTTGCACAGCACTCTGACAGATCACCGATCTGTCTGAGAGCAGTGCAGCGTTACCAAGTGCCTGCTCTGAGCAGGCACTTGGTAAGCCACCTTCCTCCCTGCAGGACCCGGATGCCGCGGCCATCTTGGATCCGGGTCCAGCAAGGAGGAAGGAGGTAGGAGACCCTCGCAGCAACGCGATCACATCGCGTTGCTGCGGGGGGCTCAGGGAAGCCCGCAGGGAGCCCCCTCCCTGCGCGATGCTTCCCTATACAGCCGGCACATCGCGATCATGTTTGATTGTGGTGTGCCGGGGGTTAATGTGCCGGGGGCAGTCCGTGACTGCTCCTGGCACATAGTGCCGGATGTCAGCTGCGATAGGCAGCTGACACCCGGCCGCGATCGGCCACGCTCCCCCGTGAGCGCGGACGATCGCCTATGACGTACTATCCCGTCGAGGTGGGGTGGGATTTAAGTCCCACCCCACCTCGACAGGATAGTACGTCATATGGGATTAAGGGGTTAACATATTTATAATCTTTTTAACGTATTTATTAATGACCTTGTAGGTAATTTTACCTCTATACAAGTCACTAGTTCGACCACACTTAGAATACTGTGCACAGTTCTGTTCTCCGTTGTATAAGAAAAACATAGCTGAACTAGAGCGGGTGCAGAGAAGAGCGACCAAGGTTATTAGAGGACTGGGGGGTTTGCAATACCAAGATAGGTTATTACACTTGGGGCTATGTAGTTTGGAAAAATGAAAGCTAAGGGGTGATCTTATGTTAATGTATAAATATATGAGGGGACAGTAAAAAGACCTTTCTGATGATCTTTTTAATCATAGACCTGAGACAGGGACAAGGGGGCATCCTCTACATCTGGAGGAAAGAAGGTTTAAGCATAATAACAGATGCGGATTCTTTACTGTAAGAGCAGTGAGACTATGGAACTCTCTGCCGTATGATATTGTAATGAGTGTTTTATTACTTAAATTTAAGAGGGGACTGGATGCCTTTCTTAAAAAGTATAATGCTGCAGGGTATATACATTAGATTGCTTGATAGGGCGTTGATCCAGGGAACTAGTCTGATTGCTGTATGTGGAGTCGGGAAGGAATTGTTTTCCCTAAAGTGGAGCTTACTATTTGCCACATGGGTTTTTTTGCTTTCCTCTGGATCAACATGTTAGGGCATGTTAGGTTAGGCTATGGGTTGAACTAGATGGACTTAAAGTCTTCCTTCAACCTTAATAACTATGATGAATTAAATTGTGATCCCCATTGTGGACAGGGGCTAATATAACTGGCAGCAAACTCTGCACAGCACTGTGACATACAGTATACTGGTGCTCAGAGCTGGATTTTGACTGTGGAAGGTGTCAGGACCGCGCGAGACTTACAGTCATGGCCAAAAGTATTAACACCCCTGCAATTCTGTCAGATAATACTCAGTTTCTTCCTGAAAATGATTGCAATCACAAATTCTTTGGTATTATTATCTTCATTTAATTTGTCTTAAATGAAAAAACACAAAAAGAATTGTCCTAAAGCCAAATGGGATATAATTCCACACCAAACATAAAAAAGGGGGTGGACAAAAGTATTGGCACCGTTCGAAAAATCATGTGATGCTTCCCTAATTTGTGTAATTAACAGCACCTGTAACTTACCTGTGGCACCTAACAGGTGTTGGCAATAACTAAATCACACTTGCAGCCAGTTGACATGGATTAAAGTTGACTCAACCTCTGTCCTGTGTCCTTGTGTGTATCATATTGAGCATGGAGAAAAGAAAGAAGACCAAAGAACTGTCTGAGAACTTGAGAAACCAAATTGTGAGGAAGCATGAGCAATCTCAAGGCTACAAGTCCATCTCCAAAGACCTGAATGTTACTGTGTCTACTGTGCGCAGTGTCATCAAGAAGTTTAAAGCCCATGGCACTGTGGCTAACCTTCCTAGATGTGGATGGAAAAGAAAAATTGACAATAGATTTCAACGCAAGATTGTGAGGATGTTGGATAAAGAACCTAGACTAACATCCAAACAAGTTCAAGATGCCCTGCAGTCTGAGGGTACAACAGTGTCAACCGTACTATCCATCGTCGTCTGAATGAAAAGGGACTGTATGGTAGGAGACCCAGGAAGACCCCACATCTTACCCCGAGACATAAAAAAGCCAGGCTGGAGTTTTTCAAAACTTACCTGAAAAAGCCTAAAACGTTTTGGAAGAATGTTCTCTGGTCAGATGAGACAAAATTAGAGTTTTTTGGGCAAAGGCATCAGCATAGAGTTTACAGGAGAAAAAAGAGGCATTCAAAGAAAAGAACACTGTCCCTACAGTCAAACATGGCGGAGGTTCCCTGATGTTTTGGGGTTGCTTTGCTGCCTCTGGCACTGAACTGCTTGACCGTGTGCATGGCATTATGAAGTCTGAAGACTACCAACAAATTTTGCAGCATAATGTAGGGCCCAGTGTGAGAAAGCTGGGTCTCCCTTAGAGGTCATGGGTCTTCCAGCAGGACAATGACCCAAAACACACTTCAAAAAGCACTAGAAAATGGTTTGAGAGAAAGCACTGGAGACTTCTAAAGTGGCCAGCAATGAGTTCAGACCTGAATCCCATAAAACACCTGTGGAGAGATCTAAAAATGGCAGTTTGGAGAAGGCACCCTTCAAATATCAGGGACCGGGAGCAGTTTGCCAAAGAAGAATGGTCTAAAATTCCAGCAGAGCATTGTAAGAAACTCATTGATGGTTACCGGAAGCGGTTGGTCGCAGTTATTTTGGCTAAAGGTTGTGCAACCAAGTATTAGGCTGAGGGTGCCAATACTTTTGTCTGGCCCATTTTTGGAGTTTTGTGTGAAATGATCAATGTTTTGCTTTTTGCTTCATTCTCTTTTGTGTTTTTTCATTTAAGACAAATTAATGAAGATAATAATACCAAAGAATTTGTGTTTGCAATCATTTTCAGGAAGAAACTGAGTATTATCTGACAGAATTGCAGGGGTGTTAATACTTTTGGCCATGACTGTATGTCTGGGCCCTCTCCATGTCTCGCCAAAAAAGGTTTGGCAAAAATGTAGATGATACATTATTCTCCCATATACAGTACTTAATACACATACTGTATGCCAGAAGCTTATGTAAAATAATTACATACACATGACACATGCAAATACAGAATCAAAATTTTCATGTTAAACTTATTTGAAAGGTCAGAAGAATTTTTCCTATTTTTACCTTTGTTTTCACATTCATAGCCATAACTTTTTTTTACTTTATCTTGATTCCAGATATGTAATGTTTGACATTAGTTTTTCTTGATTCCAGATGTGAAATGTTTGATATGACTTTTTCTTGATTCCAGATAAGTAATATTTGACATTTTCATTTATATGTATGTTTTTTCTGTAACTTTTTTTATTTGTATTGCTTCACATAGCCTACAACTACTTGTTTATTTACTTTTACATTAAAAACAAGTATTGTCATTTTCTTTCTGTAGCTCTGAGGTATGCCTTTGGGCCGAAACGTCAATTATTTTTGCAACGCTATGGACATTGTGTGAAATAAACTTATTATTTGCATGAGATTTACTACAGTTTTTTTTTATCTAAATGTAAATTTTGCATTAATGAGGTCTTGTTTTTGACTAGATAAGTTGTAGTATTTATACGTCATCTTGCCATAATCTCATTAGAATTTTGCATTTTTATTTATTCTTGTTATGTATTAAATGAAAAAAAAAGCATTTCACATTTTTTTCACTTTTTGCTAAACATCATAAACAGCATATTTGGTGAATTTCACAGGTTGTTATGATTAAAACATGCAGTTACATAAAAAAAGTATTTTACAAAACTGCAAATTTAGCAATTTGTTGTGCTGGTATTTTTTAGCAACATTATGATGAGGAAAATAGGAAAAGCATTTTTTTAAATAAAATGGGGTCCGTCTTATAGTCCGAATTTACTCTAGCTTACTTGGGGGTCGGCGGTGGAGAGGTGTTGCAGGAAGCAGGGTCACTGCTGCAGGAAGCTGGCAGTGGTGGAGTGGGGCGATGCTGCAGGCCGTGCAAGGCTGCAGGTCATCGCTCCGCTGCTGCTGCCCCCCCATCCTGGTAAGCTACATAAGACCACCTCTATTTTTGTCTCAAATTTAGGGGAAATAAATGGGTCTTATAGTCCGAAAAATATGGTATATAGAAATGTTCCGGTATGTGAAGATTTATCTCTATAAACAAGTACATTATCCTAGCAAAAAACACCATTTAGTTCTTTAGAGAGAGAAAATTCTCTTTATAAAGGTCAGGGTAGTCTTTGTCTCACTGTTAATGTTTCTGCCTTTTATGCTATAGGTCCTGAGTTTGAATCCCGGTTAAGAACAGCTTGAAGAAAAATCCAATAATTAATAAACCATAGACAGGCATCTAAAACAGTCAGATGCGGGAAGGAGGGCCAGTCCCCCAATGTTCCTATATCTTCGGCGGAGATCTGTACGGGAGGTGACGGAACACAAACACGACAGAGAGGATGGTGTAATGTGATTGCTTTGTGATCAGGCTGGACCCCCTTCCCTCACTGCCCCCATAGCAGCTACTGAGATGATATGTATTGTCCACCCATGTTGCTGCTTTATAAAATGCTATTTTCTATTGTTAAGGAGGTAATATTCACTAAGTTTTGTCTTTCATGTTAGCTTGTTAAAAGTACTGATCCAAATCTACTGAATCCATTCTTGTGTAATGGAGAATTATTTTTAGAGTGTCTTCATTTGTAACCATGTATTTGTAAACAGGATGGTTTATAAACTAATTACAGAATAAGTCATCAGTCTCAGAAGAAAAGAATACATCATCAATCATTCCTGGATAATCTCTGATGTACTGTACAGTTAATTTGAAAATTGTTTTCTGCTGTGCTATGTTGTAATCCTTATTTTTGGCCTTGTCACATTTTTGTTTTTTTTTGGCTTGGCTATTTTCAAAATATATTTTGCAGCTACACAACAGAGCATAACTCTCTATAACTTCTAATTTACTCATGCTACATTTAACATTAGTGTATGTTGCATATTGTATTTTACAATTATTGAAAATATTTGGGACATGCACTAAGCCAAATGAATCATGCTGTATGATGCAACTGGCGTTATGTTTAACTTTAGGCCACCTCTTTGTTAATTTACTTAAGTCAGGCCACACCCATTTCACCTAAGCCAAATATCTCATAATTACTGTCACCTGTTGGGAAATTATGTCACAGAGTGGTGCCATTGTCCCATCCCCTGATGACGCCGCACCTGTGGTGAAACGTGTTGTGGGAACAAGTGCTCTAAATCGTTTGCCCTATTCAGCCAATAAGCATTGACATCCCGGGATGTCATCTGATCTAAATGTCCTAATGAAGACAATATGCAAACTGCCCCTTCAGAGAGAAAGAGGACTTGAACTCTATAGCGCCGCCTGTTGGAAGTAGCGATCCTACAAGTCACAATCAACCCTTTAACGCGTCTTGCAATATGAATGGGTCATATTTCTGATACTGTATCTATGTACAAGTCCCCTCTGAAATGTAAAGTGCTGCAGAATATGTTGGCTCTATAGAAATAAAAATAATGCTTGTGTCAAGTCGACAACAGGAGTGCAGGCACTGAGACAAATAATACTGAACATAGCTTCCGTATGGAATTTGGGGTTGGATTTTGAACCTAAACAAAATTTCAAGATGTTTGAAGAGAATATTTCAAAATACATGGTATGGTTTATTAGAAGGTATCCAGATTCTGAGACTAGATATAATACCAAGGCAACTGGAATTAGGCTCCCAGAACCCAAGTTGCAAAGGTGCACTGGATACTGTCATCGTTGCAAGGACAGCTATGGATATAGTGAGCAATAGAATGGGCAGGATTGTCTTGAAAATACACAAAAAGGATAGTGAGCAGTAGCGCTGCTACTTACGGATCGTCGGAATGTAGCCTCAGTGGTAGAAGCATGGAGAAAAGGGAAATAAATAAGTAACAACAACACAAAGAAACACAACAAAAGAAAAGCACAAAACGTGATGTCAACGAGCAAGCAGGAACAGAGACTGGAGCAAAGTGCAAAGATCCAGCAAGGTAAGACTTTTCATTTCCATTTGTTGTTCCTCTTGTCCTAATTCAGATGTATGCTGATTGTGCCCCAGGCATATTTATCCAGTTAGTGTTTTTGGAGCTGAGTGTTTGGTGTTATTCTCTGTATGAGCTCACAAAGTAACAAAAAATGCTTAAAGATCATCTGATCGCTTGAAAATAAGTTGACTAAGATGTGAATGGACAATGCATGATCACGTGTAGTACAGTCCAGAGTATGGTGGTCAAATGTGATCATGGTTACCTTCTTGACTTATTCTTCCTGGACAGCTTACGAAAAAATCTCGGATATTTTTTCTGGAGTAAGTTAGACATTTTTACAGCCCATAATTCTGATATTCACCTGAATTCTCTGAAAACTGTAATGATAATTTCAGTCGTAATAATCAGTATCATTTTCTTCAGCTTCAAAAAAATCATGGATGAGTTATTTTTTTTTTTTACATATAGGGCATAAAAGTGCCCTATTTTTATAGACTCTCCTGGAATTTATGAGCACTTGGCAACCCAGAATGTGTTTGGTCTGATTGAAAGAAGTTTGTTAAATATGGAATATGGTGATGGTCTCTGTTAATTGATGGAATGAATTGTTGGACTACGGATGTAAACTGAAATGCTTTAATGATTTTGTCATTGTAAATACAATGAATGATATTCTGTGAGGGATGTAGGAAATAGAATATACCGTATGTCCCAAATTGCTAAAAAAAAAATAGCCAAACATCATACAGAATACACCATGTTCGAAATGATTATGCAAATGACATTTTTCTCGGATTTTCCTAAATCGATGGTGCAAATGACAGTCAGTCTAATAAAAGTAATCACCTGTTAGAGTATGCATCAAATTTTATTTAAGAAACCTCCCAAAGATAACAGTATAATCTCCAAAATTAATAAAAACTCAAAATGCACTGTTTCAAATTTTTAGGCACGGTAGAATTTCTAAACATTTGATATGTTTTAAAAACTGAACACTCTCATTTATGGAATTTGCAGCATTAGGAGGTTACATTCACTGAACAAAAAAGCTATTTAACTCCAGAACATCCTAAAAGGCCAAGTTACATGTTAACATAGGAACCCTTCTTTGATATCACCTTCACAATTCTTGCATCCATTGAACTTGTACATTTTTGGAGAGTTTCTGCTTGTATTTCTTTGCATGAAGTCAGAATATCCTCCCAGAGCTGCTGTCTTGATGTGAACTACCTCCTACCCTCATAAATCTTTTGCTTGATGATACTCCAAAGGTTCTCGATAGGGTTGAGGTCAGGGGAAGATGCTGGTCACACCATGAGTTTATCTCCTTTTATGCCCATATCAGCCAATTACTCAGAGGTATTCTTTGCAGCATGAGATGGTGCATTGTCATGCATAAAGATGATTTTGCTCCTGAAGGCACGTTTCTGCTTTTTATACCATGGAAGAAAGTTGTCAGTCAGAAACTCTATATACTTTGCAGAGGTCATTTTCACACCTTCAGGAACCTTAAAGGGCCCTACCAGCTGTTTCCCAAAACATAACTCCTCCACCTCCTCGCTGACGTCACAGCCTTGTTGGGACATGGTGGACATCAACCAACCATCCACTACTCCATCCATCTGGACCATCCAGGGTTGCTCGACACTCATCAGTAAACAAGACTGTTTGAAAATTAATCTTCATATATGTCTGGGCCCACTGCAACAGTTTCTGCTTGTGAACACTTTTTAGGGGTGGCCGAATAGTAGCTTTATGAATCACAGCAAGGATCCTACACCTTGAGGTTCGAGGGACTCCAGAGGCACCAGCAGCTTCAAATATCTGTTTGCTGGTTGTAATGGTTTTTAGCAGCTGCTCTCTTAATCCGATGAACTTGCCTGGCTGAAACCTTCCTCATTCTGCCTTTATCAGCACAAACATGTCTGTGCTCAGATTCACCCACAAATCTCTTAACAGTACAATGATCACGCTTAAGTTTTCGGGAAATATATAATGTTTTCATCCCTTGACCAAGGCATTGCACTATTTGATGCTTTTCGGCAGCAGAGAGATCCTTTTTCTTTCCCATCTAAAGGTACCTTCACACTCAGCAACTTTACAACGAGAACGACAATGATCCATGACGTTGCAGCGTCCTGGATAGTGATCTTGTTGTGTTTGACACGCAGCAGCGATCTGGATCCCGCTGTGATATCGCTGGTCGGAGCTAGAAGTCCCGAACTTTATTTGGTTGTCAGGTCGGCGTGTATCGTCGTGTTTGACAGCAAAAGCAATGATGCCAGCAATGTTTTAACATGGAGCTAACAACCAGCTACAACGATAAGTGAGTCGCCGCTACGTCACAGGATCGCTCCTGCATCGTTCTGGAGTTGCTGTGTTTGACATCTCTACAGTGACCAAAACAGCGACGCTCCAGCGATCGGCTCGTATATCGCTGCAGCGTCGCTGAGTGTGACGGTACCTTTACTTGAAAACTGTGGTCTGCTTAATAATGTGGAACATCATTTTTAAGTAGTTTACCTTTAATTAGAATCACCTGGAAAACTAATTATCACATGTATTTAAGATTGATTTCAGTGATCTATTGAGCTCTGAGACACAATACCATCCATGAGTTTATTTGAAAAACAAAACAATTACCGTAAATCTTTATCACACTTAAATCCAATTTGCATAATAGTTTGGAACACAGTGTATATAGCTAGAAGGAAAGATTATGCAGTGTTTATAGGGATTAGGTTAGGTTCACAAGAGCATATAAAAAATCATCCAACAGGAAGTATACAATTATGTGTCTTTCATTTGTTCAGCTGTTCATTGGTTTATATTCACATAAGATCTGTGGAAAGCTCTAGTAGATGTTTGGACCAACCTCTCTGCCAAGTTCACTCAAAAACTGTATGAAAGTGTGTATAGAAGAATTGATGTGTTGATGGTGTATTGAGGACACAGGTTGGTCAAATTAAAAATAATATTTTTGTTTAAAAACTTTGCATTTTATAAACTATTTTTTAAAAAAACTTTAACACTTCTATTTTGAAAATTAATTTTTAACTTTCCTGCATTTTTTCTACAGCTGCCCAAAACTTTTGCACTGTATTGTATAGTTAGCAGATTCGCTGGGACAGTCATGAAATACAATTGCTTCACTAAATTAGAATATCATCAAAAAGTTAATTTATTTCAGTTCTTCAATACAAAAAGTGAAGCTCATTTATTATATAGAGTCATTACAAACAGAGGGATCTATTTCAAGTGTTTATTTCTGTTAATGTTGCTTATTATCCCTTAGAGCCAATGAAAACCCAAAAGTCATTGTCTCAGCAAATTAGAATATTTTACAAAAAACACCTGTAAAGGCTTCCTAAGCATTTTAAAAGGTCCCTTAGTCAGTTTCAGTAGGCTCCACAATCATGGGGAAGACTGCTGACTTGACAGGTGTCCAGAAGGCAGTCATTGACACACTCCACAAGGAGGGTACGCCACAAAAGGTCATTGCCAAAGAAGCTGGCAGTTCACAGAGTGCTGTATCCAAGCATATTAATGGAAAGTTGGGTGGAAGGAAAAAGTGTGGTAGAAAAAGGTGCACAACAACCGGGATAACTGCAGCCTTGAAAGGATTGTTAATAAAGGGACATTCAAAAATTTGGGGGAGATTCGCAAGGAGTGGACTACTGCTGATGGTTTGGGGAGCCATGTTATCTGCTGGTGTAAGTCCACTGTGTTTTATCAAGACCAAAGTCAGCACAGCCGTCTACCAGGAAATTTTAGAGCACTTCATGTTTCCTTCTACTGGCAAGGTTTTTGGACATGGACATTTCATTCTCCAGCAGGACTTGGCACCTGTCCACACTGCCAAATATACTAATACCTGGTTTTAAAACAACAGTTTCACTGTGTGTGACTGGCCAGCAAATTTGCAGCAAGAAGAAAATGAGAGACACCAGACCCAACAATGCAGATGAGCTGAAGGCTGCTATCAAAGCAACCTGGGCTTCTATAACACCTCAGAAGTGCCACAGGCTGACCTCCTCCATGCCACGCCGCATTGATGCAGTGATTGATGCAAAAGGAGCCCAGACCAAGTATTGAGTGCATTTACTAAATATAAATTTCAGTAGGCCAACATTTAAGATTTTAAAATAATTTTTCAAGCTGGTGTTATAAAGTGTGCTAATTTACTGAGATAATAACTTTTGGGTTTTCATTGGCTGTAAGCCATAATCATCAACATAAACAAAAATAAACACTTGAAATAGATGGCTCTGTAATGACTCTATATAATATATGAGTTTCACTTTTTGTATTGAAGAACTGCAATAAATTAGCTTTTTGATGATATTATACCGTATTTTCCGCTTTGTAAGATGCACTTTATTTCCCCCAAATTTGGGGGGGAAATGGGGGTGCATCTTACAAAGCGGATATACCGCTTACCGTTACAGGCTGGGATGAGGGGGTGTCCGCCGCGGTTGTCTGCCACCGCTGACGCCCACCACCGCTGCTGCCCGCCACCGCTGCCACGGTTGTCCACTGCTGCCCCGGGTGATGCTGGAGGCTCCGGTGCTGTGGGGGGCTCTGGCGACATTTTGTGAAAGACCAGAGCCCCCAGGCAGTTCGTCCATGCTTTCCTGTATGACTGACTCCGGGAAAATGGCCGCCGGAAACTCGGGAGATGAGATTTCAGGGCTGAGATCTCATCTCTCGAGATCCCGGCGGCCATTTTCCCAAAGTCCACCGCACAGGAAAGCATGGACGAACTGCCGGGGGCTCTGGCCTTTCACAAAATGTCGCCAGAGCCCCCTGCAGCACCGGAGACAGCCCTACGGCACCGGAGACAGCCCTGCAGCACGGGAGCACCCCTGCAGCACAAGAACCCCCCCTGCAGACCCCCTCATCCCAGCTTGCAGCAATGCTCCACTCCTGCCTCCAACTACGACCCTGGGACCCTGATCCACCGCAGCCACAACCCCTGGTAAGCAATAAGACACATGGGTTATGAGAAGGCCCCCCCCCCCCCCAATTTATTAAAAAAAAATTTTTCCTATTTTTCTCCTCAAAATTTGGGGTGTGTCTTATAATCCGGAGCATCTTACAAAGCGAAAAATACGGTAATTTTGCATTTACTGAGCATACATTTCAGTAGACCAACATTTCAGATGTTAAAATCATTGTTAAAGCTGGTGTTATAAAGTATTCTAATTTACTGAGATAATGACATTTGGGTTTTCATTGGTTGCAAGCCATAACCATCAACATTAACTGAAATAAACACTTGTTTTAAAGTGTTAAATAAACACTTGTAATTAGTGTTGAGCGATACCGTCTTGAAAGTATCGGTATCGGATAGTATTGGCCGATACCCGAAAAGTATCGGATATCGCCGATACCGATATCCGATACCAATACAAGTCAATGGGACACCAAGTATCGGAAGGTATCCTGATGGTTCCCAGGGTCTGAAGGAGAGGAAACTCTCCTTCAGGCCCTGGGATCCATATTAATGTGTAAAATAAAGAATTAAAATAAAAAATATTGATATATTCACCTCTTCGGCGGCCCCTGGACATCACCGCGTGGCGGTCACATGGGCGGCACGCGACCAATCAGAAGCCGCGACGTCATTCCTCAGGTCCTAAACGCGCTCATTCTAGGAATTTAGGACCTGAGGAATGACGTCGCGGCTTCTGATTGGTCGCGTGGCGGTCACATGGGCGGCACGCGACCAATCAGAAGCCGCAACGTCATTCCTCAGGTCCTAAACGCGCTCATTTTAAACAAAGAAGCCTGCCGGTTACCCGCGGTGATGTCCAGGGGCCGCCGAAGAGGTGAATATATCAATATTTTTTATTTTAATTCTTTATTTTGCACCTCACTATGGATCCGATACCGATACCCGGTTACTTAAAAGTATTGGATCTCAGTATCGGAATTCCGATACCGCAAGTATCGGCCGATACCCGATACTTGCGGTATCGGAATGCTCAACACTACTTGTAATAGTTCACTCTGTTTGTAATGATTTTATCTAATATATGAGATTCACTTTTTGTATTGAAGAACTGAAATAAATTAACTTCTTGTTGATATTCTAATTGAGTGAGAAGCACCTGTAGTACACCACATTTGAACTTTACTTTTTGTTAAGTTATGGTGAATAGGTGAATGAATTCTCCTATTGTTTTCTGTGAAACAGAGACTTAACCAAACAGTGAAGCAGGTAATTTAATCTGCTCACCCTGAGTTATGACCATTTACTCTTCTCATGCTGTATAGAATTAGATCCCTCTATAGTTGATACCTCTTATATAAGGGTACCGTCACACTATACGATTTACCTACGATCACGACCAGCGATATGACCTGGCCGTGATCGTAGGTAAATCGTAGTGTGGTCGCTGGGGAGCTGTCACACAGACAGCTCTCCAGCGACCAACGATGCCGAGATCCCTGGGTAACCAGGGTAAACATCGGGTAACTAAGCGCAGGGCCGCGCTTAGTAACCCAATGTTTACCCTGGTTACAAGCGTAAAACAAAAAAAAAACAAACAGCACATACTTACATCTGGTGTCCGTCAGGTCCCTTGCCGTCTGCTTCCCGCACTGTGACTGCCGGCCGTAAAGTGAAAGTGAAAGCACGTCACTGCTGTGCTCTGCTTTCACTTTACGGCCGGCAGTCACAGTGCGGGAAGCAGACGGCAAGGGACCTGACGGACACCAGAATGTAAGTATGTGCTGTTTGTTTTTTTTTAGTTTTACGCTTGTAACCAGGGTAAACATCGGGTTACTAAGCTCGGCCCTGCGCTTAGTTACCCGATGTTTACCCTGGTTACAAGCGAACGCATCGCTGGATCGCATCGCTAGATCGGTGTCACACACACCGATCTAGCGATGACAGCGGGAGATCCAGCGATGAAAGAAAGTTCCATACGATCTGCTACGACGTACGATTCTCAGCAGGATCCCTGATCGCTGCTGCGTGTCAGACACAGCGATATCGTAACGATATCGCTGGAACGTCACGAATCGTACCGTCGTAGCGATCGAAATGGTATAGTGTGACGGTACCCTAAGAGAAGCTCGTTCTGCTAAAATAAAGGTAAAATCTGCATCAGTTTCTTTTATAGTGAGGGAAATAATCATTGCTATAGAATTCAGTATTAGGGTTGAGCGAAACGGGTCGAACATTTTCAAAAGTCGCCGACTTTTGGCTAAGTCGGGGTTTCATGAAACCCGATCTGACCCCTGTGCGGGGTCGGCCATGCGGTACGCGACTTTCGCGCCAAAGTCGCGTTTCAATGACGCGAAAAGCGCCATTTCTCAGCCAATGAAGGTAAACGCAGAGTGTGGGCAGCGTGATGACATAGGTCCTGGTCCCCACCATCTTAGAGAAGGGCATTGCAGTGATTGGCTTGCTGTCTGCGACGTCACAGGGGCTATAAAGAGGCGTTCCCGCCGACCGCCATCTTACTGCTGCTGATCTGAGCTTAGGGAGAGGTTGCTGCCGCTTTGTCAGAAGCAGGGATAGCGTTAGGCAGGGTCCATTAACCACAAAACCGCTTGTGCTGCAGCGATTTGCACTGTCCAACACCACCCTCGGTGTGCAGGGACAGTGGAAGTTATTTTTTTTTTTTTTCCCCTCAGCGCTGTAGCTCATTGGGCTGCCCTAGAAGGCTCCCTGATAGCTGCATTGCTGTGTGTACGCCGCTGTGCAAACCAACTGCTTTTTTCAAAGCACAAATCCTCTTGTTCGTTCCTTTCTGCACAGCTATCTTTTTTGTTTGTCCACACTTTTTATTTCATTTGTGCATCAGTCCACTCCTTATTGCTGCCTGCCATACCTGGCTGAGATTACTGCAGGCAGGGAGATAGTAGCTGCCTGCCATACCTGGCTGAGATTACTGCAGGCAGGGAGATAGTAATTGTAGGACATTCCCTGTTTTTGTTTTTTTTTTTTTTTTGGTGGGAGATTAAGATTGGCAATTTGGCATTTCTGCTAGAGTGCCATCCCTGTGTGTGCCATCTCTCTCACATAGTGGGCCATAGAAAGCCTTTTCATTTTTCTGTATTTTTTTTTGTGGGGTGTATAAATTCTCCCTGATAAAAATACAGTGGGAGATTAATATTGGCCTTTGGGCTTGTGTGCCAGTCCTGAGTGTGCCATCTCTCTCACAAATAGTGGGCCATAGAAAGCCTATTTTTTTTTTTTTTGGGTTTTATAAATTCTCCCTGAAAAAAAGGGAGATTAATATTGGCCTCTGGGCTTGTGTGCCAGTCCTGAGCGTGCCATCTGTGCCAGCCCTGAGCGTGCCATCTCTCTCACAAATAGTGGGCCATAGAAAGCCTATTTAATTTTTTTTTTGGTTTTATAAATTCTCCCTGAAAAAAAGGGAGATTAATATTGGCCTCTGGGCTTGTGTGCCAGTTGTGAGCGTGCCATCTGTGCCAGTCCTGAGCGTGCCATCTCTCTCACAAATAGTGGGCCATAGAAAGCCTATTTAATTTTTTTTTTGGTTTTATAAATTTTCCCTGAAAAAAGGGAGATTAATATTGGCCTCTGGGCTTGTGTGCCAGTTGTGAGCGTGCCATCTGTGCCAGCCCTGAGCGTGCCATCTCTCTCACAAATAGTGGGCCATAGAAAGCCTATTTAATTTTTTTTTTTGGTTTTATAAATTCTCCCTGAAAAAAAGGGAGATTAATATTGGCCTCTGGGGTTGTGTGCCAGTTGTGAGCGTGCCATCTGTGCCAGTCCTGAGCGTGCCATCTCTCTCACAAATAGTGGGCCATAGAAAGCCTATTTAATTTTTTTTTTGGTTTTATAAATTTTCCCTGAAAAAAGGGAGATTAATATTGGCCTCTGGGCTTGTGTGCCAGTTGTGAGCGTGCCATCTGTGCCAGTCCTGAGCGTGCCATCTCTCTCACAAATAGTGGGCCATAGAAAGCCTATTTAAATATTTTTTTGGTTTTATAAATTCTCCCAGAAAAAAAGGGAGATTAATATTGGCCTCTGGGCTTCTGTGCCAGTCCTGAGCGTGCCATCTGTGCCAGTCCTGAGCGTCCCATCTCTCTCACAAATAGTGGGCCATAGAAAGCCTAATTTTTTTTTTTTTTTTTTTTTTGGTTTTAGAAATTCTCCCTGAAAAAAAAAGGGAGATTAATATTGCCCTTTGGGCTTGTGTGCCAGTACTAAGCGTGCCATCTCTCTCTCTCTCTCAGTCAGTGGGCCATAGAACGCCTATTTTTGGTTTTATTTGTTTTCTAAATTCTCCCTGAAAAAATCATTTTATTTTATTTGGTTTCTAAATTCTTCCTGATAAAATCATATTTTTTTTATAATTTTTTTTTCTAAAGTCTCCCTGAAAAAAACAAAACAAAAAAAAAAACAAACAAAAAAAACAGTGGGGGATTAATATTGGCCTTTCTGCTTGTGTGCCAGTCTTGAGTCCTGTGTGCGTCATCTCTCACTCAGTGGGCCATAGAACGCCTATTTTTTGTTTTATTAGTTTTATAAATTCTCCCTGAAAAAATCATTTTATTTTATTTGGTTTCTAAATTCTTCCTGATAAAATCATATTTTTTTTATTATTTTTTTTTCTAAAGTCTCCCTGAAAAAAACAAAAACAAAAAAAAAACAGTGGGAGATTAATATTGGCCTTTCTGCTTGTGTGCCAGTCTTGACTCCTGTGTGCGTCATCTCTCAGTCAGTGGGCCATAGAACGCCTATTTTTGGTTTTATTTGTTTTATAAATTCTCCCTGAAAAAATCATTTTATTTTATTTGGTTTCTAAATTCTTCCTGATAAAATCATATTTTTTTTATTATTTTTTTTTCTAAAGTCTCCCTGAAAAAAAAAAAAAAACAAACAAACAAAAAAAACAGTGGGAGATTAATATTGGCCTTTCTGCTTGTGTGCCAGTCTTGACTCCTGGGTGTGCCATCTCTCTCTCTCTCTCTCTCTCTCTCTCCAATTGTGGTCCATAGAAAGCCTATATTTTTTTTCCTTGATTTGGGTTCCAAAATCTACCAGAGAAAATAACTACATCAATCATTGGTAGAAAAATATTGGCCTCTGGGCTTGTGTGCCATTCCTGACTCCTGTGTGCGTCATCTCTCAGTCAGTGGGCCATAGAACGCCTATTTTTTGTTTTATTAGTTTTATAAATTCTCCCTGAAAAAATCATTTTATTTTATTTGGTTTCTAAATTCTTCCTGATAAAATCATATTTTTTTTATTATTTTTTTTTCTAAAGTCTCCCTGAAAAAAAAAAAAAAAAAAAAAAAAACAGTGGGAGATTAATATTGGCCTTTCTGCTTGTGTGCCAGTCTTGACTCCTGTGTGCGTCATCTCTCAGTCAGTGGCCCATAGAAAGCATATAGTTTGTTACATTTGTTTTCTAAATTCTCCCTGCAAAAATCTATTTTTTTTTTGGGGGGGTTTCTAAAGTGTTCCTGAAAAAAATAAAAATAAAAAAATAATAGTGTGACATTAATATTAACATTTGTGCTTCAGTGACAGTCCTGCGTGTGGGGCATCTCTCTAATTTGCAGCCACCAAAAACAGAGTGTGTAACATTGGGCCTGATTTTCGCTGTGGTCTCACCAACCTGTAAAGGGGTAGCTAAATCATACTGAAGTTATAGCTCACCGTGTAAGTTGTGTGACTGCAACAAACAAATAACGTTAGTTTGGTTACGTTTTTAAAATAATGAGGAAGTCTAGTGGAAGAGGTCGTGGCCGGGGGCGTTCATTGTCAGCTGGTAATGAGGGTAGTGGTAGTGGTGGAGCATCAGGTGGTCGTGGGGAAAAAAATATTGCACCTAAGTCTGGAGCTGTGGAGCCAGGTTCGTCGTCCGGCTACACAAGGCCTCGAACGCTCCCTTTTCTGGGATTAGGAAAACCGCTTTTAAAGCCGGAGCAGCAAGAGCAAGTTTTGGCTTATCTTGCTGACTCAGCCTCTAGCTCTTTTGCCTCCTCTCGTGAAACTGGTAAAAGTAAAAGCAGCGCGTCGTTAGTGGATGTTCACGGTCAGGGACAAGTCACTTCCTTGTCCTCTTCAGCAAAAACAACAACAGAGAAGAATGCAGCAGGCGACACAACGGGTTACTCCATGGAGCTCTTTACACATACCGTCCCTGGCTTAGAAAGTGAAGCAGTTAACAGTCCATGCCCATTACAAGTTGAATCTGACATGGAGTGCACTGACGCACAGCCACAGCCAGACTACTATGCTGGTCCTTTGACTCAGACCACAACATTGCCCTCGCAGGGTGCTGATCAAGAATCAGACCCTGATGAGACTATGTTGCCCCATCACGAACGCTATACCACCGAACGACACGGTGACACAGACGAAGTTGCGCAGGAGGTACAAGAAGAGTTATTAGATGACCCAGTTCTTGACCCCGATTGGCAGCCATTGGGGGAACAGGGTGCAGGCGGCAGCAGTTCTGAAGCAGAGGAGGAGGAGGGGCCGCAGCAGGCATCAACATCACCACAGGTTCCATCTGCCGGGCCCGTATCTTGCCCAAAACGCGTGGCAAAGCCAAAACCTGGTGGAGGACAGCGTGGCCATCCGGTTAAAGCTCAGTCTGCAATGCCTGAAAAGGTATCCGATGCTAGAAAGAGTGCAGTCTGGCATTTTTTTAAACAACATCCAATTGATCAGCGCAAAGTCATCTGTCAAAAATGTTCTACTTCCTTAAGCAGAGGTCAGAATCTGAAAAGTCTCAATACTAGTTGCATGCATAGACATTTAACCACCATGCATTTGAAAGCTTGGACTAACTACCAAACGTCCCTTAAGGTTGTTGCACCCTCGGCCAATGAAGCTAGTCATCAACGCAACATCCCTTCCGGCAGTGTAGGACCACCATTTAGCGCACCACCTGCTGTATCTGTGCAGGTATCTTTGCCAGGCCAAAGCAGTCAGGGTCAGGGAATCACCAGTTTCGTAGTAGGAAACACTGCATCTAGGGCACCGGCGGCAACAATACCATCTCCCACCGTCTCTCAGTCTGCCATGTCCACCGGCACCCCCGCTAGTTCCACGATCTCCAGCTCTCCAGTCCAGCTCACCCTACATGAGACTATGGTTAGAAAAAGGAAATACTTAGCCTCGCATCCGCGTACACAGGGTTTGAACGCCCACATAGCTAGACTAATCTCGTTAGAGATGATGCCCTACCGGTTAGTTGAAAGCGAAGCTTTCAAAGACCTGATGGACTACGCTGTACCACGCTACGAGCTACCCAGTCGACACTTTTTTTCCAGAAAAGCCATCCCAGCCCTCCACCAGCATGTTAAAGAGCGCATCGTCCATGCACTCAGGCAATCTGTGAGCACAAAGGTGCACCTGACAACAGATGCATGGACCAGTAGGCATGGCCAGGGACGTTACGTGTCCATCACGGCACACTGGGTAAATGTGGTGGATTCAGGGTCCACAGGGGACAGCAAGTTTGGGACAGTTCTGCCTAGCCCACGGTCTAGTAAACAGTTGTCTGTAGCCGTTCGCACCCCCTCCTCCTCCTCCTCCTCCTCGTCCTCCTGCAGAAGCAAGAGCTCGTCCACAGTCCGCAGTCGCACAAACACTCCATCCGCACCTGCCACTGTTGCACATCAGGTCTCCCATTATGGGGCAGCTACTGGCAAACGTCAGCAGGCTGTATTGGCTATGAAGTGTTTGGGCGACAATAGACACACCGCGGAAGTTCTGTCCGAGTTCTTGCAGAAAGAAACGCAGTCGTGGCTGGGCACTGTAGATCTTGAGGCAGGCAAGGTAGTGAGTGATAACGGAAGGAATTTCATGGCTGCCATCTCCCTTTCCCAACTGAAACACATTCCTTGCCTGGCTCACACATTAAACCTGGTGGTGCAGTGCTTCCTGAAAAGTTATCCGGGGTTATCCGACCTGCTCCTCAAAGTGCGTGGACTTTGCGCACATATCCGCCGTTCGCCTGTACACTCCAGCCGTATGCAGACCTATCAGCGTTCTTTGAACCTTCCCCAGCATCGCCTAATCATAGACGTTGCAACAAGGTGGAACTCAACACTGCACATGCTTCAGAGACTGTGCGAACAGAGGCGGGCTGTTATGTTTTTGTGGGAGGATACACATACACGGGCAGGCAGTAGGATGGCAGACATGGAGTTGTCAGGTGTGCAGTGGTCGAAGATTCAAGACATGTGTCAAGTCCTTCAGTGTTTTGAGGAATGCACACGGCTGGTTAGTGCAGACAACGCCATAATAAGCATGAGCATCCCCCTAATGCGTCTGCTGATGCAAAGTTTGACGCACATAAAGGATCAGGCGTCTGCACCAGAGGAAGAGGAAAGCCTTGATGACAGTCAGCGATTGTCTGATCAGGGCAGTGTACATGACGAGGTACCGGGCGAAGAGGAGGTGGAGGATGAGGAGGATGATGGGGATGAGTATATTTTTAATGAGGAAGCTTTCCCGGGGGCACGGGAAATTGGTGGCGTGGCAAGGCCGGGTTCTGGTTTTTTGAGGGACACAAGTGACGTAGATTTGCCTGCAACTGCCCCTCAACCAAGCACAACCGCAGATTTGACAACGGGAACTTTGGCCCACATGGCGGATTATGCCTTGCGTATCCTCAAAAGGGACACACGCATTACAAAAATGATGAACGATGACGATTACTGGTTGGCCTGCCTCCTTGATCCTCGCTATAAAGGCAAATTGCAAAATATTATGCCACATGAGAACTTGGAACTAATATTAGCAACAAAACAATCAACTCTTGTTGACCGTTTGCTTCTGGCATTCCCTGCACACAGCGCCCGTGATCGTTCTCACACGAGCTCCAGGGGCCAGCAGACCAGAGGTGTTAGAGGGGCAGAAATCAGAAGTGGCGTTGGCCAGAGGGGTTTTCTGACCAGGTTGTGGAGTGATTTTTCTATGACCGCAGACAGGACAGGTACTGCAGCATCAATTCAAAGTGACAGGAGACAACATTTGTCCAGTATGGTTACAAACTATTTTTCATCCCTTATCGACGTTCTCCCTCAACCGTCATTCCCATTTGATTACTGGGCATCCAAATTAGACACCTGGCCAGAATTGGCAGAATATGCATTGCAGGAGCTTGCTTGCCCGGCAGCTAGTGTCCTATCAGAAAGAGTATTCAGTGCTGCAGGTTCAATACTAACAGAAAAAAGGACTCGTCTGGCTACCCAAAATGTAGATGATCTAACCTTCATTAAAATGAACCACAACTGGATTTCAAAATCTTTTGCCCCACCCTGCCCGGCTGACACCTAGCTTTCCTATGAAAAGGTCTTGCCTGTGGACTATTCTGAATGACTTTTCCAATCTCGTAATTTTCTTCACCTGATTGTCCAGCATACGACATGTTTCCACCTCACGAAATGGCCAAACTCCCCACACGGGGCCGTGCTATCGCCACTTTGCGCTTGGACCCTTGAGAGTGCTGTTTGTCTGAAGAGGTGGGTGTGGCCGCTTTTGGTCGACGGCACTGCCACTGGGTCCCTCATAGTACAATAAAGTGTCTCTGGCGGTGGTGGTGCGCACCCAACGTCAGACACACCGTTGTAATATGAGGGGCCCTGTGCCTGTACCGCCGGCCACAAGACAGTTCCCCCCCCCAGCTCAAACAGTGCTCTACCACTAGCAAAATTATCTCTCACAGCTTCACCAATGTGTAGTCTAGGCGCTGACATCCTTCAATGCCTGGCACTGACAATACCATTGTTTTGACATTTTTGTTATGTTAGGCCTTCGAAGCCTGTCTGCGGTCCCTTCTTTCTACAACTACTACACTGACCAGGCCACTGCTGGCCGTGTTACCCTGGAACCAATTTAAAAGTGCCTACAGTCAGCCCAATTTTGTTATGTTAGGCCTTCGAAGCCTGTCTGCCGTCACTCCTTCCACTAGACTTCCACTGACCATACACTGCTGCCCATGTACCCCTGGAACCAATTTAAAAGTGCCTACAGCCAGCCCAATTTTGTAATGTTAGGCCTTCGAAGCCTGTCTGCCGTCACTCCTTCCACTAGACTTCCACTGACCAGACCACTGCTGCCCGTGTACCCCTGCAACCAATTTAAAAGTGCCTACAGCCAGCCCAAGTTTGTTATGTTAGGCCTTCGAAGCCTGTCTGCGGTCACTCCTTCCACTAGACTTCCACTGACCAGACCACTGCTGCCCGTGTACCCCTGGAACCAATTTAAAAGTGCCTACAGCCAGCCCAAGTTTGTTATGTTAGGCCTTGGAAGCCTGTCTGCGGTCACTCCTTCCACTAGACTTCCACTGACCAGACCACTGCTGCCCGTGTACCCCTGGAACCAATTTAAAAGTGCCTACAGCCAGCCCAAGTTTGTTATGTTAGGCCTTCGAAGCCTGTCTGCGGTCACTCCTTCCACTAGACTTCCACTGACCAGACCACTGCTGCCCGTGTACCCCTGGAACCAATTTAAAAGTGCCTACAGCCAGCCCAAGTTTGTTATGTTAGGCCTTGGAAGCCTGTCTGCGGTCACTCCTTCCACTAGACTTCCACTGACCAGACCACTGCTGCCCGTGTACCCCTGGAACCAATTTAAAAGTGCCTACAGCCAGCCCAAGTTTGTTATGTTAGGCCTTCGAAGCCTGTCTGCGGTCACTCCTTCCACTAGACTTCCACTGACCAGACCACTGCTGCCCGTGTACCCCTGGAACCAATTTAAAAGTGCCTACAGCCAGCCCAAGTTTGTTATGTTAGGCCTTGGAAGCCTGTCTGCGGTCACTCCTTCCACTAGACTTCCACTGACCAGACCACTGCTGCCCGTGTACCCCTGGAACCAATTTAAAAGTGCCTACAGCCAGCCCAAGTTTGTTATGTTAGGCCTTCGAAGCCTGTCTGCGGTCACTCCTTCCACTAGACTTCCACTGACCAGACCACTGCTGCCCGTGTACCCCTGGAACCAATTTAAAAGTGCCTACAGCCAGCCCAAGTTTGTTATGTTAGGCCTTCGAAGCCTGTCTGCGGTCACTCCTTCCACTAGACTTCCACTGACCAGACCACTGCTGCCCGTGTACCCCTGGAACCAATTTAAAAGTGCCTACAGCCAGCCCAAGTTTGTTATGTTAGGCCTTCGAAGCCTGTCTGCGGTCACTCCTTCCACTAGACTTCCACTGACCAGACCACTGCTGCCCGTGTACCCCTGGAACCAATTTAAAAGTGCCTACAGCCAGCCCAAGTTTGTTATGTTAGGCCTTCGAAGCCTGTCTGCGGTCACTCCTTCCACTAGACTTCCACAGACCAGACCACTGCTGCCCGTGTACCCCTGGAACCAATTTAAAAGTGCCTACAGCCAGCCCAAGTTTGTTATGTTAGGCCTTCGAAGCCTGTCTGCGTCCCGTTCTTTCAACTACAACTACACTGACCAGGCCACTGATGGCCGTGTTCCCCTGGAACCAATTTTAACTTGCCTACAGCCAGCCCTATGTTATTATGTTAGGCCTTCGAAGCCTGTCTGCGTCCCGTTCTTTCAACTACAACTACACTGACCAGGCCACTGATGGCCGTGTTCCCCTGGAACCAATTTTAACTTGCCTACAGCCAGCCCTATGTTATTATGTTAGGCCTTCGAAGCCTGTCTGCGTCCCGTTCTTTCAACTACAACTACACTGACCAGGCCACTGATGGCCGTGTTCCCCTGGAACCAATTTTAACTTGCCTACAGCCAGCCCAATGTTAGGCCTTTGATGCCTGTCTGCCGTCACTCCTTCCACTAGGCCTCCACTGACCTGTCTATTGCTGCCCGTGTACCCCTTGAACCAACATCATTAAATATAAAAAAAATTAATTTGATTATAAAAAATAAGATCGTGTTGAGATCTCAAATGCAGACATTTTAACAATAAAAACAAACACACAACAAAAATCTGGAACTGTTCTAAAAAGGTCCAACAGCTACAATTACTTTCTCCTGCAAGAAGTTAACTGAAATTTTTTTGGAGTTGTTAACACAGATATGGCATCCACCGAGTGTTGTCCTGTCGCGTCTCCTTTAAATTATTTCCAATAAGATGTTAAACTATTAATTTAATAAAATCAATAATTAAAAAAATAATTGAGTAAGTCAAAAGCACATTGCAAATAAACATTAATTACAAATCAAGAAGCATGGCGCGTCCGAGGGTGAGTAGATACCGAATAAGAATATAATCACCCTCGGACGCGCAATGCTTATTTACAACAGCCTTCCTTCCTAAGAATCAGCCCTTCCGTGGTGTAGAGAGAGGTTGTGTTACACTCCAAGGTGTTCCCCAGGTTGCCTTTCCTGAGCTTCGATCTTCCGGCTCTCGTTTAGTAGCTGTTGGAAACTACGCTGCATTAGGCCTACTAATTGTGTATGGGTGAAACAGTGGCGCATCTGCGGTCCCTCCTTCCACTAGGCCTCCACTGACCTGTCTACTGCGGCCCGTGTACCCCTTGAACCAACCTAATAAAATATTTAAAAAATTAATTTGATTATAAAAAATAAGATCGTGTTGAGATCTCAAATGCAGACATTTTAACAATCAAAACAAACACACAACAAATATCTGAAACTGTACTACAAAGGTCCAACAGCTACAATTTCTTTCTCCTGCAAGAAGTTAACTGAAAGTTTTTTGGAGTTGTTAACACAGATATGGCATCCACCGAGTGTTGTCCTGTCGCGTCTCCTTTAAATTATTTCCAATAAGATGTTAAACTATTAATTTAATAAAATCAATAATTAAAAAAATAATTGAGTAAGTCAAAAGCACATTGCAAATAAACATTAATTACAAATCAAGAAGCATGGCGCGTCCGAGGGTGAGTAGATACCGAATAAGAATATAATCACCCTCGGACGCGCAATGCTTATTTACAACAGCCTTCCTTCCTAAGAATCAGCCCTTCCGTGGTGTAGAGAGAGGTTGTGTTACACTCCAAGGTTTTCACCAGGTTGCCTTTCCTGAGCTTCGATCTTCATGCTCTCGTTTAGTAGTTGTAGAAAAGTACGCTGCATTAGGCCTACAAAATGGGTATGGGGTGGAGAGAGATGGTGTGTTACACTCCAAATTGTTCCCCAGGTTGCCTTTCCTGAGTTTCGATCTTCATGCTCTCGTTTAGTAGGTGTCGGAAAGTAGGCTGCATTAGGCCTAAAAAATGGGGAATGGGGTGGAGAGAGATGGTGTGTTACACTCCAAGGTGTTCCCCAGGTTTCCTTGCCATTGCTTCGGTCTTCCGACTCTCGTTTAGTAGTTGTAGAAAAGTACACTGCATTAGGCCTAAAAAATGGGTATGGGGTGGAGAGAGATGGTGTGTTACACTCCAAGGTGTTCCCCAGGTTGCCTTTCCTGAGCTTCGATCTTCATGCTCTCGTTTAGTAGGTGTCGGAAAGTAGGCTGCATTAGGCCTACAAATTGGGTATGGGGTGGAGAGAGATGGTGTGTTACACTCCAAGGTGTTCCCCAGGTTTCCTTGCCATTGCTTCGGTCTTCCGACTCTCGTTTAGTAGTTGTAGAAAAGTACACAGCATTAGGCCTACAAAATGGGTATGGGGTGGACAGAGATGGTGTGTTACACTCCAAGGTGTTCCCCAGGTTGCCTTTCCTGAGCTTCGATCTTCATGCTCTCGTTTAGTAGGTGTCGGAAAGTAGGCTGCATTAGGCCTAAAAAATGGGGAATGGGGTGGAGAGAGATGGTGTGTTACACTCCAAGGTGTTCCCCAGGTTTCCTTGCCATTGCTTCGGTCTTCCGACTCTCGTTTAGTAGTTGTAGAAAAGTACACTGCATTAGGCCTAAAAAATGGGTATGGGGTGGAGAGAGATGGTGTGTTACACTCCAAGGTGTTCCCCAGGTTGCCTTTCCTGAGCTTCGATCTTCATGCTCTCGTTTAGTAGGTGTCGGAAAGTAGGCTGCATTAGGCCTACAAATTGGGTATGGGGTGGAGAGAGATGGTGTGTTACACTCCAAGGTGTTCCCCAGGTTTCCTTGCCATTGCTTCGGTCTTCCGACTCTCGTTTAGTAGTTGTAGAAAAGTACACAGCATTAGGCCTACAAAATGGGTATGGGGTGGAGAGAGATGGTGTGTTACACTCCAAGGTGTTCCCCAGGTTGCCTTTCCTGAGCTTCTATCTTCAGGCTCTCATTAAATTGTGGTTAAATGGAACAACTGCATTTGGCGTACTAGTTGGTTTGGGGCCTACTATCGGTGTCTGCCACTCCTTGCTGTTCTCCTGGTTTCCTGTCCTGAAATTCCATTTTCAGCCTCTCGTTAAGTAGTTGTTAATGTTAGACTGCATTTGGCCTACTAGTTGGGTTGGGGCCTACTATCGGTTCCTGCCACTCCTTGCTGTTCTCCTCCACTGAACAAAGCTGTGCCGCCTGTTTACTACGGTTGCCAATTTTGAACTGCATTTCGACTACTTACTGATTTGGCCCTACTCTCTGTGTCAGCCTCTCATTCCAGTTGTCCTCCACTGCAATGCCCCCTGGTTATTCCTGTGTTACCAATTTTGAACTGCATTTAGCCCACTTTCTTCTTTGGGCCTATATCTGTGTTTCCACTTCATCGTGCCCATTGCCCAGCCAGTGATAGATGAGTCTGCTGGTACATTGACCCATAACGCAACATTCCCCGTGCACGCTACACAACAACATTGTGACCCTGCTGAAAGTCAGGTTGCTCTTCCCGCATACCATACCACCTTACACGGGGACAAAGAGGAAGGTGCAGATGAAAGTGCAGGTTCCTTCATCAGGTGGGGGGAGGAATACTAGTTGGCGACGTCACTGGCACAGGGCCTCTCATAGTACGCAAAAGTGTTGCTGCCGGTGGGAGGCGCCCCCGCCGTGCAAACACACCGCTGTACTTTGAGGGGCCCTGTGCCAGTGCCAATGCCAACGAGTGGGCCCCCCCTGCTTGCTCAGGTTCACAGCACTTGCAAAGTTGAAATACTTACCTCTCCCTGCTCCACTGCCGTGACGTGGTCCAGATTTCCTGGGCCCACTAATTACTTGAACCAGCCCTACCCCCCACAACTTTAGCCAAATGACCCCCAATTTCAAATGCCTTCCAATTATTATAAGGTAAATTACGCTTGACAAGCTTCATTAAGAAGAATGGATGGTTTTGACATTAAAATGGGCACTCTAGGTGTTTTCCTGGCCCCCACTCACTGCCGACTATGCTGCCCCATTGACTTGCATTGGGTTTCGTGTTTCGGTCGATCCCGACTTTACGTCATAATCGGCCGATTTCACTCGACCCGACTTTGGACATAGTCGGGTTTCGCAAAACCCGGCTCGACTCTAAAAAGGTCAAGGTCGCTCAACTCTATTCAGTATGTTTTTGAGAAAAATTTGATAAGATTATCTGCTGTCACTTTTTGACTTGAACGGTTTTAGCAGTCATGTGATATTGCTTATGTGATACAGCTGTAAAAACAAACAAAAAAGGAGCCCCAGCCAAAGAGCACAAAAGGGAAGAAAAAAGCATCACTCCAAAGATGCACACCTCATACATAAGACAAAATACTGGAACATGTTGGAAAAAACAAGATTTTTATTGGCACACCACACAAATTAAAACATAATTAAAAACAGCAAAAAGGCACCCTGTCCATACACCTGCAATATTGCAGAAATATCAAATATTGTACACACAATAAATGCAATCTAATGTGACCAAATAAATGCCAGCCCATGCATCTGTGAATAATTGGGCCTATTTAGAGCAAGCCAAATGGATTGTCATCAGGCTAGAAAAAAGCCCCAGACAACCACAGTTGTAAAACATAGGATAATATAACCAGGCAAAGCCTAGGTCCATATATTTGGCACATGGCCCTTATTTGGCACATGGGATAAATGTGCTCCCAAGCTGGCTAACTAATCAAAAAAATCCCAAGCAAACCATAAATATGGTACACAAAAGCGGAAATATGTTAGGAAAAGCCCCAGAAAATGCTGAGGCTAAATTACCCAGTACAGGATAGTCACCAAGCTGAGGTACACAGGCCGGCAAGAGGAAGGACAGGGGCCAATGCAGCCCCACGCGTATCGCCCTCACTGATAGGGCTTCATCAGGGGTGATAATGGCGTGTGTCAAGACTCTTGTTTAAATACAAGACAAATAATAAGCATGAATGGCACACCAGTGAGAGAGCAGTGGAGTGTTGTGAGTTCTGTTTTTGGGCTCCCTCTGGTGGTTACTGATGGTACTGGGTGATTTGTGTTCTGCTGTCTCTGGTGTCCACCTGTTCTATTAGGATTTGGGAGTTTCCTATTTAACCGGGCTTTCTTGTCATTTCCCCGCCGGCTATCAAGGTTATAAGAGTGTTTTGTTACCTCAGCTTCTGGCTTCAGTAATCTTCAGGACAAGCTAAGTTTTTGATTTTCTTGTTCCACGTTTTGCTTTATTTTTGTCTTGTCCAGCTTGCATATAATTGTTTCTTTGCTGCTGGTTGCTCTAGTGGGCTGTAATTGCTCCTCATGTTCCATGAGTTGGAACATGAGTTCAAGTAATTGCAGGATGGATTTTTGAAGGGTTTTTTGCTGACCGCGCAGTTTACTTTTGTATCCTCTGCTATCTAGTTTTAGCGGGCCTCATTTTGCTGAATCTGTTTTCATACTGTGTATGTGCCTTCCTCTCATTTCACCGTCATTATATGTGGGGGGCTGCTATTTCTGTGGGGTATTTCTCTGGAGGCAAGAGAGGTCTGTGTTTCTTCTAATAGGGGAAGTTAGATCTTCGGCTGGTGCGAGACGTCTAGGATCAACGTAGGCACGTTCCCCGGCTATTGTTATTTGTGTGTTCAGGTTTAGGGTCGCGGTCAGCTCAGGTTCCATCACCCTAGAGCTCGTTGGTGCTTGTCCTTTTGTGATTCCCTGCCATTGGAATCATGACAGTATAGCCGGCCAAAATGTTTGGGCTGAAGTAGGAGGAAAAGTAGTCCGAGGAAGTTTTTTTTTTTTTTTTTTTCCTCTCCTCTGAGGTTGCTGCCTAGCCTTAATTGCAGCCTGGCTGATTTTTTTTTTTTCCTCCTCTTAATCCTTGAATGGCTCTGACCTTAGCTGTTTATCATGGACGTCCAGAGTTTAGCTTCCAGCTTGAATAATCTTGCTGCTAAGGTTCAAAATATACAAGATTTTGTTGTACATGCTCCTATGTCTGAACCTAGAATTCCTATTCCAGAGTTCTTTGCTGGAGATAGATCTAGTTTTCTGAATTTTAGGAACAATTGCAAGCTGTTCCTTTCTTTGAAATCTCGCTCTTCTGGAGACCCTGGTCAGCAGGTTAAGATTATTATATCTTTCCTGCGGGGTGACCCTCAAAATTGGGCATTTGCATTGGCACCAGGGGATCCTGCGTTGCTTAATGTGGATGCGTTTTTTCTGGCATTGGGTTTGCTCTATGAGGAACCTAACCAGGAGATTCAGGCTGAAAAAGCTTTATTAGCTCTCTCTCAGGGGCAAGATGAAGCAGAAATATATTGTCAAAAATTTCGGAAATGGTCAGTGCTTACTCAGTGGAATGAGTGCGCCCTGGCTGCAAAGTTCAGAGATGGCCTTTCTGAGGCCATTAAAGATGTTATGGTGGGGTTCCCTGCGCCTACGGGTCTGAATGAGTCTATGACTATGGCTGTTCAGATTGATCGGCGTTTGCGGGAGTGCAAACCTGTGCACCATTTGGCGGTGTCTTCTGAACAGGCACTTGAGACAATGCAATGTGATAGAGTTCAGTCTAGAAGTGAACGGCAAAACTATAGGCGGAAAAATGGGTTGTGCTTTTATTGTGGTGATTCAGCTCATGTTATATCAGCATGCTCTAAACGCACAAAAAAGGTTGATAAGTCTGTTGCCATTAGTACGTTACAGTCTAAGTTCATTCTGTCTGTGACTCTGATTTGCTCATTATCATCCATTTCCGTCGATGCCTATGTAGATTCAGGCGCTGCCCTGAGTCTTATGGATTGGTCATTTGCCAAGCGATGTGGGTTTAGTCTTGAGCCTCTGGAAGTCCCTATTCCTTTGAAGGGAATTGACTCTACACCTTTAGCTATGAATAAACCTCAGTACTGGACACAAGTGACCATGCGTATGACTCCCGTTCATCAGGAGGTGATTCGCTTCCTGGTATTGTATAATTTACATGATGTTCTAGTACTTGGTCTGCCATGGTTACAAACTCATAATCCAGTCCTTGACTGGAAAACAATGTCTGTGTTAAGCTGGGGATGTCAGGGGGTTCATGATGATGCACCTCCGATTTCTATCGCTTCATCTACTCCTTCTGAGG
The DNA here is from genome assembly GCF_032444005.1 of Ranitomeya imitator. Classification (NCBI taxonomy): domain Eukaryota; kingdom Metazoa; phylum Chordata; class Amphibia; order Anura; family Dendrobatidae; genus Ranitomeya; species Ranitomeya imitator. Next base: position 1,149,365,911 of record NC_091282.1, read on the forward strand.
TTCCTGTATTTTTGTCTGATTATCGGGATGTTTTTGAGGAGCCTAAGCTCAGTTCGCTTCCTCCTCACAGGGATTGCGATTGTGCTATAGATTTAATTCCTGGTAGTAAATTTCCTAAAGGTCGTTTGTTCAATCTGTCAGTGCCAGAGCATACTGCTATGCGGGATTATGTTAAGGAGTCCTTGGAAAAGGGACATATCCGTCCATCTTCGTCCCCTTTGGGAGCAGGTTTTTTTTTCGTGGCCAAAAAAGATGGGTCCTTGAGGCCTTGTATAGATTATCGTCTTTTGAATAAGATTACCGTAAAATATCAGTATCCTTTGCCTTTGTTGACTGATTTGTTTGCTCGCATTAAGGGGGCTAAATGGTTCACTAAGATTGATCTTCGGGGTGCGTATAATCTTATACGAATAAAGCAAGGTGATGAGTGGAAAACTGCATTTAATACGCCTGAGGGCCATTTTGAGTATTTGGTAATGCCTTTCGGACTTTCTAATGCTCCTCCAGTCTTCCAGTCCTTTATGCACGATATTTTCCGTGAATATCTGGATAAATTTATGATTGTGTATTTGGATGATATTTTGGTTTTTTCTGATGACTGGGAGTCTCATGTTCAGCAGGTCAGGAAGGTGTTTCAGGTCCTGCGGGCTAATTCCTTGTTTGTAAAGGGCTCAAAGTGTCTCTTTGGAGTCCAGAAGATTTCTTTCTTGGGGTATATTTTTTCCCCTTCTACTATTGAGATGGATCCCGTCAAGGTTCGGGCTATTTGTGACTGGACGCAGCCTGCATCTCTTAAGAGTCTGCAGAAGTTCTTGGGCTTTGCTAATTTCTATCGTCGTTTTATAACTAATTTTTCTAGTGTTGTTAAGCCTTTGACGGATTTGACTAAGAAGGGTGCTGATGTTGCTGATTGGTCTCCTGCGGCTGTGGAGGCCTTTCAGAAACTTAAACGCCGGTTTTCTTCTGCTCCTGTGTTGCGTCAGCCTGATGTTTCGCTTCCTTTCCAAGTTGAGGTTGATGCTTCCGAGATTGGAGCGGGGGCGGTTTTGTCACAGAGAAGCTCCGATTGCTCGGTGATGAAGCCATGTGCGTTCTTTTCTAGAAAATTTTCGCCCGCTGAGCGGAATTATGATGTGGGTAATCGGGAACTTTTGGCCATGAAGTGGGCATTTGAGGAGTGGCGTCATTGGCTGGAGGGTGCTAGACATCGTGTGGTGGTCTTGACTGATCACAAAAATCTGATTTACCTTGAGTCTGCCAGGCGTCTGAATCCTAGACAGGCTCGTTAGTCACTGTTTTTCTCTCGTTTCAATTTTGTGGTTTCATACCTGCCAGGTTCAAAGAATGTGAAGGCGGATGCTCTTTCTAGGAGTTTTGTGCCTGACTCCCCTGGAAATTCTGAGCCCACTGGTATCCTTAGGGATGGGGTGATTTTGTCGGCCTTCTTCCCAGACTTGCAACGTGCTTTGCAGGAGTTTCAGGCGGGTACACCTGATCGTTGTCCGCCTGAGAGACTGTTTGTTCCGGATAGTTGGACCAGTAGAGTCATCTCCGAGGTCCATTCTTCTGCGATGGCAGGTCATCCTGAAATTTTTGGTACTAGAGACTTGGTGGCCAGGTCTTTTTGGTGGCCTTCCTTGTCGAGGGATGTGCGTTCTTTTGTGCAGTCTTGTGAGGTTTGTGCTCGGGCTAAGCCTTGCTGTTCTCGAGCCAGTGGATTGTTGTCACCTTTGCCTATCCCAAAGAGGTCTTGGACGCACATTTCCATGGACTTTATTTCGGATCTCCCTGTCTCTCAAAAAATGTCTGTCATCTGGGTTGTGTGTGACCGCTTTTCTAAAATGGTTCATCTTGTACCCTTGCCTAAGTTGCCTTCCTCCTCTGAGTTGGTCCCTCTGTTTTTCCAGAACGTGGTTCGTTTGCATGGGATTCCGGAGAACATCGTTTCTGACAGGGGATCCCAGTTTGTGTCTAGATTTTGGCGGATGTTCTGTGCTAAGATGGGCATTGATTTGTCCTTTTCGTCTGCATTCCATCCTCAGACGAATGGCCAGACGGAACGAACTAATCAGACCTTGGAAACTTATTTGAGGTGTTTTGTTTCTGCTGATCAGGATGACTGGGTTACCTTTTTGCCGCTGGCCGAGTTTGCCCTTAATAATCGGGCTAGTTCTGCTACCTTGGTTTCTCCTTTCTTTTGTAATTCGGGGTTTCATCCTCGTTTTTCCTCTGGTCAGGTGGAGCCTTCTGATTGTCCTGGAGTGGACATGGTGGTGGATGGGTTGCATCGGATTTGGAGTCATGTGGTGGACAATTTGAAGTTGTCCCAGGAGAAGGCTCAGCAGTTTGCTAATCGCCGTCGCCGCGTGGGTCCTCGACTTCGTGTTGGGGACTTGGTGTGGTTCTCTTCTCGTTTTGTTCCTATGAAGGTCTCTTCTCCTAAGTTCAAGCCTCCGTTCATCGGTCCTTATAGGATCTTGGAAATTCTTAACCCTGTGTCGCTTCGTTTGGATCTCCCGGCATCGTTTGCTATTCATAATGTGTTCCATCGGTCGTTGTTGCGGAGGTATGAGGTACCTGTTGTTCCTTCGCTTGAGCCTCCTGCTCCGGTGCTGGTGGAGGGAGAATTGGAGTATGTTGTAGAGAAGATCTTGGATTCTCGTGTTTCCAGACGGAAACTCCAATATTTGGTCAAGTGGAAGGGTTATGGTCAGGAGGATAATTCTTGGGTGGTTGCCTCTGATGTTCATGCTGTTGATTTGGTCCGCGCTTTTCATAGGGCTTATCCTGGTCGCCCTGGTGGTTCTCGTGAGGGTTCGGTGACCCCTCCTCAAGGGGGGGGGTACTGTTGTGAGTTCTGTTTTTGGGCTCCCTCTGGTGGTTACTGATGGTACTGGGTGATTTGTGTTCTGCTGTCTCTGGTGTCCACCTGTTCTATTAGGATTTGGGAGTTTCCTATTTAACCGGGCTTTCTTGTCATTTCCCCGCCGGCTATCAAGGTTATAAGAGTGTTTTGTTACCTCAGCTTCTGGCTTCAGTAATCTTCAGGACAAGCTAAGTTTTTGATTTTCTTGTTCCACGTTTTGCTTTATTTTTGTCTTGTCCAGCTTGCATATAATTGTTTCTTTGCTGCTGGTTGCTCTAGTGGGCTGTAATTGCTCCTCATGTTCCATGAGTTGGAACATGAGTTCAAGTAATTGCAGGATGGTTTTTTGAAGGGTTTTTTGCTGACTGCGCAGTTTACTTTTGTATCCTCTGCTATCTAGTTTTAGCGGGCCTCATTTTGCTGAATCTGTTTTCATACTGTGTATGTGTAACATAGTAACATAGTTAGTAAGGCCGAAAAAAGACATTTGTCCATCCAGTTCAGCCTATATTCCATCATAATAAATACCCAGATCTACGTCCTTCTACAGAACCTAATAATTGTATGATACAATATTGTTCTGCTCCAGGAAGACATCCAGGCCTCTCTTGAACCCCTCGACTGAGTTCGCCATCACCACCTCCTCAGGCAAGCAATTCCAGATTCTCACTGCCCTAACAGTAAAGAATCCTCTTCTATGTTGGTGGAAAAACCTTCTCTCCTCCAGACGCAAAGAATGCCCCCTTGTGCCCGTCACCTTCCTTGGTATAAACAGATCCTCAGCGAGATATTTGTATTGTCCCCTTATATACTTATACATGGTTATTAGATCGCCCCTCAGTCGTCTTTTTTCTAGACTAAATAATCCTAATTTCGCTAATCTATCTGGGTACTGTAGTTCTCCCATCCCCTTTATTAATTTTGTTGCCCTCCTTTGTACTCTCTCTAGTTCCATTATATCCTTCCTGAGCACCGGTGCCCAAAACTGGACACAGTACTCCATGTGCGGTCTAACTAGGGATTTGTACAGAGGCAGTATAATGCTCTCATCATGTGTATCCAGACCTCTTTTAATGCACCCCATGATCCTGTTTGCCTTGGCAGCTGCTGCCTGGCACTGGCTGCTCCAGGTAAGTTTATCATTAACTAGGATCCCCAAGTCCTTCTCCCTGTCAGATTTACCCAGTGGTTTCCCGTTCAGTGTGTAATGGTGATATTGATTCCCTCTTCCCATGTGTATAACCTTACATTTATCATTGTTAAACCTCATCTGCCACCTTTCAGCCCAAGTTTCCAACTTATCCAGATCCATCTGTAGCAGAATACTATCTTCTCTTGTATTAACTGCTTTACATAGTTTTGTATCATCTGCAAATATCGATATTTTACTGTGTAAACCTTCTACCAGATCATTAATGAATATGTTGAAGAGAACAGGTCCCAATACTGACCCCTGCGGTACCCCACTGGTCACAGCGACCCAGTTAGAGACTATACCATTTATAACCACCCTCTGCTTTCTATCACTAAGCCAGTTACTAACCCATTTACACACATTTTCCCCCAGACCAAGCATTCTCATTTTGTGTACCAACCTCTTGTGCGGCACGGTATCAAACGCTTTGGAAAAATCGAGATATACCACGTCCAATGACTCACCGTGGTCCAGTCTATAGCTTACCTCTTCATAAAAACTGATTAGATTGGTTTGACAGGAGCGATTTCTCATAAACCCATGCTGATATGGAGTTAAACAGTTATTCTCATTGAGATAATCCAGAATAACATCCCTCAGAAACCCTTCAAATATTTTACCAACAATAGAGGTTAGACTTACTGGCCTATAATTTCCAGGTTCACTTTTAGAGCCCTTTTTGAATATTGGCACCACATTTGCTATGCGCCAGTCCTGCGGAACAGACCCTGTCGCTATAGAGTCACTAAAAATAAGAAATAATGGTTTATCTATTACATTACTTAGTTCTCTTAGTACTCGTGGGTGTATGCCATCCGGACCCGGAGATTTATCTATTTTAATCTTATTTAGCCGGTTTCGCACCTCTTCTTGGGTTAGATTGGTGACCCTTAATATAGGGTTTTCATTGTTTCTTGGGATTTCACCTAGCATTTCATTTTCCACCGTGAATACCGTGGAGAAGAAGGTGTTTAATATGTTAGCTTTTTCCTCGTCATCTACAACCATTCTTTCCTCACTATTTTTTAAGGGGCCTACATTTTCAGTTTTTATTCTTTTACTATTGATATAGTTGAAGAACAGTTTGGGATTAGTTTTACTCTCCTTAGCAATGTGCTTCTCTGTTTCCTTTTTGGCAGCTTTAATTAGTTTTTTAGATAAAGTATTTTTCTCCCTATAGTTTTTTAGAGCTTCAATGGTGCCATCCTGCTTTAGTAGTGCAAATGCTTTCTTTTTACTGTTAATTGCCTGTCTTACTTCTTTGTTTAGCCACATTGGGTTTTTCCTATTTCTAGTCCTTTTATTCCCACAAGGTATAAACCGCTTACACTGCCTATTTAGGATGTTCTTAAACATTTCCCATTTATTATCTGTATTCTCATTTCTGAGGATATTGTCCCAGTCTACCAGATTAAGGGCATCTCTAAGCTGTTCAAACTTTGCCTTCCTAAAGTTCAATGTTTTTGTGACTCCCTGACAAGTCCCCCTAGTGAAAGACAGGTGAAACTGCACAATATTGTGGTCGCTATTTCCTAAATGCCCAACCACCTGCAGATTTGTTATTCTGTCAGGTCTATTAGATAGTATTAGGTCTAAAAGTGCTGCTCCTCTGGTTGGATTCTGCACCAATTGTGAAAGATAATTTTTCTTGGTTATTAGCAGAAACCTGTTGCCTTTATGGGTTTCACAGGTTTCTGTTTCCCAGTTAATATCCGGGTAGTTAAAGTCCCCCATAACCAGGACCTCATTATGGGTTGCAGCTTCATCTATCTGCTTTAGAAGTAGACTTTCCATGCTTTCTGTTATATTTGGGGGTTTGTAACAGACCCCAATGAGAATTTTGTTACCATTTTTCCCTCCATGAATTTCAACCCATATGGACTCGACATCCTCATTCCCTTCGCTAATATCCTCCCTTAAAGTGGACTTTAGACAAGACTTTACATAGAGACAAACCCCTCCTCCTCTCCGATTCTTACGATCCTTTCTAAACAGACTGTAACCCTGTAAGTTAACTGCCCAGTCATAGCTTTCATCTAACCATGTCTCGGTTATTCCCACTATGTCAAAGTTACCTGTAGATATTTCTGCTTCTAGTTCTTCCATCTTGTTTGTCAGGCTTCTGGCGTTTGCGAGCATGCAGTTTAGAGGATTTTGTTTTGTTCCAATCTCCTCACTGTGGATTGTTTTAGAAATGTTCTTACCTCCCTTCTGAGTATGTTTTCCTGGGTCGTCTTTGTTCGAGTCTAATGTTTTTCTTCCCGTCCCCTCTTCTTCTAGTTTAACGCCCTCCTGATGAGTGTAGCGAGTCTTCTGGCGAATGTGTGTTTCCCAGGTTTGTTGAGGTGTAGTCCGTCTCTGGCGAGGAGTCCATCATACCAGTAATTCACACCGTGGTCCAGGAATCCAAATCCTTGTTGTCTGCACCATCGTCTTAGCCAGTTGTTTGCATCAAGGATCCTGTTCCATCTCCTGGTGCCATGCCCGTCTACTGGAAGGATAGAAGAAAAAACTACCTGTGCATCCAGTTCCTTTACTTTCTTCCCCAACTCTTCAAAGTCCTTGCAGATTGTCGGTAGGTCCTTCCTTGCCGTGTCATTGGTGCCAACATGTATCAGAAGAAATGGGTGGACGTCCTTGGAGCTGAAGAGCTTTGGTATCCTATCGGTCACATCCTTGATCATCGCACCTGGAAGGCAGCATACTTCTCTTGCAGTTATGTCCGGTCTGCAGATGGCTGCTTCGGTGCCTCTCAGTAGTGAGTCTCCCACCACCACCACTCTTCGTTGCTTCTTGGCTGTACTTTTTGCTGTCACTTGTTGCTGTGTGCCCTTTTCTTTTTTGCTTGCTGGTATTGCTTCATTCTTAGGTGTGCCATCTTCATCCTCTACAAAGATTTGATATCGGTTCTTCAGTTGTGTGGTTGGTGATTTCTCCATGGTCTTCTTGCTTCTTTTGGTCACATGCTTCCACTCATCTGCTTTTGGAGGTTCTCTGACACTTTTTGCACCTTCTGTGACCAGTAGAGATGCTTCTGTTCTGTCTAGAAAGTCTTCATTCTCTTTGATGAGTTTCAAAGTTGCTATTCTTTCTTCCAGACCCCGCACCTTTTCTTCTAAAAGGGCCACTAGTCTACACTTCTGACAGGTGAAATTGGATTCTTCTTCTGGTCGATCTGTGAACATGTAGCACATGCTGCAGCTCACCATGTAGGTTGTCACATCTGCCATGTTGCTCCTAGATCCTGCTGACTTGCTGTGTGTTTTCCTTCTTGTGTAATCTACTCAGCCAAGCTCTCTTGCAATAATGTCCTACAGGCAAAAATTCGCGCGCCTTACGGCGCGCGGTTTGGTGATGCTTTCGAAGCAGCTGGTCCCGGCTGTACCCAACGATCTTCTAGCTTAGGGAGACTTCGCTTCTCCCAGAAGGCACCTGGAATATGCAAATTAGTCTCCTGAAGCTTGAATCCCTGGTTTGGTGATGCTTTCGAAGCAGCTGGTCCCGGCTGTACCCAACGATCTTCTAGCTTAGGGAGACTTCGCTTCTCCCAGAAGGCACCTGGAATATGCAAATTAGCCTCCTGAAGCTTGAATCCCTGGTTTGGTGATGTGCCTTCCTCTCATTTCACCGTCATTATATGTGGGGGGCTGCTATTTCTGTGGGGTATTTCTCTGGAGGCAAGAGAGGTCTGTGTTTCTTCTAATAGGGGAAGTTAGATCTTCGGCTGGTGCAAGACGTCTAGGAGCAACGTAGGCACGTTCCCCGGCTATTGTTATTTGTGTGTTCAGGTTTAGGGTCGCGGCCAGCTCAGGTTCCATCACCCTAGAGCTCGTTGGTGCTTGCCCTTTTGTGATTCCCTGCCATTGGAATTATGACAGTGGAGACACAGATGGAAAGTAACTGCAGGACAGGAAGCGTGGCAGGAAAACAGCAGGCACACATGGAGAGTCAGATAAGGCCGGGTATGAGAACTCAAGCCATAGTTAAACAGTAAGGAACTCGCCAGCCTGAGGTAAACCAAAGGGGTGTGTCTACAAAGTAGTAATCCCTGCGCAAGCGCAGAAGAAGCGGCAGGCAAAGACGTACTGCGCCTGATTAAATGAAAGGAAGGCAGCTGCGCGTGCGCAACAACATAGCCGAGAGTCAGCTGGGATACATGCAGAGTCACGTGAGGCCGAGTATGACAACGACCAATAATGAACCCCACATAGTGTGAAACACCAAACCAAAAAGGGGGGCATGTACATAAACCTAGTGTCCACGTGCAAACGTAGAATAATCGGCAAGATAAGCCGTGTTGCGCATAGACCAGATGAAAAAGTGGAAAAAGGCTAATGCACACCACAAACATGACAAAACGTTCAAGGCCCATTCAACCCCCGGGGTACATCCAAACTCATTCAAGCATGTATGCACGACCACCACAACGTGCTGAAAATGTAGAGACCTGCGATTCAAAATAAATAAAAACACAAGGTGCATGTAGTGCTATAGCAGACATATAATGGCCATATGAGCTAAATAAATAATATCATCTTTATTAGTATCAGTATAAAAAAAAAAACATTAAAAATATCACACAACAGGCACATACAAAAAAAGAGCCAAACAGCACAGTGAGCATACATGGGGAGATCGGGAGTTGAAGGATTGAAACTCCACTTACTCCGTAGGGGGTGGAAAGATTCCTATCTCCTCTTCTTCCAAGTCAGCCTCTCTTCCTTGAACATAGACCAATATAGTACAAGTTAAACCATATTCTGGAATGATAGCCAGTCCAGCAAGAGACAAGCAGAATTGAGGCCTGATGAAGGGGAAGACTGAAACCGGTAAATTTGTTCTGTTTGCTTAGTTGTAAAAGGTTGTATCCATTAAATTAAATCTGCAAATCTCTTGCTTGATTGGAGCTTCGATGCTTCGACTCCCCATTTTCCCATGGGGACTCACCATGTTCTTCGGCTGGCACTCCTTTTTTGTTTGTTTTTCAGCTGTCTTACAATATGGCATCTGATTAGAATGTCTGCACCTGGTAGCAGCAGGCTGATTGAGCTGTAACAAAGTTGTACACATTCAAAATACCTATTTAGTGTAAGTGTTTTGTTGATTTTTCTTCCCCTACTCCCCCCTCAAAACAGCTTTGAGCCTATTTTCTTGCTTTTTCATTATGTGATGAACTGATGGGAGACAGAGACGAACATCTTATGTGCTTCAGAGTAGATCTAGAGTAACACGTATTGGTTGTCTAGGAGTGGAAAACACCTTTAAGGCTATAAAGTATTTGATCACTTTATATGTAATTGATAGAAATTGGGCGAGTACCTAAAACTCTTTAAGGGAATGGTTCATATTAGGTTCTGTGTGTTGTCACTTCTAAATTCGGGCAAAAAAGAAAGAAAAAGCACCACCGTATAGTCTGCACACCACACCACACAAATGTAAGAAAAAATATCAAACTTTATTTGGTACACCATGACAATAGTATTTAAAACACAAGTAAAATAACACAGGCACCCTACTCATGAACCCCCCCAAAAAAACATCTAAATAATATATAATAATCAACAGGATGCCAAAGGACATATATGAATCACATCAATATACAATAAATCATCATAATACACATATAAAGAATCCAAAATGCATCTAGGACAATAATAAGATGTAATATTCGGGTGAAAACCCCTAGCAACCCCTACATATGTGCAAAAAAAGGTATTATACTGCAGTCAAAAGATATCAATACTAGCCATAGTAGGTCAACAAAGTGTATATAATGACCTAAATAATGAACTATATAGCAAAGCGCCAACGCCCATATATGATAAATAAGGCTGGCCGAGGAAGATAAGGATAAATGCCAACTGCACCATAAGTCAAGCAAAAATAGAATAAAGCGATGTTGTAGTGCTAGAACAAATACCAAATAAAGTTTGATATTTTTCCTTACATTTGTGTGGTGTAGTGTGCAGGCTATACGTTAGTGCTTTTTCTTTCTTTTTTGCCCATATTGTCATATACTACCGGTCTTTCGGCACCTCCCCCTTACCTGAACTATGATTGTGCACCTTATCTCTTATATTATACGTGTCAGTTCTAAATTCCACTAAACTGAGAACAGTACTCCTAGAAATCTCTGACTGTCTAAGAGATCCTTATAAACCCTGTTATCACTTACCACTAGGGTTGATCGAAACGGATCGGACAAATTCAAAAATTGCTGAATTTCGGCAAAGTCGGGTTTCATGAAACTGGACCCGAACCTAGTGTGGGTGATCTGCGCGCAAAAGTCATGTTTCGTATGACGCTTTCAGCGCCATTTTTCAGCCAATGAAGGAGGACGCAGAGTGTGGGCAGCGTGATGACATAGGTCTCGGTCCCCACCATCTTAAAGAAGGGCATGACAGTGATTGGCTTGCTTTCTGCGGCGTCACAGGGGCTATAAAAGGGCATGCACGCCGACCGCCATCTTACTTCTGCTGATCTTAGCATAGGGAGAGGTTGCCGCAGCTTCATCAGAAGAAGGGATATAGTTAGGGAGGGAAGATTAACCCGCAAAATGCTTGTGCTGTAGCGATTTCCACTGTCCAACACCATTTGTTTGCAGGGACAGTGGAGTTTATATCTTTGTGCATCAGCTCTGTAGCTTATTAGGCTGCCTTATAAGGCTCCCTGATAGCTGCATTGCTGTTTGCACGCTGCTGTGCAAACCAACTGCTTTTTAATAAGCAAAAATTCTGTTGCTCCTTTCTGCACAGTTATCTTGTTTATTTGTCCACACTTTTGTGTGCAGCAGTCCTTTTATTGCTGCCAGACTTGTCCTCAGATCATTGTAGGGAGATTGAAATTGTACTACAGCCCTTGAATTTTTTGATATATCTTCCAGCCACGTTCTGCCCTTACATTGAATAGTGTAATACACTGGGCCTGATTTTTGTTGCAGTCTCCCCCCAAAAAAGGGAGATTTAAATTCTCACAAAGTGGATATACTTCAGTCCCGTTAGTTTGTCGTATATCAGCCAGCCACTTTCTGCCACTTACACTGTGTTGTGATATGCACTGGGCCTGAGTATTGGTTCTGTCTCCCAAAAAAAGGGAGATTCTAATTCTCACAAAGTGGATATACTTCAGTCCTGTTAGTTTGTCGTATGTCAGCCAGCCACTTTCTGCCACTTACATTGTATTGTTACTGTATATACACTGGGCCTGAGTTTTGGTTCAGTCTCCCCCCCCAAAAAAAGGGAGATTCAAATTCTCACAAAGTGGATATACTTCAGTCCTGTTAGTTTGTCGTATATCAGCCAGCCACTTTCTGCCACTTACATTGTGTTGTTTTATGCACAGGGCCTGAGTTTGGTTCAGTGTCCCAAAAAAAAGTGAGATTCAAATTCTCACAAAGTGGAAATATTTCAGTCCTGTTAGTTTGTCGTATGTCAGCCAGCTACTTTCTGCTACTTAGATTGCGTTGTTTTATGCACAGGGCCTGAGTTTTGGTTCCGTCTCCCAAAAAATAGGGAGATTCTAATTCTCATAAAGTGGATATACTTCAGTCCTGTTAGTTTGTCATTTGTCAGCCAGCCAGTTTCTGACACCTTCATTGTGATGTTTTATACACTGAGCCTGAGTTTTGGTTCAGTCTCCCCCCAAAAAAGTGAGATTCAAATGATCACAAAGTGGATATACTTCAGTCCTGTTAGTTTGTCATATGTCAGCCAGCCACTTTCTGCCACCTTCATTGTGAGGTTATATACACTGAGCCTGAGTTTTGGTTCAGTCTCCCCCCAAAAAAGGGACATTCTAATTCTCACAAAGTGGATATACTTCAGTCCTGTTAGTTTTTCAAATATCAGCCAGCCACTTTCTGCCACTTACATTGTGTTGTTTTATACACTGGGCCTGAGTTTTGGTTCAGTCTCCCCCAAAAAAGGGAGATTTAAATTCTCCACAAGTTTATATACACCTTCTACCTTGTTTTACAGTACTATATTTTTGGTTAGATTTTCCAAAAAATTAGGAAGTCTGGTGGAAGAGTCCGTGGTCGGTGGTTGCCAGCTGGTACTGATGGTGGTGGTGGTGCATCTGGTGGTAGTGGCAAAAGCACAATAGCACCTAATGCTGGAGGTGTTGAGCCAGCGTCATCATCTGACTACACAAGGCCTTGAAGGCTCCCTTATCTGGGAGTAGGAAAACAGCTTTTAAAGCCGGAGCAGCAGGAAAAAGTTTTGGCTTTCCTTGCTGACTCAGCCTCTAGCTCTTTCGCCTCCTCTTCAGAAAGTTCCAAATATAAAAGCAGCGAGTCGTCAGTGGATGCTCCTGGTCAGGAACAAGACATTTCCTTGTGTCCTTCACCCAAACCAAAAGTGAAGGATGCGTCAGGCAACACAACAGGTCTCCATGGAGCTCTTTACACATACCATGCCTGGGTTAGAAAGGGAAATTGTTAACTGCCCATTACAAGATGAATCGGACATGGAGTGCACAGATGCATAGCCACAGCTAGATTATTATGCTGTTCCATTGACTCAGATCACTACATTGCCCTCGCAGTGTACTGAGCCAGAATCTGATCCTGCTGAGACTATGGTGCCCCGTCCCGAACGCTATAGCACCTTACACGGTGACACAGAGGAAGGTGCACATGACATTGAAGAGGAGGTGATATATGACCCAGTTGTTGACCCAGATTGGCAGCCACTGGGGGAGGAGGGTGCCGCTGCCAGTAGCTCAGAAGCATAGGAGGATGATCCGCAGCAGCCATCTACAACAGCTGTCATCTGGCAGGCCCGTATCAGGCCAAAAACGTTTGCCAAAAACAAAAATAGTTTTAGTACAGCATGGCCGTTCGGTGAAAGTAGCACAGCGTGCAATGCCTGAAAAGGTATTCCATAGTAGGAAGAGTGTAGTGTGGCAATTTTTTAACCAAGATCCGAATGATCAGTCAAAAGTTATCTGTAAGAAATGCTCAAAGAACTTTAGCAGAGGGAAGAATCTTCAAAATGTAAATACAACGTGCATGCTTAGACATTTAACCAGCATGCACTTGCAAGCCTGGACGAACTACCAAACGTCCCGTGCCGTTGGTGCACCTGCTCAGAATGAAGGTAGTCAGCAACGCTACATTGCTTCCCTCACTGTAAGGCCACCGGTTAGGACACCACCAGCAGCAAATATGGAGGTATCATCGCAAGGCCAAAGCTGTCAGGGAATCACTAGGTTATTGGTAGGAAACACTGTATGTAGGCCAACATCAAAAATACCATCACCAACCCTCTCTCAATCCGCCATGTCCACCACCACCACCACTAGTTCCACCATATGATGATGCCCTACCGGTTGGTTGAAAGCGAAGCTTTCAAAGACCTGATGGCCTATGCAGTATCATGCTATGACCTACCCACTCGGCACTTCTTTGGGAGAAAGCCATCCCAGCCCTCCACCAGCATGTCAAAGGCCGCATTGTCCATGCACTGAGGCAATCAGTCAGTGGAAAGGTGCACCTCACAACAGATGCATGGACCAGTAGGCATGGCCAGGGACGTTATGTGTCCATCACGGCGCACTGGATTAATGTGGTGGATGCAGGGTCCACAGGGGACAGCCATAGTGGGACAGTTCTGCCTAGCCCACGGTCTAGAAAACAGTTGGCTGTAGGCGTTTGCCACCCCTCCTCGTCCTCCAGAAGGGAAAGCTCATCTACAGAGCACAGTCACACGACCACTCCATCTGCAGCTGCCAGTGTTGCACACGAGGTGTCCCATTATCGAACAGCTAGTGGTAAGCATCAGCAGGCTGTATTACAAATGAAGTGTATGGGCGACAACAGACACACTGCGGAAGTACTTGCCGAGTACTTGCAGCAACAAACTCAGTCATGGCTGGGCAGTGTACATCTTGAGGCAGGCAAGGTAGTCAGTGATAACGGAAGGAATTTTTTGTTGCCATAGCCCTTTCAGAACTGAAACACATAACTTTCCGCGCTCACACCTTGAACCTGGTGGTGCAGTACTTCCTCAAAAATTATCTGAAAAAAAAGGAAAGAGCCAATCCAAAATACCAAGAAATAATCTATAAATAGTAGCAAAATCAAATAATAAGATACTGGGATATGGCCAATACACAAGGAAAAAGAAGTGGCAGACCACTCGGGATATATAGCAAAACCCTACAAAAAAGAAACCCAGAGTAATATAGATCTAGATAGAAAAATGTAAAAGACAAATAGATATAAAATAAGCCTTTATTTAGACATATTGGCAATGGCACCAACAGTGTGCCTGTATTCGGAGTTCAAAAATAGATATATTATGTATATATATAAAATTATATAAAATTATGGACGGACAAAATACTGGTTCAAATTCAAATTACAATATGGCCATACAAAATAACCGCCAGTCTATATCAGGACTAATACATATGTGCAATCTTACAAGCAAAGTGCATAGTGTCAAGAAATTACAAATCTCAAGCTGATATAAAAAAAAACACATATCTATAATGTTGCAAAAAAATGAAAAAAAATAATAATAAAGTGCAAACATAAACACTGTGTAAACAGGATATTAAAAATGTGTATAAGTGTGAAAATGAGTATACAACTAGCAGCACAGGGGATATATAAATGCAGTAAATGATGACCGATGACGATTACTGGTTGGCCTGCCTCCTGGATCCACGATATAAAGGAAAATGACAAAATATCATGCCACATTAGAACCTTGAGCAAATATTGGCTACCAAACAAGCAACTCTTGTAGACCGTTTGGTTCAGGCATTCCCAGCACACAGCGGCGGTGATGGTTCTCACACGAACCGTAGGGGGCAATATGGCAGAGGTGTTAGAGGTGCACAAATCCAAAGTGGCATTGGACAGAGGGGTTTTATGACCAGTTTGTGGAGTGATTTCGCAATGACCGCTGCATCGATTCAAAGTGACAGGAGACAGCTTTTATCCAGTATGGTTACCAACTATTTTTCCTCCCTTATCGATGTTCTCCCTCACAGGTCATTCCCCTTTGATTACTGGGCATCTAAAATAGACACCTGGCCAGAATTGGCAGAATATGCATTGCAGGAGCTCGCAGTGTGCTATCAGAAAGAGTCTTCAGTGCTGCTGGTTCAATACTGACCGAAAAAAGGACACGTCTGGCTACCCAGAATGTTGATGATCTAACCTTCATTAAAATGAACCAATCATGGATTTCAAATTATTTTGCCCCACCTTCCCCTGCTGACACGTAGCTTGCCGGAAAAATGTCTTGATTTTGGTCTCCTCTTACTGATTTCTCCAATTCCCCCATTTGCAGCTTCTGAATGTCCACCATAGGCCATTTTTATACCTCCCTAACTGGGCTGACTCCCCCCACAGGGCCGTAGTCACCACCTAGCGCAAGAACCCGTGCGAGTGCCGTTTGCCTGGACAGGTGGGTGTGCCCACTCTTGGGCGATGGTACTGGCACAGGGTCCCTCATAGTACAATGAAGTGTCTCTGATAGTGGTGGTGCGCAACCAACGTCAGACACACCGTCGTAATATGCGGGGCCCTGTGCCAGTACCGCCACCCTTTTGAGAGAGTGTTCCCCCAGCTCGAACAGTGCTCTACCACTTGCAATACTTACCTCCCCCTGCTCCACCACTGTGTAGTCTGTGTTGCTAAATCCTTCAATGGCACTGCCAATACAAATTTGTTGAAATGATAGATGATAGTTAAAATATACAGGGGCCCTGGCCTCCATTTAGACCAGTTAATACTTTGCGCCTACTACCACTGTCTGCTACTCAGCAGAGGAGCCCACCCCTGTACCTAGCTATGCCACCTGTTTAGTCCTGTTACCAATTTTGAACTGCATTTAGCCTACTGTACTTTATTATTTGGGCCTACTAACTGTGTCTGCCACTCATTACAGTTGTCCTCCACTGAACAAAGCAATGCTGCCTGTTTAGTCCTGTTACCAATTTTGGACTGCATTTAGCCTACTTTATTATTTGGGCCTACTAACTCTGTCTGCCACTCATTACAGTTGTCCTCCACTGAATAAAGCAATGCCGCCCGTTTAGTCCTGTTACCAATTTTGAACTGCATTTAGCCTACTTTATTATTTGGGCCTATATCTGTGTTTCCTCTTCATCCTGCTCATTGTCCAGCCACTGCTAGATGAGTCTGCTGGTACATTGTCCCAGACCACTACATTCCCCTTGCATTCTACACAGCCAGAATCTGAGCCTGCTGAAAGTCAGGTTCCTCTTCCTGCATACTATACCACCTTACATGGGGGCAAAGAGGAAGGTGCAGATGAAAGTGCAGGTTCCTTCATCAGGTGGGGGGGCATACTCGTTGGCGACATCACTGGCACAGGGGCCCTCATAGTACGCAAAAGTGTCTCTGCCAGTAGGAGGCGCCACCCGCCATCAAACACACCGCCGTACTATGAGGGGCCCTGTGCCAGTGCCAACGAGTGCCCCCCCCTGCTTCCTCTGGATCGCAGCACTTGCAAAGTTGAAATACTTACCTCTCCCTGCTCCACCACCGTGACGTATTCCGCGTTTCCAAGGCCCACGAAAATCTTGAGCCAGCCCTACCCCCCCACAACTTTAGCCAAATGACCCCCAGTTTTCAATGCGTAACTGTTATTATAAAGTAAATTAAGATTGACAAGCTTAAGTAATAAGAATTGATGTTTTGGGCATTAAAATGGGCACTGTAGGTGTTTTCCTGTCCTCCACTCACTGTTGACTTTGATTCCCCATTGACTTGCATTGGGTTTCGTGTTTCAGTCGGCCCCCGACTTTTCGCAATAATCGGCCGATTTCACCAGACCCGACTTTTGACAAAGTCGGGTTTTGCGAAACCCGACTCGATCCGAAAAAAGTAAAAGTCGCTCAACTCTACTTACCACAATATAATGAACGGGTGTCTTTTCTCCTTGTTTGCTAGCCATGGCCTTTAGAACTTTTCAAACTTTAGGTATTTTCTAACAGGTGACTGTTCCAATAAAAATGCAAATTGTCTTGAGTATAAGCTGAGATTTTCAGCCCATTTTTTAAGGCTGAAAGTGCCCCTCTCGGCTTCTACTCGAGTCATTCCCAGGGGGTCAGCGGCTGTCACTTCATACTCACCTGTTCCCGGCTCGCTTCCTGCTTCTCCGATGCGATGGTCTCCGGGCACCAGCAGCTCTTCCTGTGTTCAGCGGTCACGTGGTACCGCTTATTAAAGTAATGAATATGGACGCGACTCCACTCACATAGGGTTGGAGCGCATATTCATTACTTTAATGTTATCACTGACCGCTGAATACAGGAACAAGCTGGGCCCACGCCAGGAGGGTGAGTATAACGGGGGAGGGTGAGCATTGTGATATTCAACTGTCCCTGTTCCACTGCCGGGCTCCGTCTTCCACATCTTCTGGCTGTGACGTTCAGGTCAGAGGGCGCGATGACGTGTTTAGTGTGCGCGCCGCTCTCTGCCTGAACAGTCAGAGAGCCGGAAGATGGAGCTGCGCATGGCGGTGCAACGGGGACAGGTGAATATCGCAAGTGCCGGGGGCCTGAGTGAAGAGAGGTGAGTATGTCATTTTTTTTCATCGCAGCAGCAGCATATGGGGCATAATCTATGGAGCATCTTATGGGGGCCATCAACCTTTGTGCAGCATTATATGGGGCATAATATTCTATGGAGCATCTTATGGGGTCATCAACCTTTGTGCAGCATTATATGGGGCATAATCTATGGAGCATCTTATGGGACATCAACCTTTGTGCAGCATTACATGGGGCATAATCTATGGAGCATCTTATGGGGTCATCAACCTTTGTGCAGCATTGTATGGGGCATAATCTATAGAGCATCTTATGGGACATCAACCTTTGTGCAGCATTATATGGGGCATAATCTATGGGACACCTTATGGGGCCATCAACCTTTGTGCAGCATTATATGGGGCATAATCTATGGAGCATCTTATGGGACATCAACCTTTGTGCAGCATTACATGGGGCATAATCTATGGAGCATCTTATGGGGTCATCAACCTTTGTGCAGCATTATATGGGGCATAATCTATGGAGCATCTTATGGGGCCATTAACCTTTTATGCAGCATTATATGGGTCATATTTTAATATGGAGCATCTTAAGGGGCCCATCATGAACTTTATGGAGCATTATATGGGGTGTATTTTGTATGGAGCATCTTATATGGGGCTCCTGATTCAATATGGATTTTCAAAAACATTTAACCTACTGACCTACTGATGTTTCAATTAATTTTACTTTTATTGGTATCTATTTTTATTTTTTAAATTTACTAGTAGCTGCTGCATTTCCCACCCTAGGATTATACTCGAGTCAATAAGTTTCCCTATTTTTTTGTGGCAAAGTTAGGGGTCTCGGCTTATACTCGATTATATACGGTACTTGAACTATATTGCTACCTATTGGAAATAGCAATCCTAATTATCAATGTCACCCTTTAACCCCTTCATGACCAGGGGATTTTTCGTTTTTCCGTGTTCGTTTTTCGCTCCCCTCCTTCCCAGAGCCATAACTTTTTTATTTTTCCGTCAATTTGGCCATGTGAGGGCTTATTTTTTGCGGGACGAGTTGTACTTTTGAACGACATCATTGGTTTTAGCATGTCGTGTACTAGAAAACGGGAAAAAAATTCCAAGTGCGGTGAAATTGCAAAAAAAGTGCAATCCCACATTGGTTTTTTGTTTGGCTTTTTTGCTAGGTTCACTAAATGCTAAAAATGACCTGCCATTATGATTCTCCAGGTCATTACGAGTTCATAGACACCAAACATGACTAGGTTATTTTTTATCTAAGTGGTGAAAAAAAATTCCAAACTTTGCTAAAAAAAAAAAAAAAAAAAAATTGCGCCATTTTCCGATACTCGTAGCGTCTCCATTTTTCGTGATCTGGGGTCGGTTGAGGGCTTATTTTTTGCGTGCCGAGATGACGTTTTTAATGATAGCATTTCGGTGCAGATACGTTCTTTTGATCGCCCGTTATTGCATTTTAATGCAATGTCGCGGCGACCAAAAAAACGTAATTCTGGCGTTTCGAGTTTTTTTCCCGCTACGCTGTTTAGCGATCAGGTTAATACTTTTTTTTATTTGATAGATCGGGCAATTCTGAGCGCGGCGATACCAAATATGCGTAGATTTGATATTTTTTTATTGATTTATTTAGATTGGGGCGAAAGGGGGGTGATTTAAACTTTTATGTTTTTTTTATTTTTTTCACATTTTTTTAAACTTTTTTTTTTAACTTTTGCCATGCTTCAATAGCCTCCATGGGAGGCTAGAAGCAGGCACAAGCCGATCGGCTCTGCTACATAGCAGCGATCTGCTGATCGCTGCTATGTAGCAGAATTGCACGTGTGCTGTGAGCGCCGACCACAGGGTGGCGCTCACAGCGACGGGCAATCAGTAACCATAGAGGTCTCAAGGACCTCTATGGCTACAATGGAGACGCATCGCCGACCCCCGGACATGTGACGGGGGTCGGCGATAACGTCATTTCCGGCCGCCCGGCCGGAAGCGGTAGTTAAATGCCGCTGTCTGCGTTTGACAGCGGCATTTAACTAGTTAATAGGTGCGGGCAGATCGCGATTCTGCCCGCGCCTATTACGGGCACATGTCAGCTGTTCAAAACAGCTGACATGTCCCGGCTTTGGTGCGGGCTCACCGCGGAGCCCTGCATCAAAGCAGGGGAGCCGGCATCGGACGGTATAGTACGTCCGATGCCGGTAAGGGGTTAATGAGCCTTGTCACATGACTTGGATTAAAAGACAAACCAAACTCTCTGTTTGTAGACACGTGTTTCAAAGTGTTTGCCCCTCTTCAGTGCAAAAGTAAGAGATATGAATTGGCTGTATGAGAGACCCCTGACGGTGTTGTAAAGGATTGCAGTGCAAATTGATAAAAAAAAAAAAAAAATTCTCCTTTGTGCATATAAACGCATAACATAATAGCAAAGAGACACATTCTACTAAAATCCTAGCTAGGCTAAATAATGGAAAAATAATCCACAATTAATATCATGTTATTGTTATATATCAAAATTTAAAGAGAAATGGATATTGGAATGTTGAAAAAACAACAAATTTGAGGTCTAAGTCTTTACAGTATGTCAGTTGTGTCCTTACAGGGATTTCTTTTTTGTTATGATATGCTTAAAGGGAATTTGTCACCAGATTTTTGCTAACTCATCTAAATGCATGGAAAAGAGACCCTAACTCCAGCAATGTATCACTTAGTTTACTTGGTGCAGCAGTTGAGACACAAATCAGAAGTTTTAGATGTAGCATGTAGCAGAGCTGAGAAAACAAACCCGCCCATATCCCTAATTAGCAGCTTTCTGTGCACATTGTATATTGACAGTAAGCCGCTAATCAGTGCTGGGTGTATGGTTGGACCAGGAGGCACGCAAACACCTAGTCCAGCAGTGATAATTTCCTGCTGATAAAACACTCATTGCATTGAAACAACAGCACACAGCCTAACAAGTGGCGCATTGCTGAAATCAATGTTTCAGCCCCCAACTCATGCCGTCCTCAGATTACATAGCACAAGCCTGCTGACAAATTCCCTTTAAGGATAGGATAAGCCTTTAGACAGGCACTCATACAGTTATGCATTTCTAATATTGGCTGTGATTGTACACCAACCAACCTAGAAATGATGGCCTATATTATGCAATAACTATTAATTTAAATAATTGAATAACGAATTTAATACTGAAACTAAAACTGTTGACTACCTGTGACAAAGCCAAAAATCATCCTTAATATTTCTGTAATAACAGGCATATAGCTACATAAGTATAGATAATATTATGTTGTTGTTTTTTTATTTCAATGTATTATTTCAAATCAAGTTTAGTGAACTTTTGTTGTGCAAGATATTTGGGTGCAGTGAACATTTAGGAGATTGACATGGCAGAGATAAGTGCAGTATTGTGACTGATGGGTAAATTTGCCACAATGAGGTTAAATTGAATCATACAAATTAATAGAGGTCTTTATAAAAGGGTATTCAATTTACATGTATAATGAGGATATGGCTGGGGCTGATTGATGATAGCATGACATGAATTAAAATGATAGTCGATAAGAAAATTAGGAGTAGGTGAAATTCGTTAATAAACGATTTGTCATTAATTAATAATTTGGTAAAATAATATTCTCAAAGACATACACATTATCAAAAATAAACAATGAAAACACTTAAGAAATATTCTATTATTTTCTGTACACAGGTCCTATGCAATTTTGCATACAATAAAGGGGTTATACTCAACTTCGTAAATGGGTAAAAATGAAAGTATCTACAAAAAACAAGTACCTTTGCAATCTACCAATTATTACAAATTCTCTCCATTACTCGTGAACTGAAGAATTTTCAACTTTACAATTTACTGGTCATTAAAGCTGTCTGTCAGTCAATGCCGGGGTGCAGTGACAGCCGCCGATCACTGAGTGCTGAGCGGTGACTGTGTACTGCGCCACCCCATGACTGAGCTCTGGCAGCTCCGGCAGAGGGGCTTTCAGTGTGGACCAGTAGCATAGCTACTGGGCAGAAGGGGCTGTTGCCCCAGGCCCTGTCACATGAAGGGGCCCACCGGGAGCCACGACCACTTTTGTCTTGAGGCCACATCTGAGGTGTCAGGGAGGGAGCAGCAAAATGCCAACTCCCCTGTCTGACAAACTCTTCACAGTGGCAGGTTGCAGAGCCTCAGTTCATGCAGTTTACGGTGCTGTCTCACCCGAGGAGCTTCTTCAGGGCTGGGCTGGCTGCAGCTGCAGTTAGTTTCTCACTATGCAGGCTCTGATTGTCTCAGGCATGCTGGGACCTAGTGCCCTCCTTGCATTTAACTCCACACTTCCTCGTTATGCCTCGCTGCATGCAAACTTCATCGGTAAGTGAGAATGGGATTGATTAGATTGATTCAATTTAGACTTTCATGGTCACAGTGGGGTCAATGTGAGAGAATGGGGGTATCGTGGGGGCTGAAGTGGGGGATGGGGACAGGGCACTGGGGATGAATGTGAAAGAATGGGGGTTATTGTGGGTGTTGTGGTGTGGGAGGGGGACAGGGCACTGTGGGGTGAATGAGAAAGGATTGGGATATTGTGGGAGGGGGACAGGGCACTGGAGAGCTGACTATTATTATACTGTTTAATGTTATGAGATTTTATGCACTCCATCACATGTAATAGTTGCTGTCTGGGGGGCTGGAGATGGTGAGGTCGGGGGCTTTTTATACTTGCAAGCTGGGTCTTTTATAATTATCAGTATAGCAAGCATAACAATACAGGTTAATAGTGTTAATACTTTACTAATAGGTTAATATTAAAGTATTAGCATAACAAGGATAAGTATTTGCATATGGGTGCAGACAGATGGCCATATAACTCATGCGAAGATCCCATTGCAATCTTCGAACGGGCCCAACACCTCTCCTGACCTGAGCGTGACAACGTGATTGATTACTATGCAGCTGTCACGCTCAATTCACTAGAGCCGATGGTCAGTCCAAGGACTGCGATACAATCCTCGCTCGAGAAATGCGTCCGTCTGTCTGCCCCCGGACAAGCATAACAATACAGTAACCAGGAGCCGCATTCTATATTATAATAATGAATTATAAATGTTAAATATCACTGGCGCTCAACACTAGATCGCCACTAGATTAGTAGGAATAAGGTGTGAAATCCCCCAGCTGCAGGAATCACCAGAATTTGTGCCACTTCTGTACAAAAACAATAATAGTCAAATATCAAATACCGCGCTTAGGGGATATGATCAGAGATGCCACTAACCAATAACGAGCGCAAACAAAACGTGTTCGTACTGACCAGATACCTGTAACCACACGCCAAATAGTGGTAGGAAAACAACATAGTATAAAACGTCCTTACATGGCTACTGTAGCACCCTGGCTGCGGGAATGGTATAGCCGTGTGCACGTGAATGATAAGGCACTTACCTCGCTGAGTCTGTGTCTGTGCCCTGATGATGCGACTGCTGCGTCCGGCTGTGCAGCTGGGAGCTGGGAGAGCACAAGTGGAGTGGCGAGGGGTGCAAGCGGCTAAGCCTCACCAGAGGAGCCCTGGCCGGTGGCGTCCCTGTATACGGCTGGGGAAAAAATAGCCGCCAGCGCTTGCTAGCGTGTGCTCGGGTGTGATGTCACAGAGCTACGGAGCAGCGTTAGGGACAAAAAGGTTACCAATGCGTTTCAAAGGGATGTGCCCTTCTTCGTCAGGGTTGAAGCCCTGTGTTAAAGCTTACCTTTTATATGTGCCCTAGCTGAGAGTGTATACCTGCCCCCAAACCTCCAAATCCCGCCCCAGCTGTATTTACCTATATAAGCCTATATTAACATCCAAATGCCATCACACATTGCCGGACCCTATGGTAATATCAGGATCTCTGCAGGGAACGTGCCTTGTGGAAGATAATGTTTCGGGAAAACTAAATAGCGTATATAGGTATATGCCACCCATTCAAAAATCATGCATACATACTGTTAGGACTGGCGGAACGCACCAAGAGAGATGATATAGATGCGTTCGCAGTCCGGGGTCCACCGTGCAGGTGAAACCTGCTGCTAGGAAATGACAGACAATATGGTGGTATTCAAAAGTATACACGCGTGGGTTAAACCTCACCCAGCGTGAAGAAAGCGATCCTGTTGCGTCACAGGACCACGGTACCGCACATAGAGCGCGAGCAAGTGGTCAGCGAACTAAACCCCAACAGGGATTGTAGTCCGATTAGACCCTTGCTGGCACTACACCGCTACTGGGTGTGAAAGGAATTATATAATTAAGGCACCGAAGTGCGAACTGTGCCGTGCTGGCAGGCACCACTAAGCACCCAGACGTGGGTCAGGAAGCGCACACTGGCGCGTGGCACCGCACTGGCGGTCACAGCAGTAGACGCTGACACGTGTGTGACACGTTGAGTGATAAGTCGGGCGCTAGATAGCAGCCATACTCCATACGCGAACAATCATACAATAGGGTAGGGGTATTTAAAGAACGACTTGCACTCACAACAAACACACGTATTAAATTGTACACTAGCGCATGGCCGTGCGGTCATGCGCAGTTTATATAGTTGCAGGACAGGAAGCGGCCACAGAAACTTTGCCCTTCCAAGACCTGCCAAGAGGACCAATAGAATGTACTGCAGAGTCTGAGCACATGACCCTCGATCTCCAACGGGAGATCTTGCCCTGGGCATGCTCAGTGTGCGCAGACAAGGACTTAGTCCCAGAGAAGTCCACTCGCTGCTGACCAGTATAGGCTTTACAGGCAGAAGCTGGAGAAGCAGCAGTAACTCTTCTCACAGAGTCAGACTGAGCGAGACGCTGGGATCGACGTCCCTGCTGAGCAGGCTCCACTGCGGCTGGAGGAGAATGGGAGACCGCAGCGGAGACGGATCGAGATTCCCCCTGTGCAGCAGAGGAAACTCGACTCCTAACATTACCCCCCCTCCTAGGGCCCCCCCTCCTTGGGCCTCGTTACGTTCGAAGGCAGCAATGAGCTGTGGGGCCCGAATGTTTTCAGCAGGCTCCCATGACCTGTTCTCTGGACCATAACCCTTCCAATCCACCAGATAGAACTTTTTGCCGCATACCACCTTACACCCCAAAATAGCGTTCACCTCGTAATTGTCCGTAGACGAACCCAATGTCCCGGCAGATGACTCGGAAAACCGGGACATGTATACGGGTTTCAAGAGGGACACATGAAAGGTGTCGGTGATACCCAAGCGTGGAGGAAGAGCCAGGCGGTAGACCACAGGATTAACCTGTTCGAGAACCTTGAAGGGACCCAAGTAGCGAGGCGCAAACTTAGTGGACTCAACTCGCAGCCTGATGTTACGGGCGGAGAGCCACACCAAGTCGCCAGGAGCAAAGGTCGGAGCGGGGCGCCGATGAACATCGGCGGAGGACCTCATTCTCTCCTTGGAAGCCCGAATGGCATCCTGAGTGCGATCCCAAATGTCCCGTGCCTCCACAGCCCAGTCTGCCACCCTGGAATCGGCGGAAGACACGGGCATGGGCACAGGTACCCGCGGATGCTGACCATAGTTAAGGAGGAATGGGGTCTGTCCAGTGGAGTCAGCTACAGCATTGTTAAGAGCAAACTCCGCCCATGGTAGCAAAGATGCCCAGTCATCTTGTTTAGCAGAGACAAAATGTCGCAGATATGTGACCAAGGTCTGGTTGGCTCTCTCCACCAACCCATTCGTCTCGGGATGATATGCCGAAGAGAGATTCAACTCGATACTGAGAAGGCGACAAAGCTCTCTCCAGAACCAAGACGCAAACTGGGGACCCCGGTCACTGACAGTTTTGTCTGGCATACCGTGAAGACGGAAGATGTGTTTAACAAACAATGCTGCCAAGGCCCGTGCAGAAGGTAGCCGGGGAAGCGGCACCAAATGCACCATTTTAGAAAAATGGTCGGTGATAACCCAAATGACAGTACAGCCACGTGACTTGGGCAAACCCACCACAAAGTCCATCCTGACCATCTCCCAGGGCCTGTCTGCCACTGGCAGAGGGTATAACAACCCAGCTGGCCGTTGACGGAGAGACTTATTTTTGGCACAAGAGACACATGCCCGAACGTAGTCTCCAACGTCACGAACCATATGTGGCCACCAATACATTCTCGCCAACAACTCAGATGTCCTCTTTGCCCCAAAGTGTCCACCCACTGTGGACGAATGAGCCCACGAGAGAACCTCCGGACGCAAATTGATGGGGACAAAAGTCTTACCCGGAGGCACAGACTCAAGCGAAACCGGAGCTACGGTTCTCAGACTCTCTGAAGGGACAATGAGCCGAGGCTCATCCTCCTCCTCCACAGTTGACACCAGGGAGCGAGAGAGAGCGTCAGCACGAATGTTCTTCTCCCCGGCGAGATAATGTAGAGTGAAGTGGAACCGGGAGAAAAACAAGGACCATCTGGCCTGACGAGAATTCAGCCGCTGGGCTGTCTGTAAATAGACCAAATTCTTGTGGTCCGTGAAGACTTGGAATGGGAACCGAGCACCCTCCAAGAGATGTCTCCATTCCGAAAAGGCCAACTTCATTGCCAGCAATTCCCTATCCCCGATGGAGTAATTTCTCTCCGCTGGTGAGAAGGTTTTTGAGAAGAAGAAGCATGGATGCTTCCGACCTTGAGCATCCTTTTGATAGAGGACTGCTCCTGCACCAACGGAAGAGGCATCCACCTCCATTAGGAATGGCTTATCCACATCGGGACGATGTAAGATGGGAGCGCTAGCAAAGTGGGACTTAATAGAAGTGAAGGCCTTGGAGACCTCTTCGGACCACGATTTAGGATTCGCTCCCTTCTTGGTGAGGGATACCAAGGGAGCTACCAGGGTTGAGAAGTGGGGGATGAACTGACGATAGTAATTTATGAACCCCATAAAGCGCTGCACCGCTTTCAGAGAATGGGGTTCCTGCCAGTCCATCACTGCCTGTAGTTTGGCAGGATCCATAGCCAATCCCTGGGCCGAGATGATGTAGCCCAGGAAAGGTGAAGACTCCTGCTCAAACATACACTTCTCCAATTTGGCATAGAGGAAGTTTGCCCGTAGGAGGTCGAAGACTTTGCAAACATCTCTCCGGTGGGAGTCAATATCTGGAGAGTAGATAAGAATATCATCCAGATAGACTACGACCGAGGTGGAAAGCATATCCCGGAAGATATCGTTCACAAAGTCTTGGAAAACGGCTGGGGCATTACAGAGCCCGAAGGGCATCACCAGATATTCATAGTGCCCATCCCTGGTGTTAAAGGCCGTCTTCCATTCGTCCCCCTCACGGATGCGAATCAGGTTGTAAGCACCCCGCAAATCTAATTTAGTAAATACCCTTGCTCCCCGAAGTCTATCGAATAACTCAGATATCAATGGCAAAGGATACTTATTCTTAACGGTGATGGCGTTAAGACCCCTGTAGTCTATGCATGGGCGCAATTCCCCATTCTTCTTCTGCACGAAGAAGAACCCTGCCCCAGCAGGTGACACTGACTTCCTAATGAATCCTCTTGCCAGATTTTCCTGGATGTACGGTGACATTGCCTCCATCTCCGGGAGAGATAGCGGATAAACTTGACCCCGGGGAGGCTCAGCACCAGGCAAGAGATCAATAGGACAGTCATAGGGGCGATGAGGCGGAAGGACCTCCGCCGCCTTTTTGGAGAACACGTCTGCATAAGACCAATACTGCTTGGGGAGAGAGGATAGATCTGCGGGTACCTCAGTAGTAGCAACATGAACGCATTCCCTCTGACACCTACCCCCACAAGATTCACCCCAACCCAGAATTCTGCCTGAGGACCACTCGATATGAGGAGAGTGGTACCGTAGCCAAGGTATTCCCAACAGGACCTCATCAATTCCTTCCAGAATGACGAGCAGAGAAATTATCTCCTGATGAGATGGCGACATGGACAGAGTAAAAGGGATGGTCTGGTGTGTTATCTGTGAGGGCAATGTCGACCCATTCACCACTCGCACCGTTACTGGTTGAGCAAGCATAACCAGGGGTATTGCGTGACGTTGGGCAAAGGCAGAAGACATAAAATTGCCCTCCGCCCAAGAATCCACGCAGAGCTCTACCGAGTGGGAGAATGAGCCAATAGTAATTGTCCCCTTAAAGGACAACTTAGAGGCAAACGTCACCGTGTCTAGTGTACCTCCACCTACTACCACTAGACGCTGACGTTTCCTCGACCGCTGAGGACATCTGGTGGCTAGATGTCCTGACTGCTGGCAAACATGACAGACCCTGAGTGCACAAGCGGTCCGGGACTTAGATCCTGCATGTGACACTTCCCTGGCCTCATGTGACTCAGGAACCAGGACCGGAAATTCCAGAGGTTTGGCGAAAGTAGGAGCCAGCCGAAACCTCTGCCTACACTGGGCTCGCTCTAACTTCCGCTCGTTAAAACGGAGGTCAATTCAAGTGGAGACAGTTATTAACTCCTCCAGTGTGGCAGGAATCTCCCTAGTGGCCAGAGCGTCCTTTACGTGGTCAGCCAAGCCCCTCCAAAATATGGGGATAAGAGCTTTATCCGACCAATCCAGCTCAGATGCTAAGGTGCGGAATTGGACTGCAAAATGACTGACCAAGGACTCACCCTGAGTTAATGCCAGCAATTGGAGCGCAGTATCATGGGTGACTTGAGGTCCTAAAAAGACCTGTTTCAGAGCGCTCAGAAACAGCGGAGCACTCTGCACCACATGATCGCCACGCTCCCACAGCGGCGTAGCCCATTCCAACGCCCTGTCCGACAATAGAGACAGAATAAATCCCACCTTAGCCCGCTCTGTGGGAAAACGTGTAGCCAGGAGCTCGAGGTGAATAGAGCACTGACTCACAAATCCCCTACAAAACTTGCTATCACCAGAAAATTTTTCTGGCAGCGGGAGGCGAGATAATGTCGGAACAGGGGTGGCAATGGACATAGTAACTGCAGCCACGCTGGCAGCCTGTACAGCTACTGCAGTAACATCCACAGCTGAGGTCGCGCTCTCGAGAGCCGCCAACCTACCCTCCAGCTGCTGGATATGCCGCAGAGATTGCTGTTTGTCTGTCATCACTAGCCAGACCCTGGCGCTAGTGTAATGTTAGGACTGGCGGAACGCACCAAGAGAGATGATATAGATGCGTTCGCAGTCCGGGGTCCACCGTGCAGGTGAAACCTGCTGCTAGGAAATGACAGACAATATGGCGGTATTCAAAAGTATACACGCATGGGTTAAACCTCACCCAGCGTGAAGAAAGCGATCCTGTTGCGTCACAGGACCGCGGTACCGCACATAGAGCGCGAGCAAGTGGTCAGCGAACTAAACCCCAACAGGGATTGTAGTCCGATTAGACCCTTGCTGGCACTACACCGCTACTGGGTGTGAAAGGAATTATATAATTAAGGCACCGAAGTGCGAACTGTGCCGTGCTGGCAGGCACCACTAAGCACCCAGACGTGGGTCAGGAAGCGCACACTGGCGCGTGGCACCGCACTGGCGGTCACAGCAGTAGACGCTGACACGTGTGTGACACGTTGAGTGATAAGTCGGGCGCTAGATAGCAGCCATACTCCATACGCGAACAATCATACAATAGGGTAGGGGTATTTAAAGAACGACTTGCACTCACAACAAACACACGTATTAAATTGTACACTAGCGCATGGCCGTGCGGTCATGCGCAGTTTATATAGTTGCAGGACAGGAAGCGGCCACAGAAACTTTGCCCTTCCAAGACCTGCCAAGAGGACCAATAGAATGTACTGCAGAGTCTGAGCACATGACCCTCGATCTCCAACGGGAGATCTTGCCCTGGGCATGCTCAGTGTGCGCAGACAAGGACTTAGTCCCAGAGAAGTCCACTCGCTGCTGACCAGTATAGGCTTTACAGGCAGAAGCTGGAGAAGCAGCAGTCACTCTTCTCACAGAGTCAGACTGAGCGAGACGCTGGGATCAACGTCCCTGCTGAGCAGGCTCCACTGCGGCTGGAGGAGAATGGGAGACCGCAGCGGAGACGGATCGAGATTCCCCCTGTGCAGCAGAGGAAACTCGACTCCTAACACATACGTACAAAAAATATAAATAAACTTTATTACTGAATAAATACTAAAAAACTGTAAAAATCACCAATTTGATGACATAAAACATCCACCAAATAGAACAAACCTCTATATGCAGAAATTGTACACCTTTAAAAATATATATATTGTGGTGTGACTGGTGGTCGCGTGGTTAATGGGAGTTATGTGTCACAGGCATGGATGCTCCCTGCGATGCAACCCGGAGTATTTTGTCTTTAGTGCACTTGAGCACTAAAGATATTTAGTGCACCTCGGTCCGGGTTGCGGGTAGCTATGAGAGATGGGAGGGTCTGGCTAACCACATACCTCACCTCTGAGTGGGGGTGCTCACTGTACCCTTTTCCCTGCAGGAGTTTGAGGACCTGCAATGATGTCATGGTCACGTGACAGTGCATGTGATGTTACCTCACCAATGGGTGTGGTTTCAGGCTACCTAATGGAGGTGTGTTTTGCACATGTTAGTGAGTTTTTGGGAGTCTGCCAGTGTGGACAGACTTCCATGTGTTCAGGCTGGACACTACAGAGTGGTCTGTGTATTCAGAGGGAGAAGCCCTTCTGTGTCTGTGGCTTCAGATAGAGCCTGAGTGCTGGACATTGCACAGCCTGTGTGCCTTCAGGCCTCTTCTATGGACATTAATGCTGTGTCGGCCTGATGTACGGACTGTTTACCTTTATGTTGCTGCCTTGGTGGTTTATGGAGCAAATAAACCCACATGGACATTAAAGAGAATGTTCGTCCTGTTTCCTCCTATGCATCTTAGTGAGTACAATCCTTACAATTGGTGCTCGAATGCGGGCAAACGATCCAAGGAGCACATGTTGCAGCGCTGGCTGGTCTGAGCCAGAAGAGTGGACGGGCTTGACAACCGTGAGTAATACTGACCAGGGTCAGTGAGAACTGCTGTTTGTGGGATACCTCTGAGGAGAAGAGGGATCCGGGACCTGTGTGGCCGACACCAACAGGTAACGGACCGGAGTCCGCGTTGTGCTGACCGGGGTCAGTGAAGAACTGTGTTTAGGCTGTAAAGCCGAGTGTGTAACAGACAGGAGTCTGTGTTATGCTGACCGGGGTCAGTGAGAGACTGTGTTTTTCTTATAAAGCACGAGTGCAGATATTTTCTGTGGACTGGCGGGTCCATGGGTTTTTTCTTCCCTGATCAACTTGCTATGGCTCGGCGGGGCCATGAAGACTGAAGGCGTCTGGCGGTAACTTGGCGGGGTTACGAAGTTTGCTGTAGATCGGCGGGTCCACAAAGTCTGCAGCAGCTGGAATTGCGGTGGCAGCAGCAGTGGCTTGTGATCGGCAGCCGGAGGTGCCGGTGGTTTGTGTCTGCAGCGGGAGCTGTGGTTGCACCAGTAGGAACTGGTGAGGTGTCGAAAAAGACATTGCTGGACCAGGTCGTGTAGACTCTTGAAGGGCCAGTGCCGACCTAAAGAGACATATACTGTAGAACTGTTGGGGCTTGAGAGTATCGTGGGGAAGTCCACCGGGTGTACCCCAGAAGGCGTGGAGTCCCAAAAACAGAGCGGTGACCCAAATAATTATGGTTGGCCAAAAAGGGGCTGGGCATCCCAAAAAAAGGGGCGGAATCCCAAAAGGGGGTAGTTGCCCTGAAGGTAGTGGAGTCCCTAAAGGGGTGGTGGCCCTAAAGGAGAAAATAGCCCACAAGGGGGTGGTGGCCCTAAAAGGGATGGAGTTCAAAAAGGGGATAGTGGCCCCAAAAGGGGTGGAGCTTTCAAAAGGGACAGAACTGGTTACCTCAGTAGACTTGTCTGGGGAACAGCAGTGTTTGTGTTTTGCGTATTCTGAGTGTGGCATAGACTTCCCGTTTGATGACAGCCTGCAGGTGTGTACTGTTATGTTACATTGTAAAGGAGTATCTGGACTGTTGGACTCAAAGAGTCAGGTGACTCTGACAGGAATTCCTCTCATCTTCTGTCTAACCGAGAAAAAGGTCAATGTTTGCTGCATCCATGGGG
Organism: Ranitomeya imitator; assembly: GCF_032444005.1. Classification (NCBI taxonomy): domain Eukaryota; kingdom Metazoa; phylum Chordata; class Amphibia; order Anura; family Dendrobatidae; genus Ranitomeya; species Ranitomeya imitator. The sequence goes on from NC_091282.1 coordinate 1,149,397,591, forward strand.
TCACTGTTGACAATACTGTAGACAGAGTGATCATTGATATGTTCAAAAGTGTCGAGTGCCAAGATGGCGGTATAAAACCAAACTTGTCTTACCCCTTTGAGAGGGGCAGGGACTTTGTGGTCTTTGAAGACGTGTGGGAAGTTGATGAAGTGTGGGGTTGCTCAGAGGAGAGACGGAACGGTCGTATTGAAGCCCCACTTAAGCAACAGGCTGTGAGGATTCCTGTTAATGGGATGCATAAAGAGGAGGTAATGCCACCTAAGGTCAATAGTCCAGAGTTACGGGTGACCGGAAGAAAGTGTGGGTCTGACACGTGTTTAAGTGGTGACTTGTTGTTCCAGGATGACAGGGTGAGAGGCGGTGACTCCTATTCAGACTTTGACTCAAATGCAAGGGGAAAAGAGTGCAGTAAGGGGGAGCAGAGTAAAAATGACACGTCTTCATCTCGTCGTGGGGGCCGCGGAAAGACGTGACAGGCTACATCCTCTCAGAAGAAGGATGAAGAAGAGACTGGGTCTGGTGCAGATCACGTTATTGTCCTTGATGAGGTCACTTTATCTTTGTCAAACCCTAGCACTGAAGTAGTTGGTGACGGGCTGCGGTTAGAACAGACCTGTAGTAGACCCACATCTGCAATGCCAGGAAAGGGTGAAATGGCTCAGTATGATGAAGTACCTGATGCTGAAGAGATGGAGAACTTTGAAGTTACCAAGAGTCAAGAGGTACCTAAGAGTAAACAGACAGAGAGCCCTGAAGAGACCATAGATGTGGGTGCAGAAACAGGTGGAACCCTGAAGAGGCAGAGTGTGGGTGGGCAAGAGACCGCATCTGAAAGTCTAATTAAAGAACTGGTGGTGTGACATGTGCTAGTCAAAAGAGAGCAGGACCATATCATAGAGCTGCTTAAAGAAACAGTCGAGCGAGAAAGGGTCCTGAGGCAAGCAATTGAGCACAGAGTGGGTGACCTGGAAAAGGAAGTCTATGAGCTCAGAGGTCACCTATCAGTGTATCAAAACATGAACAAGGCCTTATTGAAAGCTATGAAAGTGTTCAGAGAGGCCCAAGAGGAGCATCAGCAGGAGCTTCTCCAGAGAGAGGATAAGCGTCGCTGCCTGGTAGAGGAGCTCAAGATAAAGGAGACTTATCCCCAGCTCCAGAAATCCACGGATGACCGTGAAATCGAACTGTTGTGCTCTCCCGATCTGATCGCAATGAAGGAGAGTGAGCTGAAGAGGCAAACCAAAGAAGAGGCCTCCATGAAGGAAGAAATCCAGCAGGGGAAGTGCCACGCAGATGACCGTACAAAGGATGTCAAGGTCTTGGAAAACTACGCTGATGCTAAGGACAAGGAGGTCCAACAATATAGCCAAGAAGGTGAGACTTCGGTTTTCAAGTGCGTAATAGACGTACCCGAAGACATGCAAGAAGCGTGCGCCAGTGAGGAGGTGCATGAGACTTTTAAAAAGGCGGTTGAAGCATGTAGGGTGCACCGGGCACCTGAGACTCATCAACTTGTCATACTGTCGACTAGGGAAGTCACAGTGAAGCGGGTGGCTGTTCTGAGAGAGATGCATCTACAATGCCCCCGCACAAAGCAAATGATCATGAAGAATGAAGTAGCCGCTCGACGTCTGGAGCTAGCGAGAGAAGCTCAAAATCGGCTCGGCTTGGTGGAAGACATCATTCTGGTACCCAGAAATTTGATGGGAAAAGTCATCGGAAGGCTTGGGCGAGTGATGCAGGAGATTGTAAATAGATCCGGTGTGAAGAGACTGAGGGTTCTGGGTGATGGCAAGGCCTAGGTCGTAGGGGAAGATAGGATGGTTCCATTCCTTGTTTCCGGATCTATGGAGAGTCTTGAGAATATCCTGTTGTGTTTGAAACTGTTAAACTGTAAATCGCTGCAGAATATGTTGGCGCTATATAAATAAAGATTATTATTATTATTATATCCAGATGCTCCTGGGGTATCGCGTGGGTTACCTAAAAGAAGTTGAGCAGCTAAGACATGAGAGGGAGCAGATCAATATAGAACTGGAGGAAACGGCAAACAGATTGCCGCAATCTTCAACTCGCGGTATAGAGAGGCGAAGAGATTCGCATAAGACTGGAAGTCCTCAAGCTGAAGCTAACAGAGGACATAGAGAAAAATGGATGGATTGCTCTCCAGGCAATAAAGACCATGGGAGAGGTGGCCAGCAAAGACATAACAGAAGGTGGCCTGATGGAGCAGTGATGCCTCAGTTAGTTCAGGGCTGAGTGACCTAAGTGCGAGACCCTGTAGCGGACAAAATGAGAGAGTCAGACCAGACAGGACTTATGGGTACAAGGGGATTATGCCTACGTACTGACCGATGGAGGCGGGGAAGGCTGTTATGATACGGTGGTCTAGGAGCAACATGGAACGAGCTCTGAAGGAAGTGGTAACTACTGACCGCAGTCCCTAAGCTCAACACAACACTAGAAGTAGCCGTGGAATGCTCCTAACTCTCCCTATGCATCTCGTCACAGCCTAAGAGCTAACTACCCCTAAAGATAGAAGCAGGAAAGCTATCTTGCCTCAGAGAATATCCCCAAAGGATAGATTAGCCCCCCACAAATAATGACTGTGAGTGGAGAGGGAAAAGACATACACAGAATGAAACCAGGATGAGCACAGGAGGCCAGTCTAACTAAATAGATAGGACAGGATGGAATACTGTGCGGTCAGTATAAAACACTACAAAAATCCACGCAGAGTTTACAAAAAATCTCCACACCTGACTAAAGGTGTGGAGGGCAAATCTGCCTCCCAGAGCTTCCAGCAAGACAGAATTAATTCACACTGATAAGCTGGACAAACATAGAAAGCACAGAATGGATAAGTCCACAATCTATGGACAGAAAAGGGCAAGCAAAAACTTAGCTTAGCTGAACTGGTCAGGATAACAGGGAACTCCAAAGAGATGTGAATCCAACTAGGAACCATTTACAAGTGGCACTGGCTGAAGATAGAGCCAGACTTAAATAGCCGAGCAGAAGAGACGATAAGTGGAGGCAGCTGATGACAGCTAACTCCAAGGAGCAGCCATACCACTAGAAACCACAAGAGGGAGCCCAAGAGCAGAACTCACAAAAGTGCCACTTACAACCACCGGAGGGAGCCCAAGAACGGAATTCACAACAGAAGGTCTAATAGATTGTTGACGCTGAAACATGAGGCGACAAAGTCTGATAGCACATTGTTCACAGATAGGAATGTGGTGACAGTGACGGACTATGTCTCAGGAGCTAACGCTCAAAACCAATTGGGAAGGCCCTCTCGATGGATAGAGCAAGGTTATGTGGGTGCCCTGTCTCGAAGCCCTCGGTTTAGGACAAGTGTTCAACCCCACAGGTTTGAACAGAGGGGTGGAATATGTGGTGTGACTGGTGGTCGCGTGGTTAATGGGAGGTATATGTCACAGGGATGGATGCTCCCTGCAATGCAACCCAGAGTATTTTGTCTTTAGTGCACGTGAGCACTAAAGATATCATTTAGTGCACCTGGGTCTGGGTTGCGGGTAGCTATGAGAGATGGGAGGGTCTGGCTACCCACATACCTCACCTCTGAGTGGGGGTGCTCACTGTACCCTTTTCCCTGCAGGAGTTTGAGGAACTGCAATGATGTCATGATCACGTGACAGTGCATGTGATGTTACCTCACCAATGGGTGTGGTTTCAGGCTACCTAATGGTGTGTTTGGCACATGTTAGTGAGTGGTTTGGAGTCTGCCACACATTAGGAAAAAAGTATTTTAATATTCTTCATTTAACCATACTTACCATACTTCAGCGCCTGCAAAAAACGTAAAATAATAAACTGTATACTACCTGTCCGCCCTAGTCCAATTAATAACGAGTGTCCCACGACGATCTCCCCTATAGAACAGTGACATCGGGTGATGTCACTGCTCTATAGGACCCTCAGTGACACACTGACAATAGACAATGGCTCCTGCAGTGCATCACTGAGGTTACCTTAGGACAAAGTCTCACTTTATGGCAATTGCTGTGTGGGAAAATTTCTCATACAGCAATGCCAAAAGTGAGACTAGGGTCTACTTTTTTTTTACAGCGGCGGAGGAATACAGAGCGGAAGGATACCTTCCTCCCGTCATTATGTTCCTGGAGCCCCTAGAGAGTGGTCGCATCAGCTGATGCTGCCGTTCTCTACGGGAGATCGTCATGGGACACTCGTGGATTTCTGCGGACAGGGAGTATATTGGTTGTTTGTTATTTTCATATTTTTTTACAGATGACACTGGCTTCGGGGAACAAAGTGACAAGTAATGGTGAGTATGAACTCTATGTTTAATGTACTGTATGTCTGCATGTATGTATCGTATGTAATGTATGAATGTACTGTATGTAGCATTTATGTAGCATGAATGTAGCATGTATGTAGTATGTAGCATGTATGTAGCATGTATGTAGCATGTAAGTTTTTGTTTTTCATTCAACACATTAGCCGGATGATGGGACTACTACTGTCCCATCATTGGCTAATGTGTCAATCACTGTCACTGTAGTAGGCATCTTCCGATGGGACTTGTAGTCCCATCGGACGATGCCTGAACACAGGCACAGAGTCCCGGCAGCCTGCACAGACCCCTGGCACGCCACACAGGGCCCCGCACGCTGCACAGAGCCCCGCACACCGCACAGAGCCCCTGCACGCCGCGCAGAGCCCCGCACGCCACACAGAGCCCCGGCACGCTGCACAGAGCCCCGCACGCCGCACAGAGCCCGACACGCCGCACAGAGCCCTGGCACGCCGCACAGAGCCCCGCATGCCGCACAGAGCCCTGGCAGGCCCGCACAAACTCCCGGCAGGCATGCACAGACCCCCGAGAGGCCCGTACAGATCCCCGGCAGGCCCGCACAGACCCCGCCCACACACACAGACACGCACAGTGTCTGCCCACGCACCGCCCACACTCTTCCCCCCTCTGGAACAGGTTGTAGAAGGAAAGAAAGGGCTTATTTACATTCCGATACTTGTGTCCCATTGACTTGCATTGATATCGGGTATCGTTATCGGCGATATCCGATATTTTTGGGATATCGGCCGATCCAATCCGATACCGATACTTCTGGATATCGGAAGGTATCACTCAACACTAATAACCAGTCTATTAAAGCATCAATTACATTTCTCTATTATATGTAAATTCCCAAAATTATATCTGACTGGATAGGACCATATACGACGAACTGCATATTCACTATGACCAAAACATGCAACAAAAAGCAGTCAAAAAAGTCCAAATATAGAAATGTACAAAAATACTTTATTAATATCAACAGGTGAAAAAAACAACAGCAAGTATGGACTTCCCTGTGCCAGAATCCAGCACACACAAAGAAACAGGCAGGGACATGTGTGGCACTGCTTACATAGCACCTATATTATGATAACACTATTATGAGTGCAAGTAAAGCCTATCATACTAAGGACATATTAGACCGATAGCCTGGGCATTATACAGTATAAAGTTAAATACAAGTGTGCAAAGTGTACAGGGTGCCCCCTGAGGAAGGTATTTCCTGAAATGCGCGTTGGGGTGGACAGGAATTGTGCGGGCATGTGTGGCTTGCAAACCTGCTTCGGTATGTACACTTTGCACACTTGTATTTAACTGTATGCTGTATAATGCCCAGGTTATCGGTCTAATATGTCCTGAGTATCATAGGCTTTGCTTGCACTCATAATAGTGTTATCATAATATATGTGCTATGTAAGCAGTGCCACAAATGTCCCTGCCTGTCTCTTTGTGTGTGCTGGATTCTGGCACTGGGAAGTCCATACTTACTGTTGTTTTTTTTACCTGTTGATATTAATAAAGTATTTTTGTACATTTCTATATTTGGACTTTTTTAACTGCTTGTTGTTGCATGTTTTTGTCCTTCAGTGATGTTGGATAGGGAGGTTATGGGGTTTGGACATTGGTCTGATATACAAAGGGGTTGTGGTGGTTGAACAATGAAGACTTGCCTTGTTTGGTCGATCTTATTTTTAAAGTGTGTGGCAAAGTCCTCAGCAGAGATGAGGGAGGTTGGAGGGGGCAGTGGAAGGGAAGAGGAGGGAGTTAAAAGTTTTGAATAACTGTTTGGGGTTGTAGGATAGGGAAGATACGAGGGTTGTGAAGTAGGCCTGTTTAGCAGAAGTGAGAGCAGATTTGAAAGCGAGTGTTGCCTGTTTGTATGTAGTGACGTCATCTTGCAAATCTGTTTTCTTCCTACGCTGCTCTGCAACTCTGGACACTTGCCAGAGCTTTTTAGTGGTGTTATTGTGCCAGGGTTATCTATTGATACATCGCACTCTGCCATGAACGAGGGGGGAAACCATGTCAATAGCTGATGCAAGAGTGGCATATCATATATATTCGTGTATAAGCCAAGATTTTCAGCACAATTTTTGCACTGAAAATGCCCCCCTAGACTTTTACTTGAGTCATTGTCCAGAAAACCGGAAGAGGAGGGGGAGCAGCAGAGCAGCGTCAGGAGCCAGCTAACAGAGGACATCATACTCACCCTCCTGGCACCATAACTGCATCTCCATCCCGGCGCCTGCGGCTCTTCCTGTACTGAGCGGTGACATGTTACTGCTCATTAAGGTAATGAAAATGCATGCGTCTGCACTCCCATAGGCGTGGAGTGCATATTTATTACCTAAATAAGCGGTACCATGTGACCGCTTAGCACAGGAGAGCTGCCGTGCTGGGACAACAGAGATGCAGTGACGGCGTGAGGAGTTTGAGTAGGACGGGTGGGAAGTGAGCCATGCATACAACAATGCAGGACCAGGGGAGCCATGCATACAGCAGGGAAAGCCACACATACCAGGACAGGATGGGGAAGCCACACATAGCAGGACAGGATGGGGGGGAGCCACACATAGGAGGACAGTTCGGGTAGGAGCCACACATAGCAAGACAGGATGGGCAGGAGCCCCAATACCAGGACAGCATGGGTGGAAGTCACACATAGCAGGACAGGACAGGGGAGCCACACATACCAGAACAATACAGGGGAGCCACATACCAGGACAGCGACGGGGAAGCCACGCATATCAGAGCAGGGATGAGGGGACAATGCATACCCGGCTTATACTCGAGTCAATAAGCTTAACCAGTTTTTCGTGGCAAAATTAGGTGCCTTGGCTTATTTATGCCACAAAAGTTATGCTAGCCCTTAACTAGATTAACATTTCTTGTGGCACACAGTAGTAAGATGCATCAAATTCCGAAAGAGGCACACATATTAATGAATTTGGCACATCTTTTTCCATCACTCTTCTCATTAACCTCATTATTGCATTTGCACCTTTTTTGTCTAATATTTGTTTTTGCTCTGTTTTTGACGTATGCCAAATTCTTCTTTTCATTTGTCTTTTTTACTCTACTTTCGGTGTGTTAGTTTTTATTTCATTTAATTTTTTTTATTTCTGTCAATGTGGGTGTGTTTTATTTTCCAGACGTTTCCAGAACATTTTTGTGGAAATCTCCCCCTGGAATCATTCTATGCACGTCTGAAATGTTGTAATGTTTTATCTCAAAATGTGACTTTTTGCTCTCAAAAAATGCAAAGTAGTAGAAGTCAAAACATTTTGTTTTATTTTGCTCAAAATTTATGAACCGCACACACTACTTTGAATAATGTGGCACAAAAAACATAAATGAGTACGAAAAAACCCCCTAAAAACAAAAAGGAAAGTAACATAAAAATGCACAAATGAATCACCCCTGCCATGATAAAGAACTGCAATAACCAAGCTTATATTGATATTTACCATCCGTACCATAGTACAATGTTTTCTAATACATTTATTTTAAGAGAAGAAATATATTTGTACTTTGTACAAAAGACTCGAAATTTAGGACTTCCTGTATAAATTTTAATGTAACGTGTAAGAGCAAATAGATTTGGGTGAACTTGAATTCTACTCGAATTTTACAAAAGTTTGTGTAAGCCAAAATAAAGTTTTAATTGTAATTTGTTTCCATGGAGATTCAAGGATAGCTATACAAATAAAATAATTGACAAGCTTCATCACATAAATAAAATTATATGGCTTTTTAGGTAATGAATGATTAAAGCCAATTAAATGAACACAAAGTTAGATAAATAAAATGCAATAAATAGGTCCCAAAGAGTGAAACAGGCTAAGAAGAAGTGAATTTAATGAAGTCTCAGCATTGAGAATGGATACTCAAGTGAAGAAGAAAGCCATAAAGTAGTGAATGCTACTCAGATAGTGTTAACACTCAGGAAAAGGAGAGGTATCACATAGCTGTAGTAATACTCTGTGGCACCAGACAGACATCACCTATTAGAAAAATGCTCACGGGGAGAGCGCGGCCGAACCCGGCAGGGTGTCAGCTGATTATCACAGCTGACACCTGTCACTTTAACCCTTGGAACACTGCGATCAAACAAGATCGCAGCGTTCCGGTGACATAGGGAAGCATCGCGCAAGGAGGGGGCTTCCTGCGTGCTTCCCTGAGACACTTAGAACAGTGATCGCATTGTTCCGAAGGTCTCCTCCCTGCATGCCCTGGATCTAAGATGGCCACGGGGTCCTTCCGGGTCCTTCATGGAGGTGGTTTTTCAGTACCTGCTGAGAGCTGTAACCTGAGAAGCCTCCTTCACTGCCTGTCAGATCGCTGATCTGACACAGTGCTGTGCACTGACACTATATAGTGATGTCCCACCCTGGGACAAAGTAAAAAAGTAAAAAAAAAAAAAGATAACACGTGTAAAAAATATATATATATTTTTTCTTAAATTGTCTAAATAAAGAAAAAATTAATAAATAAATGTTTTTCCAAAAAATAAATTTCTTTATGTAAATAAAAAACAAAACAATAAAAGTACACATATTTAGTATTCCCGTGTCCGTAACGACCCGACCTATAAAACTGTCCCACTAGTTAACCCCTTTAGTGAACCCTTTAAAAAAAGGCAAAAAAACCCAATGCTTTATCATAATACCACCAAACAAAAAGCGGAATAACACACGATCAAAAAGACGGATATAAATACATGGTACCACTGTTTTTTGCAATAAAAAGCATCTTTTAGCATGTGACAGCTGCCAAACATAAAAACCAGCTATAAAAAATAACTCAAATCCCCCATTATCACCCCCTGAGGAAGGGAAAAATAATAATAGAAAACGCATTTATTTCCATTTTGACATTAGGGTTAGGGTTAAAGTTAGTGTTAGGGTTCGGGCTAAAGTTAGTGCCCCCAGAGGAAGCAACAGATGCGAAAGGCGCATCGGGGCCCCTCCTTCCACGCATGGTAGCAGGTCGGTTCATCTCCTTATTTGTCTCTTCCGTATTTCTTATTTTTTCATACCATTATGCATGTGCAGCCCTGAGTTTATCTATTTATTAATATATATGGGACTTCCCAGGATATTTGCGGCTATGCACTACTCTTATAGAGTTATTTTGGGTATCTTTTGACATTAGGATCGCATTAAGCACTTTATTATATTTGTATATAGTCTCCTATTTGGAACCTTCCTCTGTCCAGATATCACTGTGGAGCTCATCTAATGGTGCGGTCACTTCTACGTACAGCTATTTACTGATTTAACATCTTTTTATTGCATGTATATATTGTAACCACGCCATATATATATCCATCTATATATCTATATATATATATATATACATATATATATATATATATATATATATATAGTCTCTGTATGTTTATCTGCTCCTCCAGATAGCTTGGTATAGAATTTTACACACTTTTGTATTATCTGGTCATAGTATCCGTGCCTGGCACTAGTGCTGCCTCTCTTTTTTCATTGTTTTTTTTTTTACTCTATATTCGTATTGATGTATTTTTATATTTTTATATTTTAGTTTTTTCTAAAAAAGTGTAAAGTTAGGGTTGGGTCTAAAGTTAGGGTTAGGGTTGGGGCTATGGTTAGGGTTGGGGCTAAAGTTAGGGTTGGGGCTAAAGTTAGGATTAGGGTTGGGATTAGGTTTAGGGGTGTGTTAGGGTGAGGTTTGTGGTTAGGGTTATTGTTATGACCTGGTGGTCAGGACAATAATGGACCTGGTGGTTAAGAGCACACGGAATGACCTGATAGTCACTGATAATAAAGGACGAGCTCTGGGACGTGGGAACTCTGCTGACCGCAATCCCTAAACCTATCAACCACACTAGAAATAGCTGTGGATTGCGCCTAACGCTCCCTATGCAACTCGGCACAGCCTAAGAAACTAGCTAGCCCTGAAGACAGAAAAATAAAGCCTACCTTGCCTCAGAAAAATTCCCCAAAGGAAAAGGCAGCCCCCCACATATAATGACTGTGAGTAAAGATGAAAATACAAACACAGAGATGAAATAGATTAAGCAAAGTGAGGCCCGACTTACTGAACAGACCGAGGATAGGAAAGGTTACTTTGCGGTCAGCACAAAAACCTACAAAAACACCACGCAGAGGGCGCAAAAAGACCCTCCGCACCGACTCACGGTGCGGAGGCGCTCCCTCTGCGTCCCAGAGCTTCCAGCAAGCAAAGACAACAAATTAAATAGCAAGCTGGACAGAAAAATAGCAAACCAAAGAAATACAAGCTGGAACTTAGCTTCTGATGGGAAGACAGGTCACAAGAACGATCCAGGAGTGAACTAGACCAATATTGGAACATTGACACGTGGCCTGGAGCAAAGATCTAAGTGGAGTTAAATAGAGCAGCAGCTAACGAATTAACCTCGTCACCTGTGAAAGGAAACTCAGAAACACCCACCAGAGGAAGTCCATGGACAGAACCAGCCGAAGTACCATTCATGACCACAGGAGGGAGCCCGACAACAGAATTCACAACAGTACCCCCCCTTGAGGAGGGGTCACCAAACCCTCACCAGAGCCCCCAGGCCGACCAGGATGAGCCAAATGAAAGGCACGAACCAGATCGGCAGCATGAACATCAGAGGCAAAAACCCAGGAATTATCTTCCTGACCATAACCCTTCCACTTGACCAGGTACTGGAGTTTCCGTCTCGAAACACGAGAATCCAAAATCTTCTCCACCACATACTCCAACTCCCCCTCAACTAACACCGGGGCAGGAGGATCAACGGATGGAACCACAGGCTTCACGTATCTCCGCAATAACGACCTATGGAACACATTATGGATGGCAAAAGAAGCAGGAAGGGCCAAACGAAATGACACAGGATTGATAACCTCAGAAATCTTATACGGACCAATGAAACGAGGCTTAAACTTAGGAGAGGAAACCTTCCTAGGAACATAACGAGACGACAACCAAACCAAATCCCCAACACGAAGTCAGGGACCCACACAGCGCCGGCGGTTAGCGAAATGTTGAGCCTTCTCCTGGGACAATGTCAAATTGTCCACCACATGAGTCCAAATCTGCTGCAACCTGTCCACCACAGTATCTACACCAGGACAGTCTGAAGACTCAACCTGCCCTGAAGAGAAACGAGGATGGAAACCAGAATTGCAGAAAAACGGCGAAACCAAAGTAGCCGAGCTGGCCCGATTATTAAGTGCGAACTCAGCCAACGGCAAAAAGGACACCCAATCATCCTGATCAGCAGAAACAAAGCATCTCAGATATGTTTCCAAAGTTTGATCAGTTCGTTCGGTTTGGCCATTTGTCTGAGGATGGAAAGCCGAGGAAAAAGACAAATCAATGCCCATCCTAGCACAAAAGGATCACCAAAACCTTGAAACAAACTGGGAACCTCTGTCAGAAACGATGTTCTCCGGGATACCATGTAAACGAACCACATGCTGTAAAAAAAATGGCACCAAATCAGAGGAGGAAGGCAATTTAGACAAAGGTACCAAATGGACCATCTTAGAAAAGCGATCACAAACCACCCAAATGACCGACATCTTTTGAGAGACGGGGAGATCCGAAATAAAATCCATAGAAATATGCGTCCAGGGCCTCTTCGGGACCGGCAAGCGCAAAAGCAACCCACTGGCACGAGAACAGCAGGGCTTAGCCCGAGCACAAGTCCCACAGGACTGCACAAAAGAACGCACATCCCGTGACAAAGACGGCCACCAGAAGGATCTAGTCACCAAATCTCTGGTACCAAAGATTCCAGGATGCCCAGCCAACACTGAACAATGAATCTCAGAGATAACTCTACTAGTCCATCTATCAGGGACAAACAGTTTCTCCGCTGGGCAACGGTCAGGTCTATCAGCCTGAAATTTTTGCAGCACCCGCCGCAAATCAGGGGAGATGGCAGACAAAATTACCCCCTCTTTGAGAATACCCGCCGGCTCAGGAACACCCGGAGAGTCAGGCACAAAACTCCTTGACAGGGCATCAGCCTTCACATTCTTAGAGCCCGGAAGGTACGAAACCACAAAATTAAAACGGGAGAAAAATAACGACCATCGAGCCTGTCTCGGATTCAACCGTTTGGCAGACTCAAGATAAGTCAAATTCTTGTGATCTGTCAAGACCACCACGCGATGCTTGTCTCCTTCCAGCCAATGACGCCACTCCTCGAATGCCCACTTCATGGCCAACAATTCACGATTACCAACATCATAGTTACGCTCAGCAGGCAAAAACTTTCTAGAAAAGAAAGCACATGGCTTCATCACCGAGCCATCAGAACTTCTTTGCGACAAAACATCCCCTGCTCCAATCTCAGAAGCATCAACCTCAACCTGAAACGGAAGCGAAACATGTGGCTGGCACAACACAGGGGCAGAAGAAAAATGACGCTTCAACTCCTGAAAAGCCTCTACAGCCGCAGAAGACCAATTGACCACATCAGCACCCTTCTTGGTCAAATCAGTCAACGGTTTAGCAACAGTAGAAAAATTAGCAATGAAGCGCCGATAAAAATTAGCAAAGCCCAGGAACTTTTGCAGGCTCTTCACAGATGTCGGCTGAGTCCAATCGTAAATGGCCTGGACTTTAACAGGGTCCATCTCGATAGTAGAAGGGGAAAAAATGAACCCCAAAAATGAAACCTTCTGAACTCCAAAGAGACACTTTGACCCCTTCACAAACAAGGAATTCGCACGAAGGACCTGGAACACCATTCTGACCTGCTTCACATGAGACTCCCAATCATCCGAAAAGACCAAAATATCATCCAAATACACAATCAGGAATTTATCCAGGTACTCTCGGAAGATGTCATGCATAAAGGACTGAAATACTGATGGAGCATTGGAAAGCCCGAATGGCATAACCAGGTACTCAAAATGGCCCTCGGGCGTATTAAATGCTGTTTTCCATTCATCGCCTTGTTTAATACGCACAAGATTATACGCCCCTCGAAGATCTATCTTGGTGAACCAACTAGCCCCTTTAATACGAGCAAACAAATCAGACAGCAACGGCAAAGGATACTGAAATTTGACTGTAATTTTATTAAGAAGGCGGTAATCAATACAATGTCTCAAAGAACCATCCTTCTTGGGCACAAAAAAAACCCCTGCTCCTAACGGTGATGATGACGGGCAAATATGGCCTTTCTCCAAGGATTCCTTTATATAACTCCGCATAGCGGCGTGTTCTGGCACAGATAAATTGAACAAACGGCCCTTAGGAAACTTACTACCAGGAATCAAATTAATTGCACAATCGCAATCCCTATGAGGAGGTAGGGCACTGGCTTTGGGCTCATCAAATACATCCCGATAATCCGACAAAAACTCTGGAACTTCAGAAGGAGTGGAAGACGAAATAGACAAAAATGGAACATCACCATGTACCCCCTGGCAACCCCAGCTGGACACAGACATAGATTTCCAGTCCAATACTGGATTATGAACCTGTAGCCATGGCAACCCCAAAACGACCACATCATGCAAATTATGCAACACCAGAAAGCGGATATCCTCCTGATGTGCAGGAGCCATGCACATGGTCAATTGGGTCCAATACTGAGGCTTATTCTTGGCCAAAGGCGTAGCATCAATTCCTCTCAATGGAATAGGATGCTGCAAGGGCTCCAAGAAAAAAACACAGCGCCTAGCATACTCCAAGTCCATCAAATTCAGGGCAGCGCCTGAATCCACAAATGCCATAACAGAATAGGATGACAAAGAGCAAATCAGAGTAACAGACAATAGAAATTTAGACTGTACCGTACCAATGGTGGCAGACCTAGCGAACCGCTTAGTGCGCTTATGACAATCGGAGATAGCATGAGTGGATTCATCACAGTAAAAACACAGCCCATTCCGACGTCTGTGTTCTTGCCATTCAGCTCTGGTCAAAGTCCTATCACATTGCATAGGCTCAGGCCCATGCTCAGATAGTACCGCCAAATGGTGCACAGCTTTACGCTCATGCAAGCGTCGATCGATCTGAATGGCCAAGCACATAGACTCATTCAGAACAGCAGGCATGGGAAACCCCACCATGACATCCTTAAGGGCTTCAGAGAGACCCTTTCTGAAGATTGCTGCCAGGGCACATTCATTCCACTGAGTGAGCACAGACCACTTTCTAAACTTCTGACAATATATCTCCGCTTCATCCTGACCCTGACACAGAGCCAGCAAGATTTTCTCTGCCTGATCCACTGAATTAGGTTCGTCATAAAGCAATCCAAGCGCCAGGAAAAACGCATCAACATCACGCAATGCCGGATCTCCTGGCGCAAGGGAAAATGCCCAGTCTTGAGGGTCACCACGTAACAAAGAAATAATGATCTTTACTTGTTGAACAGGGTCACCTGAGGAGCGAGGTTTCAAGGCAAGAAACAATTTACAATTATTTTTGAAATTCAAGAACTTAGATCTATCACCAAAAAAACAAATCAGGAATAGGAATCCTAGGCTCTGACATCGGATTCTGAACCACAAAATCTTGAATGTTTTGTATCCTTGTAGTGAGATTATCCATCCAAGAGGACAGACCTTGAATGTCCATGTTTACACCAGTGTCCTGAACCACCCAGAGGTAAAGGGGAAAATTGAGACAAAACACACTGCAAAGAAAAAAAAAGGTCTCAGAACTTCTCTTATCCCTCTATTGAGATGCATTAGTACTTTGGGCCACCTGTACTGTTATGACCTGGTGGTCAGGACAATAATGGACCTGGTGGTTAAGAGCACACGGAATGACCTGATAGTCACTGATAATAAAGGACGAGCTCTGGTACGTGGGAACTCTGCTGACCGCAATCCCTAAACCTATCAACCACACTAGAAATAGCCGTGGATTGCGCCTAACGCTCCCTATGCAATTCGGCACAGCCTAAGAAACTAGCTAGCCCGGAAGACAGAAAAATAAAGCCTACCTTGCCTCAGAAAAATTCCCCAAAGGAAAAGGCAGCCCCCCACATATAATGACTGTGAGTAAAGATGAAAATACAAACACAGAGATGAAATAGATTAAGCAAAGTGAGGCCCGACTTACTGAACAGACCGAGGATAGGAAAGGTTACTTTGCGGTCAGCACAAAAACCTACAAAAAGACCACGCAGAGGGCGCAAAAAGACCCTCCGCACCGACTCACGGTGCGGAGGCGCTCCCTCTGCGTCCCAGAGCTTCCAGCAAGCAAGACAACAAATTAAATAGCAAGCTGGACAGAAAAATAGCAAACCAAAGAAATACAAGCTGGAACTTAGCTTCTGATGGGAAGACAGGTCACAAGAACGATCCAGGAGTGAACTAGACCAATACTGGAACATTGACAGGTGGCCTGGAGCAAAGATCTAAGTGGAGTTAAATAGAGCAGCAGCTAACGAATTAACCTCGTCACCTGTGAAAGGAAACTCAGAAACACCCACCAGAGGAAGTCCATGGACAGAACCAGCCGAAGTACCATTCATGACCACAGGAGGGAGCCCGACAACAGAATTCACAACAGGTTATGGTTCGAGTTGGGATTAGGGTTAGGGATGTGTTGGCATTAGGGTTGGAGTTAGAATTGGGGGGTAACTATTGTTTAGGGACATCAGGGGCTCTCCAAACTCGACATGGCATCTGATCTCAATTCCAGCCAATTCTGCGCTGAAAAAGTCAAACGGTGCTCCTTCCCTTCCGAGCTCTGCCATGCTCCCAAACAGTGGTTTACCCCCACATACAGTTAGGGCCAGAAATATTTGGACAGTGACACAAGTTTTGTTATTTTAGCTGTTTACAAAAACATGTTCAGAAATACAATTATATATATAATATGGGCTGAAAGTGCACACTCCCAGCTGCAATATGATAGTTTCCACATCCAAATCGGAGAAAGGGTTTAGGAATCATAGCTCTGTAATGCATAGCGTCCTCTTTTTCAAGGGACCAAAAGTAATTGGACAATGGACTCTAAGGGCTGCAATTAACTCTGAAGGTGTCTCCCTCGTTAACCTGTAATCAATGAAGTAGTTAAAAGGTCAGGGGTGGATTCCAGGTGTGTGGTTTTGCATTTGGAAGCTGTTGCTGTGAGCAGACAACATGCGGTCAAAGGAACTCTCAATTGAGGTGAAGCAGAACATCCTGAGGCTGAAAAAAAAGAAAAAATCCATCAGAGAGATAGCAGACATGCTTGGAGTAGCAAAATCAACAGTTGGGTACATTCTGAGAAAAAAGGAATTGACTGGTGAGCTTGGGAACTCAAAAAGGCCTGGGCGTCCACGGATGACAACAGTGGTGGATGATCGCCGCATACTTAATTTGGTGAAGAAGAACCCGTTCACAACATCAACTGAAGTCCAGAACACTCTCAGTGAAGTAGGTGTATCTGTCTCTAAGTCAACAGTAAAGAGAAAACTCCATGACAGTAAATACAAAGGGTTCACATCTAGATGCAAACCATTCATCAATAACAAAAATAGACAGGCCAGAGTTAAATTTGCAGAAAAACACCTCAAGAAGCCAGCTCAGTTCTGGAAAAGTATTCTATGGACAGATGAGACAAAGATCAACCTGTACCAGAATGATGGGAAGAAAAAAGTTTGGAGAAGAAAGGGAACGGCACATGATCCAAGGCACACCACATCCTCTGTAATACATGGTGGAGGCAACGTGATGGCATGGGCATGCATGGCTTTCAATGGCACTGGGTCACTTGTGTTTATTGATGACATAAGAGCAGACAAGAGTAGCCGGATGAATTCTGAAGTGTACCGGGATATACTTTCAGCCCAGATTCAGCCAAATGCTGCAAAGTTGATTGGACGGCGCTTCATAGTACAGATGGACAATGACCCCAAGCATACAGCCAAAGCTACCCAGGAGTTCATGAGTGCCAAAAAGTGGAACATTCTGCAATGGCCAAGTCAATCTCCAGATCTAAACCCAATTGAGCATGCATTTCACTTGCTCAAATCCAGACTTAAGACGGAAAGACCCACAAACAAGCAAGACCTGAAGGCTGCGGCTGTAAAGGCCTGGCAAAGCATTAAGAAGGAGGAAACCCAGCGTTTGGTGATATCCATGGGTTCCAGACTTAAGGCAGTGATTGCCTCCAAAGGATTTGCAACAAAATATTGAAAATAAAAATATTTTGTTTGGGTTATGTTTATTTGTGCAATTACTTTTGACCTCCTAAAATGTGGAGTGTTTGTAAAGAAATGTGTACAATTCCTACATTTTCTATCAGATATTTTTGTTCAACCCTTCAAATTAAACGTTACAATCTGCACTTGAATTCTGTTGTAGAGGTTTCATTTCAAATCCAATGTGGTGGCATGCAGAGCCCAACTCGCGAAAATTGTGTCACTGTCCAAATATTTCTGGCCCTAACTGTATGAGGTATCAGCGTACTCAGGACAAATTTTACAATAACTGTTGGGGCCCAGTTTCTTCTGTAACCCTTGGTAGAATAAAAAATTGGGGGTGAAAATACTGTATCATTTTTGTGGAAAAAAATATGATTTTTTTATTTTTATGGCTCTACGTTATAACCTTCTGTGAAGCACTTGTGGGTTCAAAGTTCTCACCACACATCTAGATAAGTTCCTTGGGGGGGTCTAGTTTCCAAAATGGTGTGTTAGGGTGGTCTGCAAGTCAGACCCTCAGGAATATTGGATGGTTGCCTGATCATGAGATACATACAGTTATATACTCTTTTGAGTAGGCGTATACATTATGTTTGTGCGCAAATCAGCTGTTTATGACAAATGAAATCATTCTTAATTCATCAGCTTATTTTCCATTAGAAGTGAACTGTGATCAGATGTTTAATGTTGTAAGGTCCCAAAGTTGACCTAATTAGCCTCACCCTAATACAGTTTATAACCCGTTATCTAGCTAATGGGTATTACCACCGGTCTCTAGCTTCCCCATATCAATATCAACAGTTCTAATCAAAGGTCAGAATGACATAGCAAAGCTAGACATGTCTTGAACATGTCTTGTTAGACTTAGAAATATATATGTGAATTAAAGAATATATCAAAGTGTGGTGGTTTCCACTGTTTAGTCATATCAGGGGCTCTCCAAATGCGTCATGGCGTACGATCTCAATTCCAGCCAATTTTGCGTTGAAAAGGTCAAATGGCGCTCTTTCCCTTCCATGCTCTGCCATGAACCAAAACAATGGTTCCCCCCCACATATTGGGTATCAGCGTACTCACGACAAATTGGACAATAACTTTCCAGGTCCAATTTCTCGTGTTACCCTTGGGACAATAAAAAAAGATTGGAACTGAATAATTTTTTTGTGAAAAAAAGTTATATGTTCATTTTTTCTTAAACATTCCAAAAAATTCCTGTGAAGAACCAGAAGGTTTAATAAACTTCTTGAATGTGGTTTTGCGCCCCTTGACTGGTGCAGTTTTTAATATGGTGTCACTTTTGGGTATTTTCTATCATATAGACCCCTCAAAGTGACTTCAAATGTGATGTGGTCCTTCAAAAAAATGGTGTGGTAAAAATGAGAAATCGCTGGTCAACTTTTAATCCTTATAACTTCCTAACAAAAAAAATGTTGTTTCAAAATTGTGGTGACATAAAGTAGACTTGTGGAAAATGTTACATATTAAGTATTTTGTGTGACATATCTGTGTGATTTAAGGGCATGAAAATTAAAACTTAGAAAATTGCGAAATTTTCAAAATTTTTGACAGATTTCCACTTTTTTCACAAATAAATGCAAGTCATATCAAAGACATTTTATTACTGTCATGAAGTACAATATGTCATGAGAAAACTATCAGAATTACCAGGATCCATGGAAGCGTTCCAGAGCTATTACCTCATAAAGGGACAGTGGTCTGAATTGTAAAAATTGGCCCGATCATTAACGTGCAAACCATCCTAGGGGGTAAAGGGGTTAAAAAAATCCTTATAATCACCCATCACATCTCCAACTCCTCCACTCCTTACCAGTGCTGAAATCCACAGGCCTTTTATGTGATGAAATCACAACATCATAACTGTTCGCACTCCTAGGGCTCATCAGAACCAGAAGTTCTGGCTCAGTGAGAGAGTCTAAGGGATTGTAGTGTGGGCAGTGGAGATCAGAAGAAGGAATGAAGAATGGAAGGTTGACAGCAAGGAGCGAAGTGGCAGGAGAGGTGAGTGCTCAGGTGAGTATAATGAATTTTTTTTCACATATTATGTTAATTATGCTCCGGGAGAATCCCTGAAGCATAATCAGGGGCAGTATGTTAGGGGTCGAGTTCCCGCTTCTGCACAGGGGGAATCTCGAGCCACCTCCGCTGCGGTCTCCCATTCTTGTCCAGCCGCAGTGGAGTCTGCTCAGCAAAGACGTCAGTCCCAGCGTCTTGCTCATTCTCACTCTGTTCTGAGAGTTACTGCTGCTTCTCCAGTCTCTGCCATTAAAGTCAGTGCTGGTCAGCAGCGAGCGGACTTCTCTAGGACTAAGTCCTTGTCTGCACGTACTGAGCATGTCCAGGGTAAGATCTCCCATTGGAGATCGAGGGTCATGTGCTCAGGCTCTGCAGCACATTCCATTGGTCCTTTTGGCAGGTCTTGGAAGGGCAAAGGTACTGTGGCCACTTCCTGTGCTGCTGCTATATAAACTGCGCATGACCGCACGGCCATGCGCTAGTATTGTCTTACAATTGAATACATGTGTTTGTTGTGAGTGCAAGTCGTTCATTAAATACCCCTACCCTATTGTATGACTGTTCACGTATGGAGTATGGCTGCTATCTAGCGCCCGACTAATCACTCAACGTGTCACACACGTATCAGCGTCTATTGCTGTGACCGCCAGTGCGGCGCCACGCGCCAGTAGTGCGCTTCCTGACCCACGTCTGGGTGCTTAGTGGTGCCTGCCAGCACGGCACAGTTCGCACTTCGGTGCTCTAATTATAAGAGTTGCCTAACACACCCTGTTGCGGTGTTGTGTCAGCAAGTGGTCTAATCGGACTTCAATCCTGTGTCTTGGGGTTGTGTTCGCTGACTCCTTGCTTGCACTCTTTGGTGCGGTGTTGCGGACCTGTGGTTTTACCGTGTTCGCTTCCACCGCCATATTACGCTGCCATTTACTAGCAGCAGGGCTTTACCTGCACGGTGGACCCCGGACTGCGAACGCATCTATTACATCTTTCTTGGTGCGTTCCGCCAGTCCTAACAGAATACTAGCGCCAGGGTCTGGCTAGTAAATGGCAGACGATCAGCGTTTACAGCGGTACATCCAGCAGCTGGAGGGAAGGTTGGCGGCTCTAGAGCGTTCAACCTCAGCTGTGGATGTCACTGCTGTCGCTGTTCAGGCTGCAAGTGTAGCCGCAGCCAGTTTGTCCGCTGCCACCTCTGCCCCGACTTTATCCCGTCTCCCGCTTCCTGACAAGTTTGCTGGTGACAGTAAACAATGTCGCGGATTCATAAGCCAGTGCTCCATACACCATGAGCTCCTGGCGGCGCGTTTCCCTACGGAACGGGCGAAAGTGGGATTTATTTTATCTCTCTTGTCGGGCAGAGCGTTGGAGTGGGCAACGCCACTTTGGGAGTGTGATGACCGTGTGGTACAGAGTGCTCCGCTCTTTATGGACGCTCTGAAGCAGGTCTTTTTGGGACCCCGTATTACACACGATACTGCGCTCCAGTTATTGACAATCACTCAGGGTTCGTCCGTGGTCAGTCAGTTTGCCATCCAGTTCCGGACTCTAGCCTCGGAGTTAGAGTGGTCAGATAAAGTTCTAATTCCGGTGTTCTGGAGGGGACTGGCAGACCACGTGAAGGACGCCTTAGCCACCAGGGAGATACCCGCCACACTGGAGGAGCTTATTTCTCTATCTACCCGCATCGACCTCCGTTTTCACGAATGAAGGTTAGAGCAGACCCAGTGTAGGCAGAGGTTTAAACTGGCTCCCACCTTCGCCAGACCTCTTGAATCTTCCGTTTTGGCGTCCGACTCCCATGAGCCCATGGAGGTTTCTCGAGCGGGACCTAAGTCTCAGGCCGCTCGAGTACCCATGGTTTGTAAAAATTGTCACCAACGAGGACATTACACTAATAAATGTCCACGGCGGTTGGGAAAACGATCGCGTCTAGTAACCTTAGGGGGAGGTTCACTAGACACAGCGGCTTTTTCCTCCAAACTGTCCTTTAAAGGGACAATCCTGTTTGACTCATCCACTCTACCAGTCGAGCTTTGTGTGGATTCAGGAGCAGAGGGAAATTTCATGTCCTCTGCTTTTGATCTGCGCCACGCTGTACCACTTGTTATGCTCGCCAAACCTGTAACTGTTAGAATTGTGAATGGGTCGACACTTCCACAACAAATCACACACCAGACTGTTCCATTCTCGTTGTCCATGTCCCCTTCCCACCAGGAGATTATTTCCCTTCTAGTCCTACCCGAGGGAATGGATGAGATTTTACTGGGAATACCCTGGCTCCGTTACCACTCCCCATATATTGAGTGGTCCTCTGGGAGAATATTGGGTTGGAGTAAGTCTTGTATGGGCAGGTGTGTGAGTGAGTGTGTACAGGTCTCTACTACCGAGGTACCCGCAGACCTTTCATCTCTTCCAAGGTACTATTGGTGCTATGCAGATGTATTCTCTAAAAAGGCAGCAGAGACTCTACCGCCTCATCGCCCCTATGACTGTCCTATTGACCTCTTGCCTGGAGCTGAACCTCCTCGGGGAAGGGTATATCCCCTCTCTCTCCCTGAGACGGAGGCTATGTCTCAATACATCCAGGAGAATTTGGCAAGAGGATTCATTAGGAAGTCAGTGTCTCCTGCAGGGGCGGGATTCTTCTTCGTACAGAAGAAGAACGGGGAATTACGTCCTTGCATTGATTACAGGGGTCTCAATGCTATCACCATTAAAAATAAGTACCCGTTGCCCCTGATATCGGAGCTCTTTGACAGGCTAAGGGGAGCAAAGATATTCACCAAACTAGATCTGCGGGGTGCCTACAACTTAATTCGCATCCGTGAGGGGGACGAATGGAAAACGGCTTTCAATACCAGGGATGGGCACTATGAGTACCTGGTGATGCCCTTCGGGCTCTGTAATGCCCCAGCCGTTTTTCAGGACTTTGTCAACGATATCTTCCGGGATATGCTTTCCACCTCGGTTGTAGTCTATCTGGATGATATTCTCATCTTCTCTCCAGATATTGACTCTCACCAGAGAGATGTTGGCAGAGTCTTCGAACTCTTACGGGCGAATTCCTTATATGCAAAGTTGGAGAAGTGTGTGTTTGAACAGGAGTCCTTGCCTTTCCTGGGCTATATCATCTCGGCCCAAGGATTGGCTATGGACCCTGCCAAACTACAAGCAGTGATGGACTGGCAGGAACCCCATTCTCTTAAAGCGGTGCAGCGCTTTATGGGGTTCATAAATTTCTATCGCCAGTTCATTCCCCACTTCTCAACTTTGGTAGCTCCCTTGGTATCCCTCACCAAGAAGGGAGCGAATCCCAAATCGTGGTCCGAAGGGGTCTCCAAGGCCTTCTCTTCTATAAAGTCCCATTTTGCCAGTGCTCCTATCTTACATCGTCCCGATGTGGGTAAGCCATTCCTTTTGGAAGTGGATGCCTCATCCGTTGGTGCTGGAGCAGTCCTCTATCAAAAGGATGCTCAGGGTCGGAAGCACCCATGCTTCTTTTTCTCAAAGACCTTCACACCAGCGGAGAGAAATTACTCCATCGGGGATAGAGAGTTGCTGGCAATGAAGTTGGCCTTTTCGGAGTGGAGACATCTCTTGGAGGGTGCTCGGTTCCCATTCCAAGTTTTCACGGATCACAAGAATTTTGTCTCTTTACAAACAGCCCAGCGGCTGAATTCTCGTCAGGCCAGATGGTCCTTGTTTTTCTCCCGGTTCCACTTTACCCTACATTATCTCGCTGGGGAGAAGAACATTCGTGCTGACGCTCTCTCTCGCTCCTTCGTGTCAGCTGAGGAGGAGGAGGATGAGCCTCGGCTCATTGTCCCTTCGGAGAGTCTGAGAACTGTAGCTCCGGTTTCGCTGGAGTCTGTGCCCCCGGGCAAGACTTTTGTTCCCATCAATTTGCGTCCGGAGGTTCTCGCTTGGGCTCATTCATCCAGAGTGGGTGGACACTTTGGGGCAAAAAGGACATCTGAGCTACTGGCGAGGACGTACTGGTGGCCACATATGGTTCGTGACGTCGGAGACTACGTTCAGGCATGTGTCTCTTGTGCCAAGAATAAGTCTTCCCGACAACGGCCAGCTGGTTTGTTATACCCTCTGCCGGTGGCAGACAGGCCCTGGGAGATGGTCGGGATGGATTTTGTTGTGGGTCTGCCCAAGTCTCGTGGCTGTACCATTATTTGGGTAATCACCGACCATTTTTCTAAAATGGTGCATTTGGTGCCGCTTCCCCGGTTACCTTCTGCACGGGCCTTGGCAGCGTTGTTTGTCAAACACATCTTTCGTCTTCACGGTATGCCAGACAAAATTGTCAGTGACCGAGGTCCCCAGTTTGCGTCTCGGTTCTGGAGAGAGCTTTGTCGTCTTCTCAGTATCGAGTTGAATCTCTCTTCGGCTTATCATCCCGAGACGAATGGGTTGGTAGAGAGAGCCAACCAGACCTTGGTCACATATCTGCGACATTTTGTTTCGGCTAAGCAGGATGACTGGGCATCTTTGCTACCATGGGCGGAGTTTGCTCTTAACAATGCCGTCGCTGATTCCACTGGACAGACTCCATTCCTCCTTAACTTTGGTCAGCATCCGCGGGTACCTGTGCCCATGCCCGTGTCTTCCGCCGATTCCAGGGTGGCAGACTGGGCTGTGGAGGCACGGGACATTTGGGATCGCACTCAGGATGCCATTCAGGCTTCCAAGGAGAGAATGAGGTCCTCCGCCGACGCACATCGGCGCCCCGCTCCAACCTTTGCTCCTGGTGACTTAGTGTGGCTCTCCGCCCGTAACATCAGGCTGCGAGTTGAGTCTACCAAGTTTGCACCTCGCTACTTAGGTCCTTTTAAGGTCCTCGAACAGGTTAATCCTGTGGTTTACCGTCTGGCCCTTCCTCCATGCCTAGGTATCACCGACACCTTTCACGTGTCCCTCCTTAAACCCGTCTACATGTCCCGGTTTTCTGAGTCATCTACTGGGACGTCGGGTTCGTCTACGGACGATTACGAGGTGAATGCTATCTTGGGGTACAAGGTGGTTTGTGGCAAAAAATTTTATTTGGTGGATTGGAGGGGCTACGGTCCTGAGGATAGATCCTGGGAGCCTGCTGAGCACATTCAGGCTCCGCAGCTCATTGCTGCCTTCGAACGTAGCGAGGCCCAAGGAGGGGGGGGCCCTAGGAGGGGGGGGTAATGTTAGGGGTCGAGTTCCCGCTTCTGCACAGGCGGAATCTCGAGCCACCTCCGCTGCGGTCTCCCATTCTTGTCCAGCCGCAGTGGAGTCTGCTCAGCAAAGACGTCAGTCCCAGCGTCTTGCTCATTATCACTCTGTTCTGAGAGTTACTGCTGCTTCTCCAGTCTCTGCCATTAAAGTCAGTGCTGGTCAGCAGCGAGCGGACTTCTCTAGGACTAAGTCCTTGTCTGCACGTACTGAGCATGTCCAGGGTAAGATCTCCCATTGGAGATCGAGGGTCATGTGCTCAGGTTCTGCAGCACATTCCATTGGTCCTTTTGGCAAGTCTTGGAAGGGCAAAGGTACTGTGGCCACTTCCTGTGCCTCTGCTATATAAACTGCGCATGACCGCACGGCCATGCGCTAGTATTGTCTTACAATTGAATACATGTGTTTGTTGTGATTGCAAGTCGTTCATTAAATACCCCTACCCTATTGTATGACTGTTCGCGTATGGAATATGGCTGCTATCTAGCGCCCGACTAATCACTCAACGTGTCACACACGTACAAACCCGAAAAGAGTTAAGGCAACCACTAACATAGAAGGGGTGCCAGGATGCACATATAGGGGTTCAGTGCATATAAGTACAAATAACCAAAAAGAAAAAAAAAAAAAAAAGGCACCAGCAGAACCAGTATAACAAATATATAATAGTTTATTAAACAAAAAAGGGGAATTAAAAACATATGTCGCAACAGGAGCGCAAGACAAACGACAGGGAACACACCACAAAGGGTGGCAACATGGTGTCCACCAGGCAAACCTTTGTACAGAGATAATAACTATAGCACACCTATACAATATATGACCCAATATAAAGCAGCAGTGCAGAGCCTATGGGGGTGCGTAGGTACGTACCAACAGCTATAAAGCACCAACAGGGAGCTATATCTGAAAGAGGAGGACGAGCACAAATGAGCATGAAGTATGATACAAAAAGGTTTACCTGCAGAGACCACGGTGTCACCCACCCCAACGCGCGTTTCGGCTCCGTGCCTTCTTCGGGGGGTATCACGAAGTCAGACTGTTTGAGGGTGTGCACAGGTGTCTTTTTATACTGATAACAAGTTTCAACAGGTGCCATTACTACAGGTAATGAGTGGAGGAAAGAGGAGACTCTTAACGAAGAAGTTACAGGTCTGTGAGAGCCAGAAATCTTGATTGTTTGTTTCTGACCAAATACTTATTTTCCACCATAATAAGCAAATAAAATGTTAAAAAAACAGACAATGTGATTTTCTGGATTTTTTTTTCTCAGTTTGTCTCCCATAGTTGAGGTCTACCTATGATGTAAATTACAGACGCCTCTCATCTTTTTAAGTGGTGGAACTTGCACTATTGCTGACTGACTAAATACTTTTTGGGAGTTTTGGGAGAATGTCCTATGGTCTGATGAAACCAAGCTGGAACTGTTTGGTAGAAACACAACTTGTCGTGTTTGGAGGAAAAAGAATACTGAGTTGCATCCATCAAACACCATACCTACTGTAAAGCATGGTGGTGGAAACATCATGCTTTGGGGCTGTTTCTCTGCAAAGGGGCCAGGACGACTGATCTGGGTACATGAAAGAATGAATGGGGCCATGTATCGTGAGATTTTGAGTGCAAACCTCCTTCCATCAGCAAGGGCATTGAAGATGAAACGTGGCTGGGTCTTTCAACATGACAATGATCCAAAGCACACCGCCAGGGCAACGAAGGAGTGGCTTCGTAAGAAGCATTTCAAGGTCCTGGAGTGGCCTAGCCAGTCTCCAGATCTCAACCCTATAGAAAACCTTTGGAGGGAGTTGAAAGTCCGTGATGCCAAGCGAAAAGCCAAAAACATCACTGCTCTAGAGGAGATCTGCATGGAGGAATGGGCCAACATACCAACAACAGTGTGTGGCAACCTTGTGAAGACTTACAGAAAACGTTTGACCTCTGTCATTGCCAACAAAGGATATATTACAAAGTACTGAGATGAAATTTTGTTTCTGACCAAATACTTATTTCCAACCATAATATGCAAATAAATTGTTAAAAAAACAGACATTTTTTTTTCTCAGTTTGTCTCCCATAGTTGAGGTCTACCTACGATGTAAATTACAGACGCCTCTCATTCTTTTTAAGTGGTGGAACTTGCACTATTGCTGACTGACTAAATACTTTTTTGCCCCACTGTATATATATATATGAATATATATATATATATATACAGATAGATAGATAGATAGATAGATAGATAGATAGATAGATAGATAGATAGATAGATAGAGATATATAATATATATTGAAAAAGTAGTGGAACTCACCAGTCCCATAAAATTCAATGTCTTTATTCAGAAAAAAAGGTGTCTAAAACTGGCCGCAGAGGCAAGGAGCACAGGAAAGAGTGAAACAATCATCATCCCACAAATGTGTTCCTTCACTCTCTGCAGCCAGGTTTGAAAAATGTTTCTGCATAAAGACATTGGATTTCATAGGGCCGGTGAGTGCCACTATTTTTTCCTTCTCAAATAGCGTATTTTTTGGATTATATGGCATACTTTCCCCCCAAATTTGGGGAGAAAATGGGTTTGCGTCTAATAATACAAATATATCTTACTGGTCGCAGTGGAGCAGGGTCCCAGGGTCGCTGCTGGAGGAGGCAAGAGTGGAGTGTTGCTGCAGGCCATAGGCTGGGATGAGGAGGTGTTTGGGTGTGCTACGCTTTGGGTGGTCAGTGGTGCGGGGGCTCCGCCGACATTTCATGAAAGCCCGGAGCCCCAACACTTCGACGGTTTACTATGAGGTGGACTCTGGGAAAATTGCTGCCGGGGGTGGCGCATGAGCAGCTGGAGATCTCGGTGCCTAGATCTCGGAAGATGAGATCGCAGCACCAAGATCTCCATCTGCACATGTGCCGCCCTGGCAGCCATTTTTACAGAGTCCACCGCATAGTAAACCATGGAAGTGCGGGGGCTCCAGGCTTTCACAAACTATCGGCGGAGCCCCCGCACCACTGAACACCGGCAGCGTTGCACATCCGAACACTCCCATTTCCCAGTTTGTGGTCCACAGCATCGCCCCACTTTTGCCATCGCCAGCAGCGACCCTGGGACTTTACTTCACCAAAGCCGTCACTCCCGGTAAGCAATAAGATTGTAAAAAGCACCACTATTTTATTAAAAAAGTTTTATTTCCTATTTTTCACCTCAAAACGTGGGGTGCATCTTATAATCCGGTGCATATTATAAACCGTAAAATACGGTATATGTTTGCATCTCAATTTGTGAGCACCAGGAACCTGCAGGCTTGATTGCTCAGGCCAAAGCTTGGTTTAAAAACAAGTTAAAACACACTGGTTGAATGGTGCTGGCTTCCATTTTCTTTTTGTTTCTGCTATATACAGTGGGTACGGAAAGTATTCAGACCCCTTTACATTTTTCACTTTTGTTTCATTGCAGCCATTTGGTAAATTCAAAAAAGTTCATTTTTTTCTCATTAATGTACACTCTGCATCCCAACTTGACTGAAAAAAAACAGAAATGTTGAAATTCTTGCAAATTTATTAAAAAAGAAAAACTGAAATGTCACATGGTAACAAGTATTCTGACCCTTTGCTTAGACACTCATATTTATTTAAGTCACATGCTGTCCATTTTCTTGTGTTCCTCCTTGAGATGGATCTACTCCTTCATTGGAGTCAAGCTGTGTTAAATTAAACACATAGGAGTTGATTTGTAAAGGCACATACCTGTCTATATAGGACCTCACAGCTTACAGTGCATGCCCGACCAAATGAGAATCATGAGGTCAAAGGAACTGGCCAAGGAGCTCAGAGGCAGAATTGTGGCAAGGCACACATCTGGCCAAGGTTACAAAAGAATTTCTAAGAGCACAGTGTCCTCCATAATCCTTAAATGGAAGAAGTTTGGGACCACCAGAAGTACTCATATATCTGGCCATCCAGCCAAACTAAACAATCATGGAAGAAGAGCCTTGGTAAGAGAGGTAAAGAAGAACCCCAAGAACACTGTGGCTGAGCTCCAGAGATGCAGTAGGGAGATGGGAGAAAGTTCAACAAAGTCAACTATCACTGCAGCCCTCCACCAGTCAGGCCTTTATGGCAAAGTGGCCTACAGAAGCCTCTCCTCAGTGGAAGACATATGAAAGACCGCATAGAGTTTGCTAAAAACCACATGAAGGACTCCCAGACTATGAGAAATAAGATTCTCTGGTCTGATGAGATGAAGATAGACCTTTTTGGTAAAAATTCTAAGTGGTATGTGTGGAGAAAACCAGGCACTGCTCCTTACCTGCCCAATACAATCCTAACAGTGAAACATGGTGGTGGCAGCATCATTCAATGGGGGTGTTTTTCAGTTTCAGAGACAGGATGACTGGTTGCAATTGAAGGAAACATAAATGTGGCCAAGTACAGATATATCCTGGATGAAAACCTTGCTCTAGACCTCAGACTTGGCTGAAGGTTCACCTTCTAACTGTATAATGACAATAACCACACATCTAAAATAACAAAGGAGTGGCTTCAGAATAACTCTGTGACCATTCTTGACTGGCCCTGCCGGAGCCCTGACCTAAACCCAATTGAGGATCTCTGGAGAGACCTGAAAATGGCTGTCCACCAACATTCACCATACAACCTGATGGAACTGGAGAGGATCTGCAAGGAAGAATGGCAGAGGATCCCCAAATTAAGGTGTGAAAAACTTGTGTCATTCCCAAGAAGACTCATGGCTGTACTAGCTCAAAAGGGTGCTTCTACTCAATACTGAGCAAAGGGCATGAATACTTAAGACCATGTGATATTTCAGTTTTCCTTTTTTAATAAATTTGCAAAAATGTCTATATTTCTGTTTTGCTTTTCAGTCAAGA
Source organism: Ranitomeya imitator (assembly GCF_032444005.1). Taxonomy (NCBI): domain Eukaryota; kingdom Metazoa; phylum Chordata; class Amphibia; order Anura; family Dendrobatidae; genus Ranitomeya; species Ranitomeya imitator. The sequence continues at coordinate 1,149,427,206 of NC_091282.1, forward strand.
TCGGGTGTAGCGTGTACATTAATGAGAGAAAAAATTAACTTTTTGGAATTTCCTAAATGGCTGCAATGAAAGAAAGAATGAAAAATTTAAAGAGGTATGAATTGTTTCCGTACTCACTGTATATATATATATATATTTAACTGGTAATGATCAATTTATCAGATATAGCATACAAATAACTGGATTCAGTGGATAGACCTTACTAAGAAATTATTTTATGGCCCTTTAAAAATTAGCCAAAGTGCTGTCTCTGCTGCTTTTAATCAATAGGATATCTAATTAAGTGAAAAGTCATGCAGGTTTTCTATTAAGTGAAGTGCATTGGCTGGAGCATACCATGTGAGCTAGGTGGTAAAGCATTTTGCTGATTGTATGGCTTTTGATAAATTGGTGCATTCCATTTTGGAGGTATGAACCTTATGAATAGAAATTAAATAAACCTCTTGTCGGACATTCAGAGCATGCCAAATAGAAGATCTGGAATTACTGATATTATTTATATCAGCTTTAGCATGAACATCTAAAAGGAGGAGGCAATATAATAGGATTTTGTAATTTAATAATGATATAATGGAATCTTAGAGCTTAGTAGAAGCAGAGAAAAAATAAGGAATAGAGCTGTCCTTATAAAATGTAATCTTCATCTAGCACAAGAATATCTTCGAGGGATTTCTTACAGTGGCAAACTGTCATCAATATCAAAAGAATAATGTTTATATATGTAATATTGATTAGTTCTGAAATCTATCTATCTATCTACTAAAGGAAAAATTCGATAGCACCTTCGAACAGAATAAAGCAAGTGTGCGAGCTGCTATGACTGCATTATAAAGAAAAGCAAAAGCATACAGTAACAGTATGTAAGCGCTAAGATGTATGCAAGCACTGAATATTTGACATTTAGGATGCATGGGGCTTTGTGAACACGCTGTTGATTTTGCTGCGGATCCGCGGCGGATTTTACCCTGCGGATCCGCAGCAGTTTTCCATGCGTTGTACAGTACAGTATCATGTAAACCTAAGGAAAACAAAATCCACAGTGCACATGCTGCAGAACAAAATGTGCGGAAACGCAGCGGTTTATTTTCCGCAGCCTGTCAATTCTTTGTGCGGATGCCGCAGTGGTTTACACCTGCTCCTCAATAGGAATCCGCAGGTGTAAAACCGCAGGTGGAATCTGCACAAAAACCGCGGTAATTCTGCGGTAAATCCGCAGTGCGATTTACCTGCGAATTTAACAAAAACCGTGTGGAAAAATCAGCACAACAATCCCCAGCGTGTGCACATACCCTTACTGCTCTATAGTCTATACTAATATATTGGGAGCACTTAGAGAACAAATGTTCCTATTTATGTGAGCCCACCAGCCTAAACAAGGTGACTTTTGTTTGATGGGACACTAAACCTAATATTTATCAGATATACCTCTCTCAGACCTAAAATTTTAAAGGCAGCACTAATTAAAAACAGTATATTATGCAGTCATAGTAGCTTACACCTGTTCAAACATTTTACTGTGCAGTCATCTCATCAACCAAAGGCTGGTTTTAATTCGTTTCGGCTCCGATCTGCTCTTTACATTTGTAGGCTTTTAGCTTGGGAGAAGCATATTTGATAAATAGATGACACTATGCATCTAAAGCATAATTAGTGTGTGTGCTGTATGCTTCTAATATGTTAGCAGTCAGTGCGCTGTATGCCTCTAATGTGTGAGCAGTGTGTGCGCTGTATGCATCTAATGTGTGAGCACAGGGTCGAACTGGAGGATTCTCCGGTGGGCCCAGGCACTGACACCCATACCTCCCAACTTTTGAAGACAGGAAAGAGGGACAGATTTTAGGCCATGCCTCTGACCACACCCATTCATAATTAGTCACACCCATATCCACGTCCCAACCACACCCATTTAGCACTGCTGATCACACTGTTTCATATACAATAATTATAAACAAAAAAATATGGCCACACAGTGCTCCATACTGTATAATGACCGCACATGATGCTTCATACTGTATAATGGCCACACATGATGTTCCATACTGTATAATGACCGCACATGATGCTCCATACTGTAATAGACCTGACAGAATAACAAATCTGCAGGTGGTTGGGCATTTAGGAAATAGCGACCACAATATTGTGCAGTTTCACCTGTCTTTCACTAGGGGGACTTGTCAGGGAGTCACAAAAACACTGAACTTTAGGAAGGCAAAGTTTGACCAGCTTAGAGATGCCCTTAATCTGGTAGACTGGGACAATATCCTCAGAAATAAGAATACAGATAATAAATGGGAAATGTTTAAGAACATCCTAAATAGGCAGTGTAAGCGGTTTATACCTTGTGGGAATAAAAGGACTAGAAATAGGAAAAACCCAATGTGGCTAAACAAAGAAGTAAGACAGGCAATTAACAGTAAAAAGAAAGCATTTGCACTACTAAAGCAGGATGGCACCATTGAAGCTCTAAAAAACTATAGGGAGAAAAATACTTTATCTAAAAAACTAATTAAAGCTGCCAAAAAGGAAACAGAGAAGCACATTGCTAAGGAGAGTAAAACTAATCCCAAACTGTTCTTCAACTATATCAATAGTAAAAGAATAAAAACTGAAAATGTAGGCCCCTTAAAAAATAGTGAGGAAAGAATGGTTGTAGATGACGAGGAAAAAGCTAACATATTAAACACCTTCTTCTCCACGGTATTCACGGTGGAAAATGAAATGCTAGGTGAAATCCCAAGAAACAATGAAAACCCTATATTAAGGGTCACCAATCTAACCCAAGAAGAGGTGCGAAACCGGCTAAATAAGATTAAAATAGATAAATCTCCGGGTCCGGATGGCATACACCCACGAGTACTAAGAGAACTAAGTAATGTAATAGATAAACCATTATTTCTTATTTTTAGGGACTCTATAGCGACAGCGTCTGTTCCGCAGGATTGGCGCATAGCAAATGTGGTGCCAATATTCAAAAAGGGCTCTAAAAGTGAACCTGGAAATTATAGGCCAGTAAGTCTAACCTCTATTGTTGGTAAAATATTTGAAGGGTTTCTGAGGGATGTTATTCTGGATTATCTCAATGAGAATAACTGTTTAACTCCATATCAGCATGGGTTTATGAGAAATCGCTCCTGTCAAAACAATCTAATCAGTTTTTATGAAGAGGTAAGCTATAGGCTGGACCACGGTGAGTCATTGGACGTGGTATATCTCGATTTTTCCAAAGCGTTTGATACCGTGCCGCACAAGAGGTTGGTACACAAAATGAGAATGCTTGGTCTGGGGGAAAATGTGTGTAAATGGGTTAGTAACTGGCTCAGTGATAGAAAGCAGAGGGTGGTTATAAATGGTATAGTCTCTAACTGGGTCGCTGTGACCAGTGGGGTACCGCAGGGGTCAGTATTGGGACCTGTTCTCTTCAACATATTCATTAATGATCTGGTAGAAGGTTTACACAGTAAAATATCGATATTTGCAGATGATACAAAACTATGTAAAGCAGTTAATACAAGAGAAGATAGTATTCTGCTACAGATGGATCTGGATAAGTTGGAAACTTGGGCTGAAAGGTGGCAGATGAGGTTTAACAATGATAAATGTAAGGTTATACACATGGGAAGAAGGAATCAATGTCACCATTACACACTGAATGGGAAACCACTGGGTAAATCTGACAGGGAGAAGGACTTGGGGATCCTAGTTAATGATAAACTTACCTGGAGCAGCCAGTGCCAGGCAGCAGCTGCCAAGGCAAACAGGATCATGGGGTGCATTAAAAGAGGTCTGGATACACATGATGAGAGCATTATACTGCCTCTGTACAAATCCCTAGTTAGACCGCACATGGAGTACTGTGTCCAGTTTTGGGCACCGGTGCACAGGAAGGATATAATGGAACTAGAGAGAGTACAAAGGAGGGCAACAAAATGAATAAAGGGGATGGGAGAACTACAATACCCAGATAGATTAGCGAAATTAGGATTATTTAGTCTAGAAAAAAGACGACTGAGGGGCGATCTAATAACCATGTATAAGTATATAAGGGGACAATACAAATATCTCGCTGAGGATCTGTTTATACCAAGGAAGGTGACGGGCACAAGGGGGCATTCTTTGCGTCTGGAGGAGAGAAGGTTTTTCCACCAACATAGAAGAGGATTCTTTACTGTTAGGGCGGTGAGAATCTGGAATTGCTTGCCTGAGGAGGTGGTGATGGCGAACTCAGTCGAGCGGTTCAAGAGAGGCCTGGATGTCTTCCTGGAGCAGAACAATATTGTATCATACAATTATTAGGTTCTGTAGAAGGACGTAGATCTGGGGATTTATTATGATGGAATATAGGCTGAACTGGATGGACAAATGTCTTTTTTCGGCCTTACTAACTATGTTACTATGTTACTATGTTACATGATGCTCCATACTGTATAATGACCGCACATGATGCTCCATACTGTATAATGACCGCACATGATGCTCCATACTGTATATTGGCCGCACATGATGCTCCATACTGTATAATGACCGCACATGATGCTCCATACTGTATAATGACCGCACATGATGCTCCATACTGTATAATGGCCACACATGATACTCCATTCTGTATAATGACCCCACATGATGCTCCATACTGTATAATGGCCGCACATGATGCTCCATACTGTATAATGGCCACACATGATACTCCATACTGTATAATGGCCACACATGATGCTCCATAGTGTATAACGACCGCACATGATGCTCCATACTGTATTATGACCGCACATGACGCTCCATACTGTATAATGACCGCACATGACGCTCCATACTGTATAATGAACGCACATGACGCTCCATACTGTATAACGACCGCACATGATGCTCCATACTGTATAACGACCGCACATGATGCTCCATACTGTATAACGACCGCACATGATGCTCCATACTGTATAATGGCCGCACATGATGCTCCATACTGTATAATGGCCGCACATGATGCTCCATACTGTATATTGGCCGCACGATACTTCGTACCATATAATGGCCACACATAGGTACTCCTACACACGCGGCTGCGCTCCGTACACTTTGCACACGGCTCCGCTCTGTACACACGCGCTCTGCTCCATACACCTCGCACACACAGGGCTCCGCTCCATACACCTTATACACACACGGCTCCGCTCCATACACCTTATACACACACGGCTCCGCTCCATACACCTTATACACACACGGCTCCGCTCCATACACCTCGCACACACACGTGGCTCCGCTCCATACACCTCTTACACACAGGGCTCCGCTCCATACACCTTATACACACACGGCTCCGCTCCATACACCTTATACACACACGGCTCCGCTCCATACATCTCGTACACACACGGCTCTGCTACATGCACACTGTAAACACCTCCTGACCCCACACAAGGCATTACACGCCTTGTCAGCTCTACAGCACTGTATCCGTGAGACTCATCCTGTCCTCTGCCTTTGCCTATAGGGACCCCGCACATGTCACTGGCTGCAGTAATGTCGCAGCGATTGTTTCTCTCTAGTTGTGAATATCACCATTGATTTCGGTCTCTCTGTCCATTCCTGAGAGTTCAGGGCACACAGCCTGTCTGTCCATCCACCACCTGCTCTGCTGCTCTGTGTTACCAGCACATAGGAATTACAGCAATGGAAAATGTCTCTGAACTTCACCTATTTGTTGCTGTGTACGGACAGTGCTTTCTAGATTATTCAGCAATAATAAAGTGATTGTATTGATCGGCAGCACATTACCTCCTGCAGGACCATGTGGAAAGGTGGCAGCAACCAGCACAGCGAGCTGAGCCTGCCTTCTGCGAGTGTGCACAGGACCTGTGATGAGGTCACAGGAGGGGAGGAGTTAGGGGTCACATGATCGGCAGATCGGGACTATGGACCTCCGTGGATTGCAGGACTGAGGCAGCCATACGGAAGGGTAAGGGCCTGGGGCATGGCTTAACTACACAAGGGGGCGTGTCGGTCCTGCTGTCTGTGGGATCAGAGCGTCCCGTGCAGGAGTGCGGGGCAAAGGCTGAAAACCGGGACAATCCCGCACAATGAGGGACGGTTGGGAGCTATGCTGACACCTGCTGGCATACTGGCCAGGAGCTGCCTAGGGCCCTGACTGCTCCAGAGGCCCTCAGACAGTGGTGTGTTGCTAATAGCGGCACACGAAGCAGCTATGGGTCCCCTGAGTCAGGGGGGCCCACCCGGTGTCAGCTGAGCAGCAGCTGGAGACAGGAGCCTGTCCCTGCTGCTAAAGAGAAATGAATATTCACTCTTCTCCATGCCCCCATGGGCGTGGAGAGGAGTGAGTATTCATTTCACTTTAATTGTGGGCAGTGCTAGCTGCAGGCTGAGGATAACACTGCTCGCATGTAAAGCCGATGCGGCTGCTTCAGGGCCCCGAAGGTGGGCCCCTGCAGGGCGGCTAACCCTGAGAGCAATCAGCAGGCAGAGAGCAATCCCTGCAGCTTGGCAGCAAAGCTGGAGCTGCAGGGATCCGATGTCATCCTGCTTCCTGTCCGCTGCCTGGCGCTTCCTGTCTGACACAGCGTGACTGGATGACATGAAGATGCTGCTGGGATGTGCTGCGGCTGCAGGGAACGTGTGGAAAGGTGAGTGGTGCTGTGTGTCTGTGTGTGTCTGGTGTGGTGCATTGTGTGTGTGTGACAGAGTGGTGCGGTGCTGTGTGTTCGGTGCCGTGTGTGCTGTGTTGAGTGTGTTGGAGATGTGTGTATTGGAGATTGGCAATGATGTGGGTGATGGAGAGAGCAGTGATGGGGAGGTGGGGGAGAGAGCAATGTTAATAATAATAATAATAATAATAATAATTTTTATTTATATAGCGCCAACATATTCCGCAGCGCTTTACAAATTATAGACGGGAATTGTACAGACAATAGACATTACAGCATAACAGAAATATAGTTCAATACAGATACCAGGAGGAGTGAGGGCCCTGCTCGCAAGCTTACAAACTATGAGGAAAAGGGGAGACACGAGAGGTGGATGATAACAATTGCTTTAGTTATTCGGACCAGCCATAGTGTAAGGCTCAGGTGTTCATGTAAAGCTGCATGAACCAGTTATCTGCCTAAGTATGTAGCAGTACAGACACAGAGGGCTAATACTGCATAAAGTGTATGAGAACATGTTAATGGTGGTGGAAAGGATAATGGGGTGGTGGGGAAGGAGACAATGATGGAGGAGGTGGAATGGACAATGATGGGGTGGTGGGGGAAAAGGCAATTATGGTTTTGGTGGAAAGGACAATGATGGTGGTGGTGATGATGGGAAGCAATGATGGAGGTGTTGGAATGGGAGAAAGCAATGATGGTTGTGGTGGAAGGACAATGATGATAGTGGTGGAAAGGAAAATGGTGGTTGTGGCGGAGAAGGCACTGATGGAGGTGGTGGAATGTGCAATGATGGGGCGGTGGGGAAGAAAGCAATTGTGGAGGTGGTGGAAAGGAAAATGATGGTAGTGGCGGAAAGGACAATGGTGGTGAGGGAGGAAGCAATGATGGAGGTGGTGAAATGGGCAATGATGTGGGTTGTGGGGGAGAAAGCAATGATGGAGGTTGTGGAAAGGGCAATGATAGGGGTGGTGGGTGAAAAGGCAATGATGGAGGTGGTGATGAGGACAGTGAAGGCGGTGGAGGGGCATGCATTATACCTGATGAGAGGAGATGCATTACACCCTATGAGGGGGACTGCGTTATACAGTGAGGGGGCTACATTATATTCTGTGGGGGGTTGCAATATTCTCTAAGGGGCTACATTATAATCTGGGGCTACATCATACTGTATGAGGGGGGCTGCTTTATGCCCTATGAGGGGTCAACAGTTTATCAATGGGGCTGCATTATACCTTATGAGGGGATTGCATTATATACTGAGGGGGCTACATTACATTCTGTGAAGGGACTGCATTATACTATATGAGGGGGGCTGCATTATACCCTATGAGGGTGCTACATTATATTCTATGGGGTGCTGCATTATACCTTATGAGAGGTTGCATTATATTTTGTGGGGTGCTGCATTATACCCTATGAAGGGGACTGCATTATACTCTGTGAGGGGGGCCACATTATATTCTATGGGGTGGCTGCATTATATTCCATGAGGGGGGCTACTTTATATTCTATGAGGGGTTACATTATATTTTATGAGGGGCTACATTATATTCGATGAGGGGCAACCCCAATCCCTGCTACATAATTAATACATGTACTACCTTATATTGTACGTTGATATTAGCGTGTTTTACCACACAATTGGTGATCTTGTATTTATTGCTATGTAGCTACATAGTGGACCCCAAGAATTATTTTCTCTAGTGGGTCCAAGGTGCTCCAGTCCGACGCTTGTGAGCACTGTGTGTGTTGTATGCATCTAATGCATGAGCAGTGTGTGCTGCATGCATTTAATGTGTGAGCACTATGTGTGCTATATTCATCTAATGCAGGATTGGCATTAGGGTCAGGCAGACCATGCAGCTGCCTAGGGCCCCCGCTTGACCAGGGGCCCCCAGCCAGTGGCGTGATGCATATAGCGGAACACCACACAGCCGTTATGGGGCCCCTGAGTAAGTGCAACCCAGCGCCGCACCCCCCAGTTTCCCACATTGGGCATTCAACTTGAAACAGTGATGGTGGAGAGAGTGTCATGTGATGATCTCTCTCCCATCACTCAGCCTCTGCCTTTGAATCATCAGTGTTTGCTTATCAGACATGCTGCAGAAGCCAGAAGGCAGGGGATGGAGGAAGAGAGATAAGTATTGTGTGTATGCATGTATTATGGTGTGTGTGACTGTGTGTGTGTGTGTATGCATGCATTATAGTGTGTGTGACTGTGTGTATGCATGCATTATAGTGTGTGACTGTGTGTTTGCATGCATTAAATTGTGTGTGTTTGTGACACCTCAGGAGTCCAGTTGTCACAGTGGTATTGCCTTCCTCACGGGGAGAGTGATGCCATGCCTGGAAGCGAGCAAGATCCCCTAACAGGTAACACTTACAAAAAACACTTTTCTGACTCCAGGCCAGAAGGGGGAGCTCTAGACTCGGTTTGAGGGTAGCTTCTCTAGATATATTCTGGCCGGAGGAAGAGTTCAGGAGTGAGCAGTGGAGAGTCTGTGAGGAAAGCTGGAGCTGAGCAGACATGCGGTTCTGCAGCTCCTGACAGTAGAGTCTGTAGGAGACAGTGAGGGGAGAAGGAGCACAGGAGTAGAGAGAAACTGGAGTGGAGCTATGAGTGGGCTCCCATCAGGAGGTCCGAGATTGTGGGGGAACTGTATACCCCACAGCAGAAACCGGCGGGCAGGATATTCCAAGTCTCCTGGCCACAATTACCCAAGAAGGCACAGCAGCAGATTAGAGTCACCAAGAGAAGGGACACCTGTAAAAAGGCTTGAGTTGCCTGTTATGTGGGTAGTGTCCACCTAAGAGGACAGAGTGAGTGAAGACCTTGTATAAAGCCTAGGGCAGCAAGGGACTTAGAACACTGAGCAGAAAGGAAAGCTTTCAATCCCACCTGGCTAGGGGGATTCCGAATTGCTTCCAGGCTGCCAGGATTTCAAAGATCACCTATAACCTGTACATGAACATCATCAGTAAAAGGTAAAGAGACTACAAACCTGTGTCCTCCAATTCTTTCCTGCACTTCACCATCTATCATCCTGACCAACCACATCGGGAGCCCTAAGGACTAAGCTCCACCTGTTGGGAGCTATGCCACCTCTGCTGCAATACCATCATCCCCAGAGGACCCCTTTAAGCACCGTTGGCCATCCCTGGCCGAGTACCACAAGTGGCGTCACAAACATACTACATTAGACTTTATTCCCATTTCCATTAACCCCTTTTTACTGGATGCCCAGGGCCACGGACCGGGTCACTGCCAATGTGACCACCCCTTTAAGAACAGAACCAGCCCAGTACCGAGCACCCCACGGTCCTAGCAGGTGCTCCATGTGCGTGACTGTATGTGTGTATGCACGCATTATAGTGTGTGTGTAACTGTGTGTGCAGGCATGCATTATAGTGTGTTTGACTGTGTGTGTATTGTGAAATAGTGACTGGCGTCATTGTGAATGGCCGGTATGTGCCACAGAGATGGAGGTCCTCTGCGCTGTAAGCCTGGAAAGTTGCTCTGGTACCTGTAGTTCCACGAGCTGTGTTTATTGTATAAGGGGCTGGGCTTATAGGGTTAGTAAGAGAGCTGGGCAGGTCTGACCAACCACATACCTCCCATCAGTGGGTGTGTCTCATGTGATATCATGAGACTGTTTTGTAGTCACCTGGTCTGTGGTATTGGAAGGTCCCAAAGTGGGACTGAAGGGGCTGCATTAGACTGTGTGTGGGGGTAAATTATACTGAGAGAGGGCTACTTTATACTCTGGGGGGCTGCATTATACTGTGTGTGGGGCTGCATTATACTCTGAAGGGGCTGCATTATATTTTGAGGGGGCTGCATTATACTTTGAGGGAGCTGCATTATACTCTGAATGGGCTGCATTATACTGTGTTTGGTGGGCTGCAATATACTCTGAGGGGGCTGCATTATGCTGTGAGGTGGCTGCTTTATACTTTGGGGGGTCTATTATTGTGTGTGGGGGGTTGCATTATATTCTGAGGTGGCTGCATTATACTCTGAGAGGGGCTGCATTATGCTCTATGAGGGGACTACATTGTACTCTATGAGGGTGGCTGCAGCATACTCTGAGGGGGGCTGCAGTATACTCTGAGGGGGCTGCATTATATTGTATCAAGGACAATGGGGAGTGCCTTTTACTATATGTACTACAAGGGACCTGCATTATACTGTATCGAGGCCTATCTGCAACAATCATTCTTCCTCAGCCGGGGTAAGGGTAGGTGCACTCGGTCAGTAAACAATGCGGGGTTGAACGTTGCGTACTTATGCAGCATCCAGATGTTACAACATAGTGGATGAGATTTCTAGAAATTACATGCCCGCTATGCATGCACAGACACCCGCGGTTCACCCATGGAGACTTGCAATGGGTCATTCCAGACCGCAGCATGTAAATTTATCTTGCGTAGATTCGCGTACAATGAATTGGACACGGTGATGCCGCACGGTTCAATGAACACATGCGGATTCACCTGCATTCAATAGCCGGCAGTAGGGTTGAGCGAAACGGGTTGAAAATTTTCAAAAGTCGCCGACTTTTGGCAAGGTCGGGTTTCATGAACCCCGACCCGACCCCTGTGTGGGGTCGGCCATGAAGTCGGCGATCTTTTGAATCTGGAATCGGAATTCCGATACCGATTCCCGATATGTTTAAGATATCGGGAATTGGTATCGGAATTCAGATTTAAGTGTAAAATAAAGAATTAAAATAAAAAATATCGCAATACTTACCCTCTGACGCGCCCTGGTACTAACCGGGAACCTTCCTCCTTCGAATCAGCGCTTCCAGGACCTTGCGGTGACGTCGCGGTGACGTCGCGGCTTGTGATTGGTCGCGCGGCCGCCCATGTGACCGCTCGTGCGACCAATCAGAAGCCGTGACGTCACCGCGACGTCACCGAAGGTCCTTCAAGCGCTGATTCTTAGGAAGGAAGGCTGTCGGAAAGAAGCAGGGCGCATCCAAGGGTGAGTATATACCTAATAGGAATATACTCACCCTCGGACGCGCCCTGCTTCTTTCCGGCAGCCTTCCTTCCTAAGAATCAGCGCTTGCAGGACCTTCGGTGACGTCGCGGTGACGTCACGGTTTCTGATTGGTCGCACGAGCGGTCACATGGGCGGCCGCGCGACCAATCACAAGCCGCGACGTCACCGCGACGTCACCGCAAGGTCCTGGAAGCGCTGATTCGAAGGAGGAAGGTTCCCGGTTAGTACCAGGGCGCGTCAGAGGGTAAGTATTGCGATATTTTTTATTTTAATTCTTTATTTTACACTAAAATATGGATCGCAGGGCCTGAAGGAGAGTTTCCTCTCCTTCAGACCCTGGGAACCATGGAAACCCAATGCACTGCATTGGGTTTCGAGTTTCGGCCGACCCCGACCCCAACTTTTTTATAGGATCGGCCGATTTCACTCGACACGACTTTTGAAAAAGTTGGGTTTCGTGAAACCCGACCCGATCCTATAAAAGTAAAGGTCGCTCAACCCTAGCCGGCAGTGCTTTGGACGCAGCAGACATGTGCTGCTTCCAAAGTGCTGCCAATTACTGAACGTGTACACATACCATAAAGAGGCCAGGAAACAAGCATCGAAGGACTTCAATATTGTCGATCGCACTTGTTTACCGGCCCGAACTTAACGCTTGTAAATACAACAGAAATGTTTCTGTGGGATGCGCAATATGTGAGCATTTGGGGCCCCACTTTAAACTTTTGCCCAGGGCCCCACTTTGTCTAAAACCAGCCCTGATCTAATGTGTGAGCAGTGTGTGTGCTATGTGCATTTAATGTGTGAGCACTCTGTGTGCTCAGAGGCATAGTTAGGGTTTCAGCTTAGGGGGGTGAAAAATCTGAGTCGGCCACTAATCAGGTAATCCTGACTACAGCTAGTCAGGATTATAGAAAAGATAGATTTTGTTAAAAATCTTATAAAATTCCACCAACTTCTTACTAAATTTCATCACTCTGTTTTAGCCTAGAGTTTCGATTCTGCGTAACAAGGATGACTACTTAATTAATCCAACACTATAGCTCAGTGTGCAGTATTTACCGAATCAACAATTAAACAGTAGTAAATCAATGTAGAAACATAAATAATAGATAACTGTTGAACTAGTTAATTAGAGGCTGGGATTACTGTTGGATTTTACAAACATATTTACCTATTTTCTGTGCGGTCACCTAACAATAAATTTGGCAATAATGTAGATGTAAAGTAGGACTTGATCTACTTTTGGTATCTCTATTAATAATCCTAGACAATTTTGAATAAATTAACATTTGAGTGTTACAAAGTAAAAGAAGTGTGTCTCTACACAAGCAACACTGTTCGAACACATTGTATGTATGGAAATGCTCTCAACGGGCCACGCCCGGTTGTCACTTTAGTTGTAAATTACTTGGAGCAATGAGAGAGGGAGAGCACAATGCAGAGTTTTAAGAAAAGATGTTAACAAAAAATTCCAAGGAATTCATTTCAAAAACAAACATTTCAGAAGATTCTCTGGCACATCAGCCAAATAAGTTTTTGCATGTTTTGAGACTAGCCACAAGGCAGTTCTATAACAGATCTGTCATCATATTATGATACCCCATTTAAGGTCAGTATGGTATGAGGACATATCGCTTATTTCTTGTGCTATTAGTCCAGCTATTAGAGCTATAAAAATATTGCAGAGTCTTATAGTTAAATATAGGAGTCAAATAGTATTTCTTTGAAGTTGTTCCATGATTCCTCCTTTTATTAACTGCCTTATTAATGCCTAAAAATTACACATTGACATACAGTACTGTCCTGAATTCAACACTTGATTGATAAATTGTGAGAAGCCAGTGAAAAGAGACAGATATCCTTTCAGTGCTGGAGGCCTGAGTTTAAATTTGACCATTTGCAATATCTGAATTAACCCCTTCGCGCCAAGCGCCGTACTAGTACTGCGCTGCCAGCACTGCATTAGTGCCAGCCGCAGTACTAGTACGGCGCCGCCATTTTCCGGTCACCGCGCGGTGATCGGGTTCCGGTGTCTGCTGTTCCTGACAGCAGACAATCCCTGCACGCAGCCCCGGGTGCCTGCACCGCCCCCCCGCATCAGCGATCGCTGTGATTGGCTGGTCAATTCTGACCAGCCAATCACAGCGATGTGACAATAAAGTTTAAAAAAAAAAAAAAAAAAGCATGTGACAGGCTGTGATTGATGCTGTGTGACGTCGCACCAATCACAGCCGTCACAGTAGGTGGGGTGATCGCCACGTCACCTCACCTGATTAACCCCTATGACGCTGATTGGCTGAACAATAGCTTCTAGCCAATCAGCGCCAAAGGGGTTAATTTAAAATACCGATCACCGCCCTGCACGCCATCTTTCTCTCAGATTTGGCGTGCAGAGCGGTGGTCTAAGCCCCTCTGTGTTACCTGAGATAGAGAATCCATTGGTGGCCAGTGCGATCCTACCTGGGATCTCCTGCCTCCTGTGCTGATCTCCTGCTCCATATTGTGCTCCGTGCTGTGTGCTCTCTGCTGCCATCTGCCTGCTGTGTGACTCCTGTGATCACAGCAGCAGCAGCACCTCCCCCACCCCTTTCCCATCCCCCCATCCCTGTTCCAGTACCCCCTCCCTCCCCCACCCTCCAATTGAAATTTTTTGCGCACTTTTTTGCGCTTTTTTTCCTGTGTGCGGCGTCCCGCGCAGAGCATTCGTGCTCTTCCTGTGTCCGCAGCTCTTTGATCAGTATCGCTGCTGATCAGAGACTGCGCCACAGGACTTTTTTTTTTAGTTAGTGTAGCGGACATTGCAGTCTAAGCAACGTCCGATTTTTTTTTTTCTTTTACAAAAATATAATAGTAGTTAGTACAGTGTAGTCTTAGACGTAGATTAGCTGGTGTCACAGCGTTCGTGACTACCGGTCTTTTTTTTTTTTAGAGAAAAAAAAAAATTGTACAGAGTAGTTTAGTGGTAGCGTGTTAGTGTAGCCAGCGTCACAGCGTTAGTGACGACCGATCATCTTTTAGAAAAAAAAAAAAATCGTACTGAGTTTTATAGGTAGGGAGGTAGCGTCTTGTGCATAAAAAAAATCTGCTATCGCCGGATAATCTCTAGTGCATTAGGGGAGCGTACGTCACACTGTTAGTGGCGTTCGCTTTTCTTTTGTAAAAAAAATATTTAGTTGCGTAGGGTAAATTTATACTTTTTTTTTATACAAACTTATTTTTTTACATTGATTTTTCTTTTCATCTTTTTTTCTTGTTACTTCTACATTTTTTCTCTCTACTTGTTTTTTCTCTCTGATTGGTTTTAATAAAGAGTACCCTATACACAAGCCCCACACATTACACGTGTAAAAGCACCACTTACACACACATACCTAGGGTTTGGGAAAAAATAAATGGCCCATTCGTCAACAAGGCGCTATTCACCAGAGGAGGCTTACGCCATCCTTGCGTCCGACACGGATTCAGCCAGTGAGGAAGATCCCACATTCCTCTATTCCTCCTCCTCCTCCTCCTCCTCCTCATCTGGTGAGGAAAGACCCCTAACAAGGCGCCGTAGGACCCAGGCAACTCCTGCAGCAATCGATCCCGTATGGATTGCACCCCTGGAAAATTTTCAGCCCGTCATTCCGGATTTCAGCAGCAGCTCAGGAATCCAGTTTGACACGACTGGCCTCACTGAAATTGACTTCTTCAAATTCTTTTTCAGTGATGAAATAATAAATATTATGGTGGCCCAGACGAACCTGTATGCCCAACAATTTTTTACCCAAAATCCCACGTCATCTTATGCCAGATGGACCCCCGTAAATGCAGCAGAGATGATGACATTTTGGGGAATTGTGCTGCATATGGGCCTAATCAAAAAGCCAAAGCTTCGGCAATACTGGAGTACCGACATTCTCTACAGTACACCGGTATTCCGCATGGCCATGAAAAGGACACAATTTGAAGCGATCCAAAAATTTTTGCATTTCAGTGATAATGCGCAGTGTCCTCCCCGAGACGATCCAAACTTTGATCGTCTATATAAAATTCGTCCAGTGGTTGAACACTTCAGCAGAAAATTTGCTGAGGCGTACACACCCTAGAGGGACATCGCTATTGATGAATCTCTCGTTCATTTCAAAGGGAGGCTAAAATTCCGACAGTACCTGCCCAGTAAGAGGTCCAGGTACGGAATAAAGCTGTACAAACTGTGCGAGAGTACCTCAGGGTACACCCACAGATTTAGGGTCTACGAGTGTAAGGACACCCAGATTAACCCCCCTGAATGCCCCCCCATTCTGGGGGTGAGTGGGAAAATTGTGTGGGAATTGCTGCACCCACTGCTGGATAAGGGTTATCACCTTTATATTGACAACTTTTACACCAGCATCCCACTCTTCAAGGCCCTCTCTGCCAGAGGTACAGCTGCATGTGGCACCGTGCGAAAAAATCAGCGAGGACTCCCTAAGCCGCTAATTGGGCAAACGCTGAGAAAAGGGGAAAGCAGAGCCAAATGCAGCGACAACATGCTGGTGGTCAAGTATAAGGACAAAAGGGATGTCCTTATCCTGACCACCATACACCGTGACAACAGCACCCTTGTCACTGTTCGTGGGACCACAACACAAGTCCCAAAGCCAGATTGTATCCTGGATTACAATCGGTACATGGGGGGTGTGGATCTCTCAGATCAGGTCCTCCAACCATACAGTGCCATGCGAAAAGCTTACGTATGGTACAAAAAATTGGCCGTGCACATTGTACAGATGGCACTGTACAATGCTTTTGTGCTGTCCCGATCTGCAGGCAATACGGGGACTTTCCTTCAGTTTCAGGAGGTAGTCATCAAGGCCCTAATGTTTGGCACTCAGGGAGGTGAGGGTCCCAGTACTTCTGAATCTGATAGTGCCCGTATTGTCCAAGGTCAACATTTCCCAGGACAGGTTCCCCAAACAGCGAGGACAGGACGATCACAAAAACGGTGCAGAGTATGTTCCAAGAGGGGAATACGAAAGGACACAATTTACCATTGTGAAACCTGCCCTGAGAAACCTGGCCTTTGCATTAAGGATTGCTTCAAAGCATACCACACATTCACAAATTAATAAAAATTAGTTTATACCCTGTTGACACAACACACTGTGTAGTTTCCAACATGGGGTCACTTGTGGAGTGAGGCACTTGGAGGTTTACGGTGCTCACCACATATCTAAATAAATTCCTTGGTAGGTCCAGTTTTCAAAATGGGGTCACTTGTGGAGTGAGGCACTTGGAGGTTTACGGTGCTCACCACATATGTAAATAAATTCCTTGGTAGGTCCAGTTTTCAAAATGGTGTCACTTGTGGAGTGAGGCACTTGGAGGTTTACGGTGCTCACCACATATCTAAATAAATTCCTTGGTAGGTCCAGTTTTCAAAATGGGGTCACTTGTGGAGTGAGGCACTTGGAGGTTTACGGTGCTCACCACATATCTAAATAAATTCCTTGGTAGGTCCAGTTTTCAAAATGGGGTCACTTGTGGAGTGAGGCACTTGGAGGTTTACGGTGCTCACCACATATCTAAATAAATTCCTTGGTAGGTCCAGTTTTCAAAATGGTGTCACTTGTGGAGTGAGGCACTTCGAGGTTTACGGTGCTCACCACATATCTAAATAAATTCCTTGGTAGGTCCAGTTTTCAAAATGGTGTCACTTGTGGAGTGAGGCACTTGGAGGTTTACGGTGCTCACCACATATCTAAATAAATTCCTTGGTAGGTCCAGTTTTCAAAATGGGGTCACTTGTGGAGTGAGGCACTTGGAGGTTTACGGTGCTCACCACATATCTAAATAAATTCCTTGGTAAGTCCAGTTTTCAAAATGGGGTCACTTGTGGAGTGAGGCACTTGGAGGTTTACGGTGCTCACCACATATGTAAATAAATTCCTTTGGAGGTCCAGTTTTCAAAATGGTGTCACTTGTGGAGTGAGGCACTTGGAGGTTTACGGTGCTCACCACATATCTAAATAAATTCCTTGGGAGGTCCAGTTTTCAAAATGGTGTCACTTGTGGAGTGAGGCACTTGGAGGTTTATGGTGCTCACCACATATCTAAATAAATTCCTTGGGAGGTCCAGTTTTCAAAATGGGGTCACTTGTGGAGTGAGGCACTTGGAGGTTTACGGTGCTCACCACATATCTAAATAAATTCCTTGGTAGGTCCAGTTTTCAAAATGGGGTCACTTGTGGAGTGAGGCACTTGGAGGTTTACGGTGCTCACCACATATCTAAATAAATTCCTTGGGAGGTCCAGTTTTCAAAATGGGGTCACTTGTGGAGTGAGGCACTTGGAGGTTTACGGTGCTCACCACATATCTAAATAAATTCCTTGGGAGGTCCAGTTTTCAAAATGGGGTCACTTGTGGAGTGAGGCACTTGGAGGTTTACGGTGCTCACCACATATCTAAATAAATTCCTTGGGAGGTCCAGTTTTGAAAATGGGGTCACTTGTGGAGTGAGGCACTTGGAGGTGTACGGTGCTCACCACATATCTAAATAAATTCCTTGGGAGGTCCAGTTTTCAAAATGGGGTCACTTGTGGAGGATTTCCACTGTTTAGGTACATCAGGGGCTCTGCAAATGCAACGTGACGCCTGCAGACCAATCCATCTAAGTCTGCATTCCAAATGGTGCTCCTTCCCTTCCGAGCTCTGCCATGCGCACAAACAGTGGTTTTTCCCCACATATGGGGTATCGGCGTACTCGTGAAAAATTGCACAACATTTTCTTCTTTCTATTTTGTCCTATAACCCTTGGGAAAACAAAAAAAACCTTGCTAAAGATCATTTTTGTGGAAAAAATGTGTTCTATTTTTTTTTACGACTCATCGTTATAATTTTTGGTGAGGCACTTGGAGGTTCACGGTGCTCATCACATAGCTAGATAAGTTCCTTGAAGGGTCTAGTTTCCAAAATGGGGTCACTTGTGGCGGTTTTCCACTGTTTAGGCACATCAGGGGCTCTCCAAACGGGACATGGTGTCCGATCTCAATTCCAGCCAATTTTGGTTTGTAAAAGTCAAATGGCGCTCCTTCCCTTCCGAGCCCTGCCATGTGCCCAAACAGTGGTTTTCCCCCACATATGGGGTATCAGTGTATTCAGGATAAATTGGTCAACAACTTTAGTGGTCCATTTTCTCCTTTTACACTTGTGTAGATAAAAAAAATTGTTGCTAAAAATCATTTTTGGGAAAAAAATGTAATTTTTTATTTTCACGCCTCTACGTTCTAAACGTCTGTGAAGCACCTGGGGGTTCAAAGTGCTCACCAAATAGCTAGATAAGTTCCTTGAAGGGTCTAGTTTCCAAAATGGGGTCACTTGTGGCGGTTTTCCACTGTTTAGGCACATCAGGGGCTCTCCAAACGGGACATGGTGTCCGATCTCAATTCCAGCCAATTTTGGTTTGTAAAAGTCAAAAGGCGCTCCTTCCCTTCCGAGCCCTGCCGTGTGCCTAAACAGTGGTTTTCCCCCACATATAGGGTATCAGTGTATTCAGGATAAATTGGTCAACAACTTTAGTGGTCCATTTTCTCCTTTTACACTTGTAAAGATAAAAAAATTGTTGTTAAAAGATCATTTTTGAGGAAAAAAATGTGAATTTTTATTTTCACGCCTCTACGTTCTAAACTTCCGTGAAGCACCTGGGAGTTCAATGTGCTCACCACATAGCTAGATAAGTTCCTTGAAGGGTCTAGTTTCCAAAATGGGGTCACTTGTGGCAGTTTTCCACTGTTTAGGTACATCAGGGGCTCTCCAAACGGGACATGGTGTCCGATCTCAATTCCAGCCAATTTTGGTTTGAAATAGTCAAACGGCGCTCCTTCCCTTCCGAGCCCTGCCGTGCGCCCAGACAGTGGTTTTCTCCCACATATGGGGTATCAGTGTATTCAGAAGGAATTGCACAACAACTTTCGTGGTCCATTTTCTTCTTTTACCCTTGTGAAAATAAAAAAAATGTTGCTAAAAGATCATTATGTGGAAAAAAAAGTTAAATGTTATTTTTTTCCTTCCACATTCCGTTAATTCCTGTGAAGCACCTGAAGGGTTAATAAACTTCTTGAATGTGGTTTTGAGTACCTCGGGGGGTATAGTTTTTAGAATGGTGTCACTTTTGGGTATTTTAAATCCTATAAGCCTCTCAAAGTGACTTCAAATATGATGGGGTCCCTACAAAAAAATGGTTTTATAAAAGTTGTTGAAAAAATGAGAAATCGCTGTTTAACTTTTAACCCTTATAACTCCCTAAGGAAAAAAAAATTGGTTCCAAAATGTTGCTGATGTAAAGTAGACATGTGGGAAATGTTATTTATTAACTAATTTGTGCGATATGAGTCTCTAATGCAAGGGTATAAAAATTCAAAGTTTGAAAATTGCAAAATTTTCAACATTTTCGCCAAATTTCCGTTTTTTTCACAAATAAACGAAGGTAATATCAAATAAATTTTACCACTATCATGAAGTACAATATGTCATGAGAAAACAATGTCAGAATCGCCAAGATCCGTTGAAGCGTTTCAGAGTTATTACCTCATAAAGTGACAGTGGTCAGAATTGTAAAAATTGGCCCTGTCACTTAGGTGAAAACAGGCTTCGGGGTGAAGGGGTTAAGAACTACAATTTATTTAAAAAAAAAAAAAAAAACTCATTGATATAAATAGGACAAATTAACAGCATGTTACAGTGTATCGCCATATAATTGATCTTTGTTAGTCATTTCTTTTCTAATATAGTATATTTAAGAATTTATATTCGAAATTTTGAATATTTTATTAGAATTTATATTAGAAAACAAGGGTAGATGGAATGAAGGACTTATTACAGAGTGTGAAGCTGGAAAGCCCCAACATGGGACTGTCACTCAGTAAAAAAGACAAAGATTAACTGCTGCCAGGTATGACTGGGACTGGGTCACATTTAATATGGAAAGCGATTATGGTAACTGGAAGTTGTAAAGGACTTCAATGTAATCAGATCAATGATCACTCAAGATGCAGTGACGACACCTTAAGTCAAATAGCTATGGGCAAATCAACAATGAATTCACTGGACAAGGTCTTCAAATTTAGGAACATTTCAGTGGCGATGAAGACATGGCTCGTACACAGTGCGGTCTTTTCTGTGGTAGCATATGGATGTGAAATCTGGACGATAAAGAAGAAAGAAGAAGAATCAACGCCTTGGAAATTTGGTGCTGGAGAAGGATGTTATCAATACCATTCATGGCAAGAAGAAGAAACAAATCAATTTTGGAACAAATCAAGACAGACATGTCACTTGAAACAAGGATTACCAAGCTACGACTTGCCTATTTTGGACACATCATACAAGGAAAGCATTCATTGAAGAAGGACATTACAGTCAGAAGAATAGAAGGAACAAGGTGAAGAGGAATCCCAGCAACCTGATGGCTTAATACTATCAAGATAATGGTGGAGAAAATAATCTCAAAAGAGAGCAAGGATCTTACTCTGTGTAGTAGTTAAAAACCAATCTCGCTTTTGAATCGCGACCTTAACTTACCGTATTTGCAAAAATTATTGCCAATAAATTGTGGGAGGTTCTGCCCTCTGTTATCGATAACAATCAAATTGGTTTTGTCCCGCACAGGGAGGGAAAAGATAATATTTATAGAGTTATTCACATTATTAATCACGCCCGTGAATCGTCTACGCCTCTTGTGTTGTTTGAGACAGACACAGAGAAAGCCTTCAACTATGTCGATTGGCTGTAAATGAGAGAAGCTCTGGCAGTGTTTAATATTCCTAATGAGTTTACATCTGTAGTCTTCTCCATGTACAATGATCTAACTGCAAATATTCTAGTAAACAATTATTTATCTCCCTTCTTTAGCATCACTAATGGTACTAGACAAGGGTGCCCACTCTCAGCTCTCCTCTTCATCATAACAATGGAAACTCTATCACAGAAGCTCAGACTGGATGAGAGGATAGAAGGTATCAAATGTGGAGGGAGAGAATATAAGGTTGCCGTGTATGTGGATGACTTGTTATTTTTTATATCTTAACCTTCGTCAGCATTCCCTGCGATTCTGGAGGTTTTGTAAGAATTTGAGTCTCTTTCCATTTTTTAACTTAATGTGAGTAAATCACTAGTTCTGAATATCAGCCTCCCAAACAATATTAACCCCTTCATGACCGGGGCCTTTTTTCGTTTTTCCGTGTTCGTTTTTCGCTCCCCTCCTTCCCAGAGCCATAACTTTTTTATTTTTCCGTCAATTTGGCCATGTGAGGGCTTATTTTTTGCGGGACGAGTTGTACTTTTGAACGACATCATTGGTTTTAGCATGTCGTGTACTAGAAAACGGGAAAAAAATTCCAAGTGCGGTGAAATTGCAAAAAAAGTGCAATCCCACATTGTTTTTTTGTTTGGCTTTTTTGCTAGGTTCACTAAATGCTAAAACTGAGCTGCCATTATGATTCTCCAGGTCATTACGAGTTCATAGACACCAAACATGACTAGGTTATTTTTTATCTAAGTGGTGAAAAAAAATTCCAAAATTTGCTAAAAAAAAAAAAAAAAAATTGCGCCATTTTCCGATACTCGTAGCGTCTCCATTTTTCATCATCTGGGGTCGGTTGAGGGCTTATTTTTTGCATGCCGAGATGACGTTTTTAATGATAGCATTTCGGTGCAGATACGTTTTTTTGATCGCCCGTTATTGCATTTTAATGCAATGTCGCGGCGACCAAAAAAACGTAATTCTGGCGTTTCGAGTTTTTTTCCCGCTATGCTGTTTAGTGATCAGGTTAATACTTTTTTTTATTTGATAGATCGGGCGATTCTGAGAGCGGCGATACCAAATATGCATAAATTTGATATTTTTTTTATTGATTTATTTTGATTGGGGCGAAAGGGGGGTGATTTAAACTTTTATGTTTTTTTTATTTTTTTCACATTTTTTTAAACTTTTTTTTTTAACTTTTGCCATGCTTCAATAGCCTCCATGAGAGGCTAGAAGCAGGCACAACCCGATCGGCTCTGCTACATAGCAGCGATCTGCTGATCGCTGCTATGTAGCAGAATTGCACGTGTGCTGTGAGCGCCGACCACAGGGTGGCGCTCACAGCGACGGGCAGTCAGTAACCATAGAGGTCTCAAGGACCTCTATGGTTACCATTCACAAGCATCGCCGACCCCCGATCATGTGACGGGGGTCGGCGATGACGTCATTTCCGGCCGCCCGGCCGGAAGCGGTAGTTAAATGCCGCTGTCTGCGTTTGACAGCGGCATTTAACTAGTTAATAGGTGCGGGCAGATCGCGATTCTGCCCGCGCCTATTACGGGCACATGTCAGCTGTTCAAAACAGCTGACATGTCCCGCCTTTGGTGCGGGCTCACCGCGGAGCCCTGCATCAAAGCAGGGGAGCCGGCATCGGACGGTATAGTACGTCCGATGCCGGTAAGGGGTTAAAAAGCATCTGACCACCAACTCCCTGTTTAACTGGTCATCTCCTTTTATCCGATTCCTGGGAGTCAACATCTCTGCTAATTTAGGAGAATTATATAAACGTAATTGTAATTGTTACTGGGAAAGCCTCAGATTATTCTCCATCATTCAGAACCTTCACCATCATTCCATCATTGAACTGCCAGACGATTAAGATGAACTTGCTCGGGCAGCCGAATTTTACCATGATCTTCCACAGGCCATCTCTGCTGACTGTGTCAAAAGCCTTGGTCAAATCAACAAAAGTTACATAAAGATCACGGTGTTGCTCCTGGCACTTTTCCTGAAGTTGACGTGCTGCAAAGACCATACCTACTGTTCCTCGTTTAGCCCTATGGAAACCACACTGGCTTTCGGGTAATAGTCCTTGCTCAAGGTGATGTAAAAGACGGTTGAGCAAGAGACGAGCCAATATCTTTCCTTCAGTGGACAGAAGGGAGATGCCTGATACTGATAGTAGATTCATGTAATCTGTCTTGATCCTCATGATCCATATTTGGAAGGTTAAATTGATTCAGATATTGTTCAGCAAGCATATTGATGTATAGCACAATATTACTGTATTTTTTACACAGCGTGTTTGATATAGGAATGTTGGTGTTGTGAGGTCAGACTCCTCTTGTTTGGATACTTCGTTATTTATTATGTTTTTTTGCCTTTTTAAATTTTTATTGTGAACTAAATAAAGCTTTATACATTCTTACCTATTTGGTTCTCTTATTTTGGCAACCCGTATGTAGGTCCGTATTGAATCATATATTGGTTTGATGAGCCATAGCAATTAATTTTGAACATTTTTTGTATTTAATATTACATTCCCACTTACACCGCAATGGGCAATCTTTAATGTGCTAGGGGAATCTCAGCAATCTCTGCCCACACATATAAAAGCAATTCTGGTGATGTGGGCTTCAGCAGTTAGGAATCGTACATTACAACATTGATTGAACCCTAATATACCACCCCAATCACTGATACAGACAAAAATAATGTTGCTATTCAAAATTGATTGGTTGGAAACATTAAGGGACAAAGAGAGATTAACTGGGAAGTTTCTCACAACTTGGTCTTTTCTTATTCCTACATTATCACCAGTTATTAACCCCTTCATGACCATGGGATTTTCCGTTTTTCCGTGTTTGTTTTTTGCTCCCCTTCTTCCCAGAGACATAACTTTTTTATTTTTCCATCAATTTGGCCATGTGAGGGCTTATTTTTTGTGAAACAAGTTGTACTTTTGAATGACATCATTGGTTTTAGCATGCCGTGTACTAGAAAACGGGAAAAAAATTCCAAGTGCGGTGAAATTGCAAAAAAAAGTGCAATCCCACACTTGTTTTTTGATTGGCTTTTTTGCTAGGTTCACTAAATGCTAAAACTGACCTGCCATTATGATTCTCCAGATCATTACGAGTTCATAGACACCAAACATGTCTAGGGTCTCTTATCTAAGTGGTGAAAAAAAATTCCAAACTTTGCTAAATAAAAAAATGGTGCCATTTTCCGATACCTGTAGCGTCTCCATTTTTCATGATCTGGGGTCGGGTGAGGGCTTATTATTTGCGTGCTGAGCTGGCGTTTTTGATGATAGCATTTTGGTGCAGATACTTTCTTTTGATCGCCCGTTATTGCATTTTAATGCAATGTCGCGGTGACCAAAATAACGTAATTCTGGCGTTTCAATTTTTTTCTCGCTACGGCGTTTAGTGATCAGGTTAATCCTTTTTTTATTGATATATCATGCGCTTCTGAATGCAGCAATACCAAATATGTGTAGGTTTAATTTTTTTTTATTGATTTATTTTGAATGGGATGAAAGGGGGGTGATTTAAACTTTTACATTTTTTTTATTTTTTCACATTTTTAAATTTTTTTTTACTTTTGCCATGCTTCAATAGCCTCCATGGGAGGCTAGAAGCAGGCACCACTCGATCGGCTCTGCTGCATAGCAGCGATCTTCAGATCGCTGCTATGCATCGGAAATGCAGGTGTGGTATGAGCGCCGACCACAGGGGGGCGCTCACAGCAGGCCTGCATCAGTAACCATAGAGGTCTCAAGGACCTCTATGGTTACCGTTCTGATGCATCGCTGAGCCCCGATCATGTGACTGGGGTCAGCGATGCGCTCATTTCCGGACACCCGGACGGAAGCACCGGTTAAATGCCGCTGTCGGCATTTTACAGCGGCATTTAACTAGTTAATAGC
Organism: Ranitomeya imitator; assembly: GCF_032444005.1. Classification (NCBI taxonomy): domain Eukaryota; kingdom Metazoa; phylum Chordata; class Amphibia; order Anura; family Dendrobatidae; genus Ranitomeya; species Ranitomeya imitator. The sequence goes on from NC_091282.1 coordinate 1,149,452,574, forward strand.
GGCAGGTGAATCGCGATTTCACCTGCTGCTATTGCGGGCACATGGCAGCTGTTCAAAACAGCTGACATGTCCCAGCTTTGATGCGGGCTCACCGCCGGAGCCCTGCATCAAAGTGCGGTATCTGATCTCGGACGTACTATCCCGTCCGAGGTCAGAAAGAGGTTAAAGATAGACTGAGAGCTCAGTTGAAGGACACTAGATGGTATTTTCTTAAATGTATTGATGGACATACAGTAGTCCGATTCCATAAACTATAGATTTTTATGGATGCACGCAGAGGTGGGAGGGGAGGTTAAAGGGAGGGATTTAGAGTTTAGATAAGTTATTGTTTTGACAGTAATGTCATATTGAACAGAATGGAAAAGACAAATTGACATAGGGCTCATGACATGCTATTGGTTTGATAAAGAGTTTGAAAAAAAAAGAAAATATTTTGCCCATTTTATTGTGGCCTTTTCTTCACAACAACATTCTTCACCTTGACTGACACTTTCTAAAAGGGGATGCAACTGATTATCTATTATTTGGAAAATGCTTGAAAGCTAAATGTTGTTTGCTGTGTCCTATGCTGCTTACGGTTATTCCTAAAAGCACAGTAATTGGGGTTTTGAATTAAATCAAGACCTATGCTATTTTCACATGAAAAAGACTTGATGTTGAAATAAAGCCTCGTATTCAAAAAAATAAAGCAATTACATCCGGAAATTGCTGGTAATTGGAGAATAATCATTTTGTGTTTCTTGATATTTATCCAACAGAGCTGGTACTTTCACCTTAATTATTCATGTTGTCTCTTGGGTTTTAAAGCCCTCATCTTCCATTTATTTACTCTCCTCTGAAAGAACAAACATGATATAAAACAAGTTTACTCTCCGTCAATAACAGATGTCGGTCTGTCCAACCAACTTACATCCTAGCATTTTATCAGCACATCATACAAATATTTTTGGTATTTTCAAGCTAAGCAACCCCTCTGAGAAATAGTTAACGACTTGAAAGAAGGACAAAAAAACAAACTTGTCATACATGACATGTTTTGAGTGTTTTCCCCAAAATAGACCTGATAATCAGGATCTCCGGATCCTGAGACCCCAATTCCTTTTCATTGCATGACTGCATAGTGCTGCTCTAATCAAAGTCTATGGGACTGATTGGAAAATTGAGAACAGCACTAAAGTCACTGACGTGACAGGGTACATCCTAGACTGCAGCTCCATTCTGTTTGCTTCTCACTGCAATTTTTCAGTGGAAAACCAAAGGGGGCAAGGAGCATTCTCGTAACAGTGACGGGGTCCCATCAATAGGGTCCCTGTGGACAGGTATTACCTATATATTTTGTCTAATGCAAATTAGTTGTTTGAAATTACCAAACTGCACACATGTAGAAAAACATTCTAGTATTCACAGTTAAAAATAGAGAAATAGAGTCCCATCACCATAGACTTGTGGCAAAAAGTTATGGCACTGTCGTACTAATTTTATATTCTTCATGCATTTTCGATGTTACATTATAAATGCCATCATCAGTGCATACTAGTAGAATTTCTTCAAACCAGTTATTCGTTTTGGTTATAGTCTTACCTTTAGGCAGTCTACATTTTTTCAATATTTGATAATCAAAGATTATCCAAGCATCCAGTGACATGGAAGAGGTGACATTAAATTATAAACCTTCAGAGTAAAAGGATAAATTCAACTAGACTACATTAATTCTTAGTTTTATTCTTAGTTTTATGTGCATGATGTTCATTATTCTAATCGATGGTGAAGTAAGCTTACCATCATCAGGGGCTTATCTACAGCATTCTGTAATGCTGCAGATAAGCCGCCAATGTTACCTGAAAGAGGAGAAAAAGAGGTTAGATTATACTCACCCAGGGGCGGTCCTGCTCCGATGGGTGTCTCAGGTCCGGAACAGCGCCTCCCATCTTCATTCCATGACGTCCTCTTCTGGTCTTCACGCCGCAGCTCTGGCGCAGGCGTATGTCTGCCCTGTTGAGGGCAGAGGAAAGTAAAGGTCAGAGAGGCCCGATCCCTGCGCACTGCAGCAACAGGGCAGATAAAGTACACCTGCGCCGGAGCCACGGCGTGAAGAGCAGAAGAGGACGTCATGGAATGAAGATAAGAGGCGCTGGAGCGGACCTGAGACACCCATTTGACCGGACCGCCCCTGGGTGAATATAATCTAACCTCTTTTTCTCCTCTTTCAGGTTACATCGGGGGCTTATCTACAGCATTACAGAATGCTGTAGATAAGCCCCTGATGACGGTGAGCTTACCTCACCAACGATTTTGGGAGTGACAGGTTCCCTTTAATTCAAGCCTACAAAGGGTATTCATCACATTTTTTCTTTGTTAAGCCCACCATAATAGTAATCCAAACCAACCGGCTCACCCGACTCTCTCCTGACAGATGATTTTGGTGGGAAAGAAGGATCAGTAATGTTGAATTACAACCCATGATGCTTGCATGTGAATTAGGGAGTCAGTCGATTGGCAATTAAGGTGAATGGGCATCTTTACGTATCTTCACTCATTTTTCATTTTCTATTTTTCTTGCCTTCTTCTGTGTAGATTCACATTCACACCGCGGCCATTAACAGATAAAACCTAGAAAAAAAACCCAATGAACACCTGCCTGTGAAAAGCTAAATAGACAAGGTGCACAGCTCTCCTTTGAATGACCAATATGTGCTCAAATATTCTAATGCCATTCTCGGTGCACCCTTCATGTGGGCAAACAGTTCAGTTCATCTTTCCACCTAATTGTTTCCAGTTTATGTTCGCCCTCTCTTCTTTAATTGATAGTTCTGGCTTTATAAGAACCAGAAGAGGATGTAAAATAGATGGAGAACAACGAGGTGGGAAGGTGCACTTAGCTGATCAGCAAGAGTGCCTTGGGAGGAGGACCTTTGTATTCTCAAAAGCAGTGTTTCTCAGTTGCAGTCCTCATGGCCCCACAATAGGTCATCGTTTCAGGATTTCCTTAGTTTTGCACAGGTGATGGAATAACTAATTAGATATCAGAAATTGCCATCGGTAAATAGGTGTCAGGACTTGAACCCAGCGATTCCTGAGTATCAGGCAGAAGCTCTTCACCCTTGAGCTATTCAGCTCTCTGGACAGTTCCTTGATAACCAGATATCAGTATCTGTGTTGTACCTGATTGACTCCATTCTGTAATTTCCTACTTGATCAGCCTATTTAAATTTGGATATGCATTCCCTTCCTTGAGTTCCCAGTGTCTAGTCTATCTCTCTCACCTGCTACTACTGTGTACTGACCTCTGACTTTCCTACTGTCTATGCGAACTGCTGATCTTTCATTACATTTCTGCTGCACCTGTGTACCATCCACTGGCTTCCCTACTGACTACGTGATTTGTTGATCTTTCATTACCTTACTGCTGCTCCTGTTTACTGACCCCTGACTTCCCTTGACTATACAACCTGCCTGTGATACCCCTAGTGGTTACAATAATTAAGAATCCAAGCCAGGCCCGATCATAACAGTGCATGCTGGGATACTCAAGCAAGGTGTCATCAGGGCGGCAGAGTTCGTGGTCACTTCCACAGCCTCTGCACCACCCTGTAATGAAGCATCATCATTGATACCTCCTTCAGGGGCTGGGCTAGTCCATACTTTGTGAGCATGTGCCAATTGTTATTTGTGATGTATGCTCAGTAGGATCTTGTCACTGTGCAATATTCTTTTTAATGTAGAGTGACAATGTGCTGCCTCACCGTCAAGTGCCAAGCCGTCAAGAGAGATTATAAGGAGAAAATCCAGCAAGCAAAGACCAGTCCCACCCCCACAAGTCATGCCACTTTCAAGCAAGGGTGCTAGTAGAATGATAGGAAACAAAAAAATGCAAATAGGGTCTTATCCCATGGATTATTCCAATCAATGTTAGAGAACTGCTCACCTGATGGTGCAGAGTAGAAGTATTCAGATGTCAGCTGCTGCAGATCCACATGTCACATGTCTCTCTGGTAAGTTCCTGAAGAAGAAGCCATAGGCTTTGACACACGTTGAATAAACCACTGGAGTATATTACGACTATATCTGGATTTGTTTTGTCACAGCAGCACAGATATCATCCACACGCATTTATTATAACGTCATTTCAAGGGTGGAAATGGTCTCTACTTTTGTTGAATGCCTGGTAATCTTACAGTGCGCCTTCTTGCCAGAGTCCGCAAGGGAGCAAATTGTTACTGTGCAATAAAAAGGATATAGGACAGTGACAAGATCCTAAAGTTCATATGTTGGAATTGACAACTAAAGCATGCTCAGTAGAGCAGGAACCAGCCCCTGAAATGGACATTACTGATGGCGCTTTGTTTCTGGGTGGCAGCAAAGACAACACCAGTGACCGTAGTCTTGTTTGAGTACATCAGCATGCAAATGAAGTGTGATCAAACAGGAAATAGGTAAATAAATAAAATAAAGCTGGTGAATTGCATAGTGAGGGAATGGTAGAAATTGTTTAATTAAAGTATATTAGATAAGAAATTAGATTAATATGTTTAATAGACAAACATATGATTAAATCACATGCAAGTTTCGGACCACTCTTTTAATTTTAGCTTTTGTTTCGGGTAAAACTCAAATAGTGTTAGCAACTGTTACAAAAAAGATCAAATCAGATCCACGAAGCATAACCCATAAACTATGCTGCTAATATAAACAAGGCATTGTGAACCCAGTCTCCAAACGCACCAATTTCTATTATTAGCTATTTTCTACAAATCATGCAAAGTAGTATTGTAGCAGCCAAGCATCATATGTTCTGTTAACACAAGCCTATCATATGGATAATAAGACCTATTTGTATTTGACAGTATGCTTCCTCTAAAAGTAATTTGATTACCATCAGTCTGCAAGGTACAATTATTTATGAATACAATAAGATTAGACAAGGCCTTTTATAAGGAACGGAGAACGGTATCAGCTCTAAATGAAGAACAAGGGAATCTGATGCTACGCTGGGATACAATTTTATTTTATGTAAAAATAAAAAAAATAAAAACCAAAGCAATTTAATTACAACATCAAACACAACTAGAGCTCCCATATGGGTTATCCCATTTCCCTATTAATAAACATATTCTCTACACTGTGGGCACAATTATTATGCAAATTTGGATTATATCATTTTTATGCAGATTTTCCAACTCCAATCTGTATAAACGTCAATACTTATTGAATGAAGCAGATCGGGTGATGTGTATTTGTGTAATGAGGTAGGGTGAGGCTCAAGGTGTGCAGAATTATTAGATAGCTTGTTTTCCTCCAACAAAATGGGCCAAAAATGTATCTGACTTAAAAATCAAACATTATTAAGTCTTACAGAAGGATGCATAACTCTAGAAATTGCTGAGATATTGGATCATGATCACAGAACAATCACTTTTTTGTTGCAAACAATTAAAAAGACGCAAATTAATTCTCTAAGACTTAAGAAGAATGTGAAGCAACCAGGAACCCATTGTCCATCAATGCTGTCATATTCCAGATCTGCAACCTCCCTGCAGTGCCCAGAAGGATAAGGTGCTCAGTGTTTAAATACATGGCCGAGATAAGGAAGGCTGAAACCCGACCATGACTGAATAAGACACAGAAATGGAAAAATTGAAAACTGGACGAAGAAATATATGAAGACAGATTTTTCAAAGGTTTCATTGGCTAATGACGCACGCCGCATAGAGCCCGGGCAGCTCACATACAGCCCCGGCACACTGCATAGAGCCCAGGCAGCCCGCTTAGATCCCTGGCATGCTGCATAGACCCTGTGCACCGCATAGAGCCCATGCAGCCCACATACAGCCCCGGCACACCGCATAGAGCCCGGGCAGCCTGCATAGATCCCCGGCACGCTGCATAGAGCCCCGGCAGGCCCGCATAGAGCCCAGGCAGCCCACATAGAGCCCCGCTAGGCCCGCACAAAGCCCCAGTAGGCACGTACAGATCCCTGGCAGGCCCGCACAGACCACGCCTGCACACACAGACACTCACAGTGTCCGCCCACGCACCGCCCACACTCTTCCCCCCTCCGGAACAGCATATAGAAGGACAGAAAGGGCTTATTTACGTTCTGATATTTGTGTCCCATTGACTTGCATTCGTATCGGGTATTGGTATCGGCGATATCCGATATTTTTTGGATATCGGCCGATACAATCCAATACCGATACTTCTAGGTATCAGAAGGTATCGCTCAACACTACTAATGAGATAAGAGTGACTCTTGGCAGACCAGATGGATGGCCCCGTGGCTGCATCAGTAACAGGCTCAGATTTTCACTTCGACCCATACGCCAGCAATGTGGAGGTGGGGTACTACAACGGTCATGTATTATTAAAGATGAGTTGGGTGTATCTTTTCGGGTTGAAGAAGGATTGAAAATTAACTTCCAAACCTACTGCCAGGTTTTAAAGACACTTTCTTAAACCGATGGTATGGGAAAAACACTGCATCTTTTAAGAAAACATTGAATTTTCTGCAGGACATTGAAGTGTTAGAATCTGTTTAGTTTTTGACTGTCCGCCATTTTCTTGTGGTTTTCTGGCTGCTGGTCTTTTTCTTCTGGTGCTGGGTTTGTCTTGGGTCAGGTGTTTGTATCACTCTATATTAACCAGCACCTGCCTCCCAGTCCTTGTTGGACAACAGTGTTAATCTGCTTGAGTTCTGGCTTGGTGCTCGGCTTAGTCTTCTGTGTGTGCAATTTGTGCAGTACTGTGACCTCTGGTTCTGCTAGCCTTAGTTTCTGTTTTCAGTTGGTTTCTGCAGCCTTCTCTGTGTTTTCGATAAGGAGGTGACCCATTTTTTAACCCAGTCCTTAGATCATTTAGGGACCCCCTTCCCCCTATCTATAGGTCTTCGCTTTAGATTAACCTAGGATCGTCAATGGGTCTATTCGCAAGGAATGGGTCGCCAACTACATTGTAGGGTATCAGCCAAGTCATAGTGCAGGGTCAGTTTTCCCCCTTCTACTCTAGTTCTGTGTTGCAGTTCCGTAACAGTTTGTCTAGCCCAAAAGAAGTATAAAGAAAAAAAAATCCCTCCTGGATTCCTGCAATATGAACAGCATTCAAGATCTTGCTCAATGCCTGCAAGGGTTAACGTTGGAAGTTTGCACCTTACAACGGCACATGAGTAATTGCCCTGGAGTCCGCTCTGAAGAACCTAAGGTGGAGTTGCCTGAATGTTTTTCTGGTAAACAGCAGGAATTCTTTTCATTTAAAATGCATGTTTACTTTATTTTCAGCGTAGACCCAGGTCTTCAGGGGCTGAATTAAAGCATGTGGGATTATTTATTATGTCGTTATTGCAAGGTGAGCTGCAAGTCTGAGCATTTTCATTGCATCCGGATGACCCTTGTTTGATGTCAGTAGAAGCGTTTTTTCTGCTATGGGCTTATTATATGATGATCCTGATCGGGTATCTACAGCCGAGGCAGAACTCAGACGGCTGAAACAGGGTTCTGGCAACGCTGAGAGATATTGTACCCAGTTCAGACGATGGTCTGCAGAAGTCAGCTGGAATGATCCAGCACTCAAGAGTCAGTTTTTAGCAGGTTTGAATGAAAGGGTTAAAGACTTACTCATTGCATATCCTGCACCTGCTACGCTTGAGGCTGCTATGCAGTGAGCTATCCGGGTGGATTGAAGATTGAGAAGTAGACAGCCTTCTCTGTGATTTCGATTAGGAGGTGAGCCATTTGTGTACCCAGTCCTTAGATCATTTAGGGACCCCCTTCCCTCTATCTATAGGTCTTCGCTTGAGATTAACCTAGGATCGTCGGTGGGTCTATTCGCAAGGAATGGTCACCCACTCCATTGTAGGGTATCAGCCTAGTTATAGTGCAGGGTCAGTTTTCCCCCTTCTACCCTAGTTCTGTGTTGGAATTCCATAACATGAAGCCTCCACTGCTCGGCTGCCAGTAAAGTCCGCAATGATGAAAGAATATTGAAATTTCCTTCTTCCTTACCTGACCTAACCCCTATTGAGAACTTGTGAGCCCTTCCCAGTCAAGCGAAACAGTGATATATATTTTTTTAATGTTGGAAATTTATTTTTTGTACATTTTCAATTTAGTCATTATTGTGCCAGTTTGGGGCTGGTGGCACTGGTGGACATCTTCCAATTTCAAAGGGAAGTACCTTAAGCATAATGTATCTTTTATCTGCTGTACTAAGAGAATATACACTCGTGTGATCTTAGCCTTAGGGTTTGGTCAACTAGTTGAAGCAGTTAATTTGGCTTCACTCTGGTCAATTATGAAATATATGGTTATTATATTTATGGTATTAATGTTATGTTCATGATTTTATTGTTGACCATTATTATATCATTGACTGTTTATTTTACTGATTATCCTCAATAAACACTGTGGCCGATATTCGCAATGAATAAGTTGTCTTTATATTTATTCATTGGATTAGTTAGTATTGTGTTGAATTTGAGCCCTGCAAATCTTTATTTCATATAGCAGAAAAGCTGAATACTTTCTAAATGAAACTTAGGGGACAAACATTTTATTTTTTCTTTATATGTCTATATATTTAGACAATGAAAATGAGGCACACATGGAAACGCATTAATTCCTGCTACCTAACAACATAATGAAAATATCTCCTTTTATATTAGAAAGTTAATTTGGGTTTTCAGTCCGTACTATGTGGGCTGGGATTTTTCCGTCTCTTCAGCTGCTTATGAAGGGTTATTCATTGACACTATTGTCAGAAATTCAGAATGACAGTGAGAGAAAAACTGCTAGGTCCAACATGTTCAGTGTTGATTAGTTCACTGAATCCTATTAGGATTGTGATAACTACTGAATCTTTATATTAAAAATGGAAATAACTAAAGACTCAGTCTATCCTGTGTCCTTCTGCTGTAGCGCGCCAAGCAGAACATTTTAGTGATGTGCATTTATATTTTGAGTTTACCATACCTTCATTCACTAAAATTTGCAGTTTGGAAAACTATACCAGAAGTCCATTTATACATACCATACTGTGCAAAAGATTTAGGCATGTCTGGAAAAAATGCAGCAAAGTAAAAAAAATTTTTCAAAATAGAAACGTTTAGAGTTTATATTTGTCACTTAACTAAATGTGAAGCAAATAAACAAAAGTTAAATTTTAATCAAATCAATACCAAACCAAGTCAGATATCAAACATGTATATATATATTAGTTAAACGGTGAAAAAAATTCCGAAATTTGTAAAAAAAAAAAATTTGCTTTTGCTGCCATTTTCTGAGTATGTTTTCAATTTTCTGAATATGCGGCTCTTGGAGGGCTTATTTTTTAGGGTAGATATGATGTTTTCATCACCTGTTATTACATTTTATTGCAATGTTGCGACGACAGAAAAAAATTAAATGTGGTGTTTTGATTGTTTTTCTCATTACATCATTTACCGATTGGATTAATTTACTTTATGTTTTGATAGATCATACATTTCTGAACTCAGTAAATGTAAATATGTGTATTTTTTAATGGAACGAAAGGGGGTTGATTTGAACATTTGTGTTTATTTATTTTTTCATATTTTTAAAAACTTTTTTTTTATGTATTTAATAGTTCCCTTAGGGAACTTGAAGAGGTGATCGCCTGTGCTATACATAGTAGTGCATTAGCACTGCTATGTATAGCAGAAATCATGATCTCCTATGAATGCCAGCTACAGGGTTGGCTTTCACAGGATGATCATAATGACAGGTGCCGAGGGGGTTAAGGCAGCAGATCTCAGCTGTCATGAGTCTGACAACCCTTCAGCGCCCCGTGATCATATCAGGGGGCGCTCATGAATGCATGGATTGATGCGCTCCCCTGATGGTGTGTGTTAAATTCTGCTGCCAGAGAATGACAGTGCCATTTAGCAGGTTAACAGCCGCATGATGAGCTCTGCTCCATCTGCGGCTGGTAAAGTCATATGACGACTCATTAAATCAGCCATCATGTATGTGGGCTCAGCATACAAGTTGCATCAAAGGCAGGAACATTACATATGGTGTACGTGCACGTCAAAGGTCATGAAGCGGTTAAGTTTAGTATTTGAAGAACATCCATCCACAGGTATTCATCTGCATGAGCTGCAGGGAGGACATACAAGGAACCCTTACATTCTGGACTCAAACAGACACAGACACCATCAGTCTATCTTCTCTTCAGTGTATCTGACTCCAGCAGAGTACAAAGCTTATGATGACATCATGGTCACAAGACTTATCACATGATTATGATGTCACCAAAGTTCCTGAAGCAGCAGCCAAATCGGGAGCTTTACTGATAATACTCTTATGGCCTAGGTCACAATAACCATGAATATGGACGAGTGCTATGCGTTAAAACATCGCATAGCACTCGGACCAGTATTCATCTATGGGGCAGCTCACATCATTGTTTTTTTATCTCGGCCATTTGCAACGTGCAAGTGAAATCGCAGCATGCTGCGGTTGTCACCAACACTCGGCTGAGTCTCGGCTCACTCGTACCCATATAAGTGGAGCGCCCCGAAGGGCAGCGGGGTACTCAGCATCGGGTCCTTCGGTTCTCAAGGGGGATGTTACAGTGGCTGACCCGGTCCGTGGCCCTCGGGAGGTCCATTTAAAAGGGAAAGGTCTTTAAAGGGGAAATGTTCGTGACGCCACCTGTGATATTCGGTCAGGGTGACCAACGCTGCTTTAAGGGGTCCGCTGGGGTGATGTTATGGCAGCTAGATGGTATACCTTCCCACAGGTGAAGTATGTCCCCAGGGCTTCCCAATGAGTAAATGGTGGATGGTGTGAGGTGCAGTGAAGAACGAGGACACAAGGTTGCAGTCTCTTTACCTTTTATTTCCTGAATAAAGCCCTTCCCCTTTTGAAGATGGAAGACCACTACTACACCCCACCTCATTGGGAGGCGGTCTGGCACTTCACCTAGGACCCTTTGTTCCTTTTCCCTCTTCCACTGTGATAGTAAGCACAGCCTATATTCCTCCCAGGTGAGGATTCCGTCATGGGACTCATTTGGTCTAGCTCTCAGGGCATATTCTGGGAAAAGGACTGTCAGGGTTTTACCAGCGATAGCAGTCACCGAGGCATGGTCAGTGGCTGGGGAAGGAGTGGTTGTTGGAGCGAGGTCGCTTTTGGTACCTGCACTTGATACGCTCCCATCTACGCCGGCCCGCGCTGCCGACGAGGATGCTGGGGTCAGCTGTAGTCCGGACCGCGGCTCTTCCAGGGTGTTCTTTCTACATAGGGCCGGCTTCCTTGTCTCCGCCGTCGCCACTCCATTGCCCAGGGACCGGCGGTTCAGCTCTCTCACTGATGGCTCTGAGGAGTCCACATCCTCCAGTGGCGGTAGGTCTGGGTACCCCTCTGGTGGCAGGAAATTGCGTTGGATCGGGCCGTTCCCTTTTGGATACCCGTTGGTTGCCATCTCTGCTCCTAGCCCACGGTCTGATTCAAGGCGGCTGGCCATGGCGTCGCCCTCGTGGTTTGCTCCTTCCTGGTCTTTTTCCTGCTCTCTCCTCCAGGCGCAGTGTCTTTTTCTTTGTCTCCACCCACCATTTATGATCAGGAGGCGGATCTCTGCTGCTGACGGACACGTCCTCAAGGTACAGAGATATTTGGACTGGGCGGCCATTATTTTTCGCACTCTCAGTTAGTTCAAGCCCATGATGGCACACCCTTCTTCTTCTCCAGCGCTCCTCATGGCGCTGTAATGGCGGCGGTTTTGGCGGGAATTTTGGCGGTCTTTTGCAATACACAGTCCTTTAGTAAATCACAGTTCAAGCACAATTCTGGCACAGTCTCTAGGCACACATGACCTGATTTTCAGGCTTAAGTGGATCGATCCTGTTTGTGATGCCAAAAGATATTGGACCACCCCCAAGGGCAGTGGGGTACATGGTACCGGGTCCTTCAGTTCTCAAGGGGGATGTCACGGTGGCTGACCCGGTCTGTGGCCTTCAGGAGGTCCGTTTAAAAGGGAAAGGTCTTTAAAGGGGAAATGTTCATGACGCCACCTGTGGTATTCTGTCAGGGTGACCAACGCTGCTTTAAGGGGTCCGCTGGGGTGATGTTATGACAGCTAGATGGTATACTTTCCCACAGGTGAAGTATGTCCCCAGGGCTTCCCAGTGAGTAAATGGTGGATGGTGTGAGGTGCAGTGAAGAATGAGGGCACAAGGTTGCAGTCTCTTTACCTTTTATTGAAGGCCTCAGCATCCACAGTCCAGGGTACAAACCACAGGGCAGGTAGAGTCCGGCCAGTTTGGAGGCAAGTCCAGAGTTCCCTTATCCAGATGGAAATCAGTAGCCTTCCTCTAGCACCATGTGTTGTAGTACCTTACTTCTAAGTGTCTCATAAGGTCCTCACAACTGTTGAAGATGTTACAGATGTTATGCCTCTCTCTGTCCCGGAGATGGATAGGACAAACCCGTATGACCGGTGGCTTGAGGCATTTTACAGGGACTCTATCATGCCCCAGCCTCTAAGCAGTGCCACCTTGCCTCCTGGGTATAGGATGGGCAGGTAATGTGAAATTAGCTGTCCTGCCCGTCTCTGGAGCAAGGCATAAAAGACTGTTGCTCCCTCAGTGTTCCGGCTACCAGGATCTTGCATCTCAGAAAGAGGCAGCCTGTGTAGGGTAGAACTCCTCTGATATCCACTCCTTTGCTACGACTTCTTCACCCTCTCTACAAAACAGTCCTCCTTCAGTGTCTCTTTCTAGAAGCTGCCGCACTCAGGGCAGGCACAGCTCCGTGTCCTTCTGTCTCAGCCTCTGACAGGATCCCACCTGTTGTGATAGGCAATTCAGTATCACAATGGACATAGCGGTCAGAGCACATACAGTGATCTGACAATAGCCCAAAATAATAGAACGAGCTCTGAGACGTGGGAACTCTGCAGACCGCAATCCCTAATCCTCTCCAAACAACACTAGAGGCAGCCGTGGATTGCGCCTAACTCTGCCTATGCAACTCAGCACAGCCTTAGAAACTAACTAGCCTGAAGATAGAAAATAAGCCTACCTTGCCTCAGAGAAATACCCCAAAGGAAAAGGCAGCCCCCCACATATAACGACTGTGAGTTAAGATGAAAAGACAAATGTAGGGATGAAATAGATTCAGCAAAGTGAGGCCCGACTTTCTTAACAGAGCGCGGATAGGAAAGATAACTTTGCGGTCTACACAAAACCCTAAATAAAACCACGCAAAGGGGGCAAAAAGACCCTCCGTACCGAACTAACGGCACGGAGGTACACCCTTTGCGTCCCAGAGCTTCCAGCAAAACAATTAGACAAGCTGGACAGAAAAAATAGCAAACAAATAGCAAAGAAGAACTTAGCTATGCAGAGCAGCAGACCACAGGAATGATCCAGGGAAAAACAAGTCCAACACTGGAACATTGACAGGAAGCATGGATCAAAGCATTAGGTGGAGTTAAGTAGAGAAGCACCTAACGACCTCACCAGATCACCTGAGGGAGGAAACTCAGAAGCCGCAGTACCACTTTCCTCCACAAACGGAAGCTCCCAGAGAGAATCAGCCGAAGTACCACTTGTGACGACAGGAGGGAGCTCTGCCACAGAATTCACAACAGTACCCCCCCCCCTTGAGGAGGGGTCACCGAACCCTCACCAGAGCCCCCAGGCCGACCAGGATGAGCCACATGAAAGGCACGAACAAGATCGGGAGCATGGACATCAGAGGCAAAAACCCAGGAATTATCTTCCTGAGCATAACCCTTCCATTTAACCAGATACTGGAGTTTCCGTCTAGAAACACGAGAATCCAAAATCTTCTCCACACTATACTCCAATTCCCCCTCCACCAAAACCGGGGCAGGAGGGTCAACAGATGGAACCATAGGTGCCACGTATCTCCGCAACAATGACCTATGGAATACGTTATGTATGGAAAAAGAATCTGGGAGGGTCAGACGAAAAGACACAGGATTAAGAACTTCAGAAATCCTATACGGACCAATGAAACGAGGTTTAAACTTAGGAGAGGAAACCTTCATAGGAATATGACGAGAAGATAACCAAACCAGATCCCCAACATGAAGTCGGGGACCCACATGGCGTCTGCGATTAGCGAAACGTTGAGCCTTCTCCTGGGAAAAGGTCAAATTGTCCACTACATGAGTCCAAATCTGCTGCAACCTGTCCACCACAGTATCCACACCAGGACAGTCCGAAGACTCAACCTGTCCTGAAGAGAAACGAGGATGGAACCCAGAATTGCAGAAAAATGGCGAAACCAAGGTAGCCGAGCTGGCCCTATTATTAAGGGCGAACTCAGCCAAAGGCAAAAAGGACACCCAGTCATCCTGATCGGCAGAAACAAAGCATCTCAGATAGGTTTCCAAGGTCTGATTGGTTCGTTCGGTCTGGCCATTAGTCTGAGGATGGAAAGCCGAGGAAAAAGACAAGTCAATGCCCATCCTACCACAAAAGGCTCGCCAAAACCTCGAAACAAACTGGGAACCTCTGTCAGAAACGATATTCTCTGGAATGCCATGCAAACGAACCACATGCTGGAAGAACAATGGCACCAAATCAGAGGAGGAAGGCAATTTAGACAAGGGTACCAGATGGACCATCTTAGAAAAGCGATCACAGACCACCCAAATGACTGACATCTTTTGAGAAACGGGAAGATCTGAAATAAAATCCATAGAGATATGTGTCCAAGGCCTCTTCGGGACCGGCAAGGGCAAAAGCAACCCACTGGCATGAGAACAGCAGGGCTTAGCCCGAGCACAAATCCCACAGGACTGCACAAAAGTACGCACATCCCGCGACAGAGATGGCCACCAAAAGGATCTAGCCACTAACTCTCTGGTACCAAAGATTCCAGGATGACCAGCCAACACCGAACAATGAACCTCAGAGATAACTTTATTCGTCCACCTATCAGGGACAAACAGTTTCTCCGCTGGACAACGATCAGGTTTATTAGCCTGAAATTTTTGCAGCACCTGCCGCAAATCAGGGGAGATGGCAGACACAATTACTCCTTCCTTGAGGATACCCGCCGGCTCAGATAAACCCGTAGAGTCGGGCACAAAACTCCTAGACAGAGCATCTGCCTTCACATTTTTAGAGCCCGGAAGGTACGAAATCACAAAGTCAAAACGGGCAAAAAACAGCGACCAACGAGCCTGTCTAGGATTCAAACGCTTAGCAGACTCGAGATAAGTCAAGTTCTTATGATCAGTCAATACCACCACGCGATGCTTAGCTCCTTCAAGCCAATGACGCCACTCCTCGAATGCCCACTTCATGGCCAGCAACTCTCGGTTGCCCACATCATAATTTCGCTCAGCAGGCGAAAACTTCCTGGAAAAAAAAGCGCATGGTTTCATCACTGAGCAATCAGAACCTCTCTGCGACAAAACAGCCCCTGCTCCAATCTCAGAAGCATCAACCTCTACCTGGAACGGAAGAGAAACATCTGGTTGACACAACACAGGGGCAGAAGAAAAACGACGCTTCAACTCTTGAAAAGCTTCCACAGCAGCAGAAGACCAATTGACCAAATCAGCACCCTTCTTGGTCAAATCGGTCAATGGTTTGGCAATACTAGAAAAATTGCAGATGAAGCAACGATAAAAATTAGCAAAGCCCAGGAACTTTTGCAGACTTTTCAGAGATGTCGGCTGAGTCCAATCATGGATTGCTTGGACCTTAACTGGATCCATCTCGATAGTAGAAGGGGAAAAGATGAACCCCAAAAATGAAACCTTCTGCACACCAAAGAGACACTTTGATCCCTTCCCAACAAAGAATTAGCACGCAGGACCTGAAAAACCGTTCTGACCTGCTTCACATGAGACTCCCAATCATCCGAGAAGATCAAAATGTCATCCAAGTACACAATCAGGAATTTATCCAGGTACTCTCGGAAGATGTCATGCATAAAGGACTGAAACACTGATGGAGCATTGGCAAGTCCGAATGGCATCACTAGATACTCAAAATGACCCTCGGGCGTATTAAATGCAGTGTTCCATTCATCGCCTCCCCTGATACGCACCAGATTATACGCACCACGAAGATCTATCTTGGTGAACCAACTAGCCCCCTTAATCCGAGCAAACAAATCAGATAACAATGGCAAGGGGTACTGAAATTTAACAGTGATCTTATTAAGAAGGCGGTAATCTATACAAGGTCTCAGCGAACCATCCTTCTTGGCTACAAAAAAGAACCCTGCTCCTAATGGTGACGATGACGGGCGAATATGCCCCTTCTCCAGGGATTCCTTCACATAACTGCGCATAGCGGTGTGCTCAGGCACGGATAAATTAAACAGTCGACCTTTTGGGAATTTACTACCAGGAATCAAATTGATAGCACAATCACAATCCCTATGCGGAGGTAGGGCATCGGACTTGGGCTCATCAAATACATCCCGGTAATCAGACAAGAACTCTGGAACCTCAGAAGGGGTGGATGACGAAATTGACAGAAATGGAACATCACCATGTACCCCCTGACAACCCCAGCTGGACACCGACATGGATTTCCAATCCAATACTGGATTATGGGCTTGTAGCCATGGCAACCCCAACACGACCACATCATGCAGATTATGCAACACCAGAAAGCGAATAACCTCCTGATGTGCAGGAGCCATGCACATGGTCAGCTGGGTCCAGTATTGAGGCTTATTCTTGGCCAAAGGCGTAGCATCAATTCCTCTCAATGGAATAGGACACTGCAAGGGCTCCAAGGAAAACCCACAATGCTTAGCATATTCCAAGTCCATCAAATTCAGGGCAGCGCCTGAATCCACAAACGCCATGACAGAATACGATGACAAAGAGCAGATCAAGGTAACGGACAGAAGAAATTTTGACTGTACTGTACCAATGGTGGCAGACCTAGCGAACCGCTTAGTGCGCTTAGGACAATCAGAGATAGCATGAGTGGAATCACCACAGTAGAAACACAGCCCATTCAGACGTCTGTGTTCATGCCGTTCAACTCTGGTCATAGTCCTATCGCACTGCATAGGCTCAGGTTTAATCTCAGGTAATACCGCCAAATGGTGCACAGATTTACGCTCGCGCAAGCGTCGACCGATCTGAATGGCCAAAGACATAGACTCATTCAAACCAGCAGGCATAGGAAATCCCACCATGACATCCTTAAGGGCTTCAGAGAGACCCTTTCTGAATATAGCTGCCAGCGCAGATTCATTCCATTGAGTGAGCACGGACCACTTTCTAAATTTCTGGCAATATACCTCTATCTCATCCTGAGCCTGACAAAGAGCCAGCAAATTTTTTTCTGCCTGATCCACTGAATTAGGCTCATCGTACAGCAATCCAAGCGCCAGGAAAAACGCATCGATATTACTTAATGCAGGACCTCCTGACGCAAGAGAAAATGCCCAGTCCTGAGGGTCGCCACGCAAAAAAGAAATGATGATCCTAACCTGTTGAACTGGGTCACCAGAGGAGCGAGGTTTCAAAGCCAGAAATAGTTTACAATTATTTTTGAAACTCAGAAATTTAGTTCTATCTCCAAAAAACAAATCTGGAATAGGAATTCTCGGTTCTAACAAAGAATTCTGAACCACAAAATCTTGAATATTTTGAACTCTTGCCGTGAGCTGATCCACACATGAAGACAGACCTTTAATGTCTATTGCTACACCTGTGTCCTGAACCACCCAAATGTCTAGGGGAAAAAAAAGGCAAAACACAGTGCCAAGAAAAAAAAATGGTCTCAGAACTTCTTTTTTCCCTCTATTGAGAATCATTAGCACTTTTGGCTTCCTGTACTGTTGTGATAGGCAATTCAGTATCACAATGGACATAGCGGTCAGAGCACATACAGTGATCTGACAATAGCCCAAAATAATAGAACGAGCTCTGAGACGTGGGAACTCTGCAGACCGCAATCCCTAATCCTCTCCAAACAACACTAGAGGCAGCCGTGGATTGCGCCTAACTCTGCCTATGCAACTCAGCACAGCCTTAGAAACTAACTAGCCTGAAGATAGAAAATAAGCCTACCTTGCCTCAGAGAAATACCCCAAAGGAAAAGGCAGCCCCCCACATATAACGACTGTGAGTTAAGATGAAAAGACAAATGTAGGGATGAAATAGATTCAGCAATGTGAGGCCCGACTTTCTTAACAGAGCGAGGATAGGAAAGATAACTTTGCGGTCTACACAAAACCCTAAATAAAACCACGCAAAGAGGGCAAAAAGACCCTCCGTACCGAACTAACGGCACGGAGGTACACCCTTTGCGTCCCAGAGCTTCCAGCAAAACAATTAGACAAGCTGGACAGAAAAAATAGCAAACAAATAGCAAAGAAGAACTTAGCTATGCAGAGCAGCAGACCACAGGAATGATCCAGGGAAAAACAAGTCCAACACTGGAACATTGACAGGAAGCATGGATCAAAGCATTAGGTGGAGTTAAGTAGAGAAGCACCTAACGACCTCACCAGATCACCTGAGGGAGGAAACTCAGAAGCCGCAGTACCACTTTCCTCCACAAACGGAAGCTCCCAGAGAGAATCAGCCGAAGTACCACTTGTGACCACAGGAGGGAGCTCTGCCACAGAATTCACAACAGTACCCCCCCCCTTGAGGAGGGGTCACCGAACCCTCACCAGAGCCCCCAGGCCGACCAGGATGAGCCACATGAAAGGCACGAACAAGATCGGGAGCATGGACATCAGAGGCAAAAACCCAGGAATTATCTTCCTGAGCATAACCCTTCCATTTAACCAGATACTGGAGTTTCCGTCTAGAAACACGAGAATCCAAAATCTTCTCCACACTATACTCCAATTCCCCCTCCACCAAAACCGGGGCAGGAGGGTCAACAGATGGAACCATAGGTGCCACGTATCTCCGCAGCAATGACCTATGGAATACGTTATGTATGGAAAAAGAATCTGGGAGGGTCAGACGAAAAGACACAGGATTAAGAACTTCAGAAATCCTATACGGACCAATGAAACGAGGTTTAAACTTAGGAGAGGAAACCTTCATAGGAATATGACGAGAAGATAACCAAACCAGATCCCCAACATGAAGTCGGGGACCCACATGGCGTCTGCGATTAGCGAAACGTTGAGCCTTCTCCTGGGAAAAGGTCAAATTGTCCACTACATGAGTCCAAATCTGCTGCAACCTGTCCACCACAGTATCCACACCAGGACAGTCCGAAGACTCAACCTGTCCTGAAGAGAAACGAGGATGGAACCCAGAATTGCAGAAAAATGGCGAAACCAAGGTAGCCGAGCTGGCCCTATTATTAAGGGCGAACTCAGCCAAAGGCAAAAAGGACACCCAGTCATCCTGATCGGCAGAAACAAAGCATCTCAGATAGGTTTCCAAGGTCTGATTGGTTCGTTCGGTCTGGCCATTAGTCTGAGGATGGAAAGCCGAGGAAAAAGACAAGTCAATGCCCATCCTACCACAAAAGGCTCGCCAAAACCTCGAAACAAACTGGGAACCTCTGTCAGAAACGATATTCTCTGGAATGCCATGCAAACGAACCACATGCTGGAAGAACAATGGCACCAAATCAGAGGAGGAAGGCAATTTAGACAAGGGTACCAGATGGACCATCTTAGAAAAGCGATCACAGACCACCCAAATGACTGACATCTTTTGAGAAACGGGAAGATCTGAAATAAAATCCATAGAGATATGTGTCCAAGGCCTCTTCGGGACCGGCAAGGGCAAAAGCAACCCACTGGCATGAGAACAGCAGGGCTTAGCCCGAGCACAAATCCCACAGGACTGCACAAAAGTACGCACATCCCGCGACAGAGATGGCCACCAAAAGGATCTAGCCACTAACTCTCTGGTACCAAAGATTCCAGGATGACCAGCCAACACCGAACAATGAACCTCAGAGATAACTTTATTCGTCCACCTATCAGGGACAAACAGTTTCTCCGCTGGACAACGATCAGGTTTATTAGCCTGAAATTTTTGCAGCACCCGCCGCAAATCAGGGGAGATGGCAGACACAATTACTCCTTCCTTGAGGATACCCGCCGGCTCAGATAAACCCGGAGAGTCGGGCACAAAACTCCTAGACAGAGCATCTGCCTTCACATTTTTAGAGCCCGGAAGGTACGAAATCACAAAGTCAAAACGGGCAAAAAACAGCGACCAACGAGCCTGTCTAGGATTCAAACGCTTAGCAGACTCGAGATAAGTCAAGTTCTTATGATCAGTCAATACCACCACGCGATGCTTAGCTCCTTCAAGCCAATGACGCCACTCCTCGAATGCCCACTTCATGGCCAGCAACTCTCGGTTGCCCACATCATAATTTCGCTCAGCAGGCGAAAACTTCCTGGAAAAAAAAGCGCATGGTTTCATCACTGAGCAATCAGAACCTCTCTGCGACAAAACAGCCCCTGCTCCAATCTCAGAAGCATCAACCTCTACCTGGAACGGAAGAGAAACATCTGGTTGACACAACACAGGGGCAGAAGAAAAACGACGCTTCAACTCTTGAAAAGCTTCCACAGCAGCAGAAGACCAATTGACCAAATCAGCACCCTTCTTGGTCAAATCGGTCAATGGTTTGGCAATACTAGAAAAATTGCAGATGAAGCAACGATAAAAATTAGCAAAGCCCAGGAACTTTTGCAGACTTTTCAGAGATGTCGGCTGAGTCCAATCATGGATTGCTTGGACCTTAACTGGATCCATCTCGATAGTAGAAGGGGAAAAGATGAACCCCAAAAATGAAACCTTCTGCACACCAAAGAGACACTTTGATCCCTTCCCAACAAAGAATTAGCACGCAGGACCTGAAAAACCGTTCTGACCTGCTTCACATGAGACTCCCAATCATCCGAGAAGATCAAAATGTCATCCAAGTACACAATCAGGAATTTATCCAGGTACTCTCGGAAGATGTCATGCATAAAGGACTGAAACACTGATGGAGCATTGGCAAGTCCGAATGGCATCACTAGATACTCAAAATGACCCTCGGGCGTATTAAATGCAGTGTTCCATTCATCGCCTCCCCTGATACGCACCAGATTATACGCACCACGAAGATCTATCTTGGTGAACCAACTAGCCCCCTTAATCCGAGCAAACAAATCAGATAACAATGGCAAGGGGTACTGAAATTTAACAGTGATCTTATTAAGAAGGCGGTAATCTATACAAGGTCTCAGCGAACCATCCTTCTTGGCTACAAAAAAGAACCCTGCTCCTAATGGTGACGATGACGGGCGAATATGCCCCTTCTCCAGGGATTCCTTCACATAACTGCGCATAGCGGTGTGCTCAGGCACGGATAAATTAAACAGTCGACCTTTTGGGAATTTACTACCAGGAATCAAATTGATAGCACAATCACAATCCCTATGCGGAGGTAGGGCATCGGACTTGGGCTCATCAAATACATCCCGGTAATCAGACAAGAACTCTGGAACCTCAGAAGGGGTGGATGACGAAATTGACAGAAATGGAACATCACCATGTACCCCCTGACAACCCCAGCTGGACACCGACATGGATTTCCAATCCAATACTGGATTATGGGCTTGTAGCCATGGCAACCCCAACACGACCACATCATGCAGATTATGCAACACCAGAAAGCGAATAACCTCCTGATGTGCAGGAGCCATGCACATGGTCAGCTGGGTCCAGTATTGAGGCTTATTCTTGGCCAAAGGCGTAGCATCAATTCCTCTCAATGGAATAGGACACTGCAAGGGCTCCAAGGAAAACCCACAATGCTTAGCATATTCCAAGTCCATCAAATTCAGGGCAGCGCCTGAATCCACAAACGCCATGACAGAATACGATGACAAAGAGCAGATCAAGGTAACGGACAGAAGAAATTTTGACTGTACTGTACCAATGGTGGCAGACCTAGCGAACCGCTTAGTGCGCTTAGGACAATCAGAGATAGCATGAGTGGAATCACCACAGTAGAAACACAGCCCATTCAGACGTCTGTGTTCATGCCGTTCAACTCTGGTCATAGTCCTATCGCACTGCATAGGCTCAGGTTTAATCTCAGGTAATACCGCCAAATGGTGCACAGATTTACGCTCGCGCAAGCGTCGACCGATCTGAATGGCCAAAGACATAGACTCATTCAAACCAGCAGGCATAGGAAATCCCACCATGACATCCTTAAGGGCTTCAGAGAGACCCTTTCTGAATATAGCTGCCAGCGCAGATTCATTCCATTGAGTGAGCACGGACCACTTTCTAAATTTCTGGCAATATACCTCTATCTCATCCTGAGCCTGACAAAGAGCCAGCAAATTTTTTTCTGCCTGATCCACTGAATTAGGCTCATCGTACAGCAATCCAAGCGCCAGGAAAAACGCATCGATATTACTTAATGCAGGACCTCCTGACGCAAGAGAAAATGCCCAGTCCTGAGGGTCGCCACGCAAAAAAGAAATGATGATCCTAACCTGTTGAACTGGGTCACCAGAGGAGCGAGGTTTCAAAGCCAGAAATAGTTTACAATTATTTTTGAAACTCAGAAATTTAGTTCTATCTCCAAAAAACAAATCTGGAATAGGAATTCTCGGTTCTAACAAAGAATTCTGAACCACAAAATCTTGAATATTTTGAACTCTTGCCGTGAGCTGATCCACACATGAAGACAGACCTTTAATGTCTATTGCTACACCTGTGTCCTGAACCACCCAAATGTCTAGGGGAAAAAAAAGGCAAAACACAGTGCCAAGAAAAAAAAATGGTCTCAGAACTTCTTTTTTCCCTCTATTGAGAATCATTAGCACTTTTGGCTTCCTGTACTGTTGTGATAGGCAATTCAGTATCACAATGGACATAGCGGTCAGAGCACATACAGTGATCTGACAATAGCCCAAAATAATAGAACGAGCTCTGAGACGTGGGAACTCTGCAGACCGCAATCCCTAATCCTCTCCAAACAACACTAGAGGCAGCCGTGGATTGCGCCTAACTCTGCCTATGCAACTCAGCACAGCCTTAGAAACTAACTAGCCTGAAGATAGAAAATAAGCCTACCTTGCCTCAGAGAAATACCCCAAAGGAAAAGGCAGCCCCCCACATATAACGACTGTGAGTTAAGATGAAAAGACAAATGTAGGGATGAAATAGATTCAGCAATGTGAGGCCCGACTTTCTTAACAGAGCGAGGATAGGAAAGATAACTTTGCGGTCTACACAAAACCCTAAATAAAACCACGCAAAGAGGGCAAAAAGACCCTCCGTACCGAACTAACGGCACGGAGGTACACCCTTTGCGTCCCAGAGCTTCCAGCAAAACAATTAGACAAGCTGGACAGAAAAAATAGCAAACAAATAGCAAAGAAGAACTTAGCTATGCAGAGCAGCAGACCACAGGAATGATCCAGGGAAAAACAAGTCCAACACTGGAACATTGACAGGAAGCATGGATCAAAGCATTAGGTGGAGTTAAGTAGAGAAGCACCTAACGACCTCACCAGATCACCTGAGGGAGGAAACTCAGAAGCCGCAGTACCACTTTCCTCCACAAACGGAAGCTCCCAGAGAGAATCAGCCGAAGTACCACTTGTGACCACAGGAGGGAGCTCTGCCACAGAATTCACAACAGTACCCCCCCCCTTGAGGAGGGGTCACCGAACCCTCACCAGAGCCCCCAGGCCGACCAGGATGAGCCACATGAAAGGCACGAACAAGATCGGGAGCATGGACATCAGAGGCAAAAACCCAGGAATTATCTTCCTGAGCATAACCCTTCCATTTAACCAGATACTGGAGTTTCCGTCTAGAAACACGAGAATCCAAAATCTTCTCCACACTATACTCCAATTCCCCCTCCACCAAAACCGGGGCAGGAGGGTCAACAGATGGAACCATAGGTGCCACGTATCTCCGCAGCAATGACCTATGGAATACGTTATGTATGGAAAAAGAATCTGGGAGGGTCAGACGAAAAGACACAGGATTAAGAACTTCAGAAATCCTATACGGACCAATGAAACGAGGTTTAAACTTAGGAGAGGAAACCTTCATAGGAATATGACGAGAAGATAACCAAACCAGATCCCCAACATGAAGTCGGGGACCCACATGGCGTCTGCGATTAGCGAAACGTTGAGCCTTCTCCTGGGAAAAGGTCAAATTGTCCACTACATGAGTCCAAATCTGCTGCAACCTGTCCACCACAGTATCCACACCAGGACAGTCCGAAGACTCAACCTGTCCTGAAGAGAAACGAGGATGGAACCCAGAATTGCAGAAAAATGGCGAAACCAAGGTAGCCGAGCTGGCCCTATTATTAAGGGCGAACTCAGCCAAAGGCAAAAAGGACACCCAGTCATCCTGATCGGCAGAAACAAAGCATCTCAGATAGGTTTCCAAGGTCTGATTGGTTCGTTCGGTCTGGCCATTAGTCTGAGGATGGAAAGCCGAGGAAAAAGACAAGTCAATGCCCATCCTACCACAAAAGGCTCGCCAAAACCTCGAAACAAACTGGGAACCTCTGTCAGAAACGATATTCTCTGGAATGCCATGCAAACGAACCACATGCTGGAAGAACAATGGCACCAAATCAGAGGAGGAAGGCAATTTAGACAAGGGTACCAGATGGACCATCTTAGAAAAGCGATCACAGACCACCCAAATGACTGACATCTTTTGAGAAACGGGAAGATCTGAAATAAAATCCATAGAGATATGTGTCCAAGGCCTCTTCGGGACCGGCAAGGGCAAAAGCAACCCACTGGCATGAGAACAGCAGGGCTTAGCCCGAGCACAAATCCCACAGGACTGCACAAAAGTACGCACATCCCGCGACAGAGATGGCCACCAAAAGGATCTAGCCACTAACTCTCTGGTACCAAAGATTCCAGGATGACCAGCCAACACCGAACAATGAACCTCAGAGATAACTTTATTCGTCCACCTATCAGGGACAAACAGTTTCTCCGCTGGACAACGATCAGGTTTATTAGCCTGAAATTTTTGCAGCACCCGCCGCAAATCAGGGGAGATGGCAGACACAATTACTCCTTCCTTGAGGATACCCGCCGGCTCAGATAAACCCGGAGAGTCGGGCACAAAACTCCTAGACAGAGCATCTGCCTTCACATTTTTAGAGCCCGGAAGGTACGAAATCACAAAGTCAAAACGGGCAAAAAACAGCGACCAACGAGCCTGTCTAGGATTCAAACGCTTAGCAGACTCGAGATAAGTCAAGTTCTTATGATCAGTCAATACCACCACGCGATGCTTAGCTCCTTCAAGCCAATGACGCCACTCCTCGAATGCCCACTTCATGGCCAGCAACTCTCGGTTGCCCACATCATAATTTCGCTCAGCAGGCGAAAACTTCCTGGAAAAAAAAGCGCATGGTTTCATCACTGAGCAATCAGAACCTCTCTGCGACAAAACAGCCCCTGCTCCAATCTCAGAAGCATCAACCTCTACCTGGAACGGAAGAGAAACATCTGGTTGACACAACACAGGGGCAGAAGAAAAACGACGCTTCAACTCTTGAAAAGCTTCCACAGCAGCAGAAGACCAATTGACCAAATCAGCACCCTTCTTGGTCAAATCGGTCAATGGTTTGGCAATACTAGAAAAATTGCAGATGAAGCAACGATAAAAATTAGCAAAGCCCAGGAACTTTTGCAGACTTTTCAGAGATGTCGGCTGAGTCCAATCATGGATTGCTTGGACCTTAACTGGATCCATCTCGATAGTAGAAGGGGAAAAGATGAACCCCAAAAATGAAACCTTCTGCACACCAAAGAGACACTTTGATCCCTTCCCAACAAAGAATTAGCACGCAGGACCTGAAAAACCGTTCTGACCTGCTTCACATGAGACTCCCAATCATTCGAGAAGATCAAAATGTCATCCAAGTACACAATCAGGAATTTATCCAGGTACTCTCGGAAGATGTCATGCATAAAGGACTGAAACACTGATGGAGCATTGGCAAGTCCGAATGGCATCACTAGATACTCATAATGACCCTCGGGCGTATTAAATGCAGTTTTCCATTCATCGCCTCCCCTGATACGCACCAGATTATACGCACCACGAAGATCTATCTTGGTGAACCAACTAGCCCCCTTAATCCGAGCAAACAAATCAGATAACAATGGCAAGGGGTACTGAAATTTAACAGTGATCTTATTAAGAAGGCGGTAATCTATACAAGGTCTCAGCGAACCATCCTTCTTGGCTACAAAAAAGAACCCTGCTCCTAATGGTGACGATGACGGGCGAATATGCCCCTTCTCCAGGGATTCCTTCACATAACTGCGCATAGCGGTGTGCTCAGGCACGGATAAATTAAACAGTCGACCTTTTGGGAATTTACTACCAGGAATCAAATTGATAGCACAATCACAATCCCTATGCGGAGGTAGGGCATCGGACTTGGGCTCATCAAATACATCCCGGTAATCAGACAAGAACTCTGGAACCTCAGAAGGGGTGGATGACGAAATTGACAGAAATGGAACATCACCATGTACCCCCTGACAACCCCAGCTGGACACCGACATGGATTTCCAATCCAATACTGGATTATGGGCTTGTAGCCATGGCAACCCCAACACGACCACATCATGCAGATTATGCAACACCAGAAAGCGAATAACCTCCTGATGTGCAGGAGCCATGCACATGGTCAGCTGGGTCCAGTATTGAGGCTTATTCTTGGCCAAAGGCGTAGCATCAATTCCTCTCAATGGAATAGGACACTGCAAGGGCTCCAAGGAAAACCCACAATGCTTAGCATATTCCAAGTCCATCAAATTCAGGGCAGCGCCTGAATCCACAAACGCCATGACAGAATACGATGACAAAGAGCAGATCAAGGTAATGGACAGAAGAAATTTTGACTGTACTGTACCAATGGTGGCAGACCTAGCGAACCGCTTAGTGCGCTTAGGACAATCAGAGATAGCATGAGTGGAATCACCACAGTAGAAACACAGCCCATTCAGACGTCTGTGTTCATGCCGTTCAACTCTGGTCATAGTCCTATCGCACTGCATAGGCTCAGGTTTAATCTCAGGTAATACCGCCAAATGGTGCACAGATTTACGCTCGCGCAAGCGTCGACCGATCTGAATGGCCAAAGACATAGACTCATTCAAACCAGCAGGCATAGGAAATCCCACCATGACATCCTTAAGGGCTTCAGAGAGACCCTTTCTGAATATAGCTGCCAGCGCAGATTAATTCCATTGAGTGAGAACGGACCACTTTCTAAATTTCTGGCAATATACCTCTATCTCATCCTGAGCCTGACAAAGAGCCAGCAAATTTTTTTCTGCCTGATCCACTGAATTAGGCTCATCGTACAGCAATCCAAGCGCCAGGAAAAACGCATCGATATTACTTAATGCAGGACCTCCTGACGCAAGAGAAAATGCCCAGTCCTGAGGGTCGCCACGCAAAAAAGAAATGATGATCCTAACCTGTTGAACTGGGTCACCAGAGGAGCGAGGTTTCAAAGCCAGAAATAGTTTACAATTATTTTTGAAACTCAGAAATTTAGTTCTATCTCCAAAAAACAAATCTGGAATAGGAATTCTCGGTTCTAACAAAGAATTCTGAACCACAAAATCTTGAATATTTTGAACTCTTGCCGTGAGCTGATCCACACATGAAGACAGACCTTTAATGTCCATTGCTACACCTGTGTCCTGAACCACCCAAATGTCTAGGGGAAAAAAAAGGCAAAACACAGTGCCAAGAAAAAAAAATGGTCTCAGAACTTCTTTTTTCCCTCTATTGAGAATCATTAGCACTTTTGGCTTCCTGTACTGTTGTGATAGGCAATTCAGTATCACAATGGACATAGCGGTCAGAGCACATACAGTGATCTGACAATAACCCAAAATAATAGAACGAGCTCTGAGACGTGGGAACTCTGCAGACCGCAATCCCTAATCCTCTCCAAACAACACTAGAGGCAGCCGTGGATTGCGCCTAACTCTGCCTATGCAACTCGGCACAGCCTGAGAAACTAACTAGCCTGAAGATAGAAAATAAGCCTACCTTGCCTCAGAGAAATACCCCAAAGGAAAAGGCAGCCCCCCACATATAATGACTGTGAGTTAAGATGAAAAGACAAACGTAGGGATGAAATAGATTCAGCAAAGTGAGGCCCGACTTTCTTAACAGAGCGAGGATAGGAAAGATAACTTTGCGGTCTACACAAAACCCTAAATAAAACCACGCAAAGGGGGCAAAAAGACCCTCCGTACCGAACTAACGGCACGGAGGTACACCCTTTGCGTCCCAGAGCTTCCAGCAAAACAATTAGACAAGCTGGACAGAAAAAATAGCAAACAAATAGCAAAGAAGAACTTAGCTATGCAGAGCAGCAGGCCACAGGACTGATCCAGGGAAAAACAAGTCCAACACTGGAACATTGACAGGAAGCATGGATCAAAGCATTAGGTGGAGTTAAGTAGAGAAGCACCTAACGACCTCACCAGATCACCTGAGGGAGGAAACTCAGAAGCTGCAGTACCACTTTCCTCCACAAACGGAAGCTCCCAGAGAGGATCAGCCGAAGTACTACTTGTGACCACAGAAGGGAGCTCTGCCACAGAATTCACAACACCCACCCCTGTCAGGGACCAACTACCTGAGAGAAGCTCAGCCAGCAACTTACTAACTTCCTATCCAGGCAACCAGTTTTACCTAAGTGTGAGAAGTGCCCTAATAAATAGCTCCCCCTGGTGGCCTGGAGTGTGAAATGTGTTGTATGTTTGTGATACCTGGATTCAGTTGTCCTTCTTTGCCTCCAAACGTAACATCACTCCCCCTAGAGGAGAACGATATTACTGCAATGACCAGGACCCTGGGGTGCTGCACTAGCCTCACTCATCCGAGTGATGTGTGATATACGCTGACCCCGGCAATGGAGGAGATGGAGAAATTCATTACTCCACCTCCTCAGCAGCTGTGCTCCGATCCTCTCTGTGTGAGAAGCTTAAAGCACAGACGCATGACACTTGGCTCCTGCTTGCAGCAGAGCAGTAGTCAAGGGTCATTAGCTCTCGCATTGGATGCCATATGCTCATCTGGCCTGACCTATCAGTGACGCTCCGGTTGTGGATGCCTGGAGCCTACAAAGGCGTGGGGACCCTGGTCAATTGCCCAGTATGCTCCTGTGTCTGTATAGTATTTATTGCAAAAAGTTGGGTTTTGTGCCAAACATGTTCCTGCACTGTCAGACATGTTCATTACACAATAAATAGCACGTGCACATTCATAAGATTAACTCAGCACAGGACCATATTCCAATCAGGACTTATTATTCCATGGTCTATTGATGAAAATATACTTTGTTCATGAGACAAAACCTTTGACTTTGATAGGAAAGCAAAGCCAACTGATTCAGTAACTCATGAAAGCATAGGAAAAAAAATTACATCAGGTGCTTTGGCCTGACAAGTCAAAATGTGAAAGAGTTGACTGTAACATAAGGAAGTTTGTTCTCCAAAGGGCTGGGAAATGGTGAAATAGAATGGTACAGGATCTTTGCCAGTTTGGGGCTGTATTTCAGCTACAAGAATTGGGGATTTGGTCAGGATTAATGATGTAATCAAAGCTGAAATCTAGAGGCAGACACCTACTCATCCAAATATTTTTTTTAATTAACCCCTTTACCACCTTGGTTTTCAGTTTTTTCTCCCCTGCATCCCAGAGCCATAACTTTTTTGTTTTTTTCCGTCAATATGGCTATGTGAGGGATGAGTTGAACTTTTGAACAGCACCATTGGTTTTACCATATCGTGTACTGAAAACGGGAAAACATCAAAGAGTGGTGAAATTGCAAAAAAAGTGCAATTCCATAATTTTGCTTGGCCATGTTCATTAAATGCTAAAACTGACCTGTCATTATGATTCTTCAGGACACTAAAAGTTTGCAGAGACCAAACATGTATAGGTTCTTTATTATCTAAGTGATGAAAAAAAATCCAAAGTTTGTCAAAACAATAAAAATAAAAATGATGCCACTTTCCGAGACCTGTAGCGTCTCAATTTTTTGTGATCTGGGGCTGGTTGAGGGCTTATTTTTTGTGTCTTGAGCTGCTGTTTTTATTGATACCATTTTGGGGTAGGTACAATGTTTTGATCACCTGAATACGCCGGAGAAATAAAATGGTGATGTGAGCTGCCCCATAGATAACAAATGGTCCGAGTGTTATGCGATGTTTTCTCGCATAGCACTTGTCCATATTCTATGCTAGTGTGAACCCGGCTAAATGCTGTTTTCACTAAAATAGACATGTCTGCAATGCAGTAAAATTCTGATTCATGCTGCTTTGTTTTGGGAACCATGAATTAGCTGATAGGGTCCCTTTAAAGAGATATTAACACTTTTCTAATTAGCAGTGATAGACAGATTCTAATTCTTAATTCAATGTGTCCGTAAAGTCATGGTGCACTTTTGACCAGTCACAGGATCTATTTATAGCTTACATTTTGGCGCCCTTTCTCTGGCCCAATCATATTAGGCCATTCATGAGGAGAGATAACAAGAACCAAACAAACAACACAAACTCATTTAAGCTGTTACTGAGCCCCCAGTCAGATTAACCCCTGATAAACTGAACTCTGATTAATGCACTGCCAGGTCTGTGACATCATGCAACCACAAGCTTATGCCAGCTGTGTGGTTTTCCATACCAGTCCAGATGTGGACAGTACAGAGGAAAGTTCAGTGTGTTCTGTGGCTCGCTAAATTTGAATCCAAGAGCAAAATGCTCTGTGAATATCAGCACATTTATAACGAAGCGCCACCATATAGGAATAACATTACTCGGTGGAATAAGCGGTTGAAGGAAACCGGCAGCTTGGTGGAGAAACCCCATTCTGTCAGTGACGAGTCTATTGAGGCTATATGGGATAGCTACCTAAGGAGCCCTAAAAAATCTGTGCGTGCATGAGCTCGACAATCACACCTAAAGCAAAACTACAGTCCATATGGTGTTAAAGAAACGTCTCTGTTTTACGGGGTACAAATTGCAGCTGTTGCACACTATTAAACCATCGGATAGACCCAAACGATGCGCGTTCACTACAGATATGCTTCATGAGATCGACGATGCATGATTTTTGCAGAAGATTGTGTTTAGCGATGAGACGACCTTTCATAAAACAGAGAATCACAGATGCTATTCACTCTGCTACACCAGACGTCCTTACCTGTCTGTGGCAAGAACTTCACTATCATTTGGATGTGTGTAGGGTAACAAAAGGAGCCTACATCGAACTGCACTGAATAGGTATGAAACTGGGAGAATTTTTCTTTTATATGGAGCAGATTTCATATTTCCATTTTTTATTGCTTTCCAGTGACTGGTCAAAAGTGCACCATGACTTTACGAACTCACTGTATTACTGATTAGAAATACAGATATCTAAGGTGCATGGTCAACTTAGGTGACACATTAGCTAGCAGGGTACCCACAAGATAACACCACTTTTAAAGCTAATGGGAATCTGTCAGCAGGTATGAAGGTTTTATTACTAGGACATTATCATTGCTCTGAATAGCTGCCTTGTGCCAAGTTGTCCGACCACTTCTCCTCTGATAACCTACTCACTGTCAATATACATTGTATACAGAAATCTGTGATGTGAGTCAGGTTATCTTTCTGAGCTCCGCTACATGCTACATCTAAGATTGTGTCACAACTGCTGCACCCAATAAACTAAGTGATATATCACTGGAATCAGGGTCTCTTTTCCTATATCGTACTACTGTCAGATGAGAAAACCTAGGATAAAAACAAAATGATCAAATACCATGCAGTAAATAAATAGTGATAGTGCATGAAAATACCACAGGGTACTTGGTTAACTTAGATAAAAAAAAGACATAAAAACCACCCCACCACGTCAAGGTGACCATATTTGGGATAGTCCTAAACTAGCCTAGGTTCTGCCTGTTTAGTGGACAGTGTGAACATGCGTCTACACGTTGCATGCATATCACCTTATATTCCAGTTTATCTCTTTAGGTTTTTTCTGCCAGGTGAGGTAGCAAAAACCTGGTGACAGATTCCCATTAAAAAGAAAATATATTCTTTCAGTGTGGCTCTAATAGGAGATCACTGAGAAATAATCCATCCATGGATCAGAATGGAACCTAAGAGATGAGAGATCTGATTGCTATTCACTGCAAGGGATTTGTCCCCTCACCTACTTTACCAGTGTTTATTATCTACACATGTACCAATATCAATTTCCTATCTGTCAGCCATGATTTCCTCAGTGTGTTTAGCACTAGTATCTTTCACTGATGTAATGGTCTTTCTGGTTGATCCAGATACCAGTATTATTTTCCAACCTCATTAACAAAGTAATTAGAATTCAGTTATACTCCTCTGATTATTTCCAGATAACAAGGCAGGTCAGTTCAGCCTTTGAACTTGCCAGAGGAATGATATCAAATATAATTAAGAGGAGGCCGCTACTTCAGTTAAATAATCTGTATTAATGCACCAAAGCACATTGTGATTTATTAAGCATTGTGCTATTTTCAAGGAAATTACCATATTATAGTGAAAATGTGATATTATTCATGAAAATATTATTAAGTTACAGACCCTCAGCCAGGTTATTGCTTTACTTCATGTTCGAAAGGAAATTATATTTAAGCCAGTTGGGTCATTTTTCTTTGCGCACTTAATTGTTAATTAATAGTGATGAGCGAGAATACTTGGTAATGCTCGGTACTCTCCCAAGCATCTCTGTACTCTCGGTGCTCGGCGAGTGCCCAGCTTTTCCAGGATTATTTGGCGCGAGCTCTGGTCCCCGCCCTGCATGTTTGGCACTCTTCAGAGCCCCAATCAACATGCAGGGATTGTCTGTCATGCACTGTAATGCCGCAGCCATGTTGGTTGTGGCATTACAGTGAATGACTGGCTGCACAGCGTCACCAGGTCTATATCAGCCCTGTTGCCGCCCTGCTCGGCACCAAAATCATCAGTGTAGGGAGATTTGCTGCAGCGATAGGGACAGAATAGGTGGTGTATCAGTTAAGGTACCGTTGCACTAAACGACTTACCAACAATCACGACCAGCGATACGACCTGGCCGTGATCGTTGGTAAGTTGTTGTGTGGTCGCTGGGGAGCTGTCACACAGACAGCTCTCTCCAGCGACCATCAATCAGGGGAACAACTTCGGCATCGTTGAAACTGTCTTCAACTATGCCGAAGTCCCCGGGTAACCAGGGTAAACATCAGGTTACTAAGTGCAGGGCCGCGCTTAGTAACCCGATATTTACCCTGGTTACCATTGTAAAAGTAAAAAAAAAAAACACTACATACTCACATTCCGATGTCTGTCATATCCCCCGCCGTCAGCTTCCCGCACTGACTGTGTCAGCAGCGGCCGTAAAGCAGAGCACAGCGGTGATGTCACCACTGTGCTCTGCTTTACGGCGGGCGTTGACAGTCAGTGCAGGGAAGCTGACGGCGGGGACGTGACAGACATCAGAATTTGAGTATGTAGTGTTTTTTTTGTTTACTTTTACAATGGTAACCAGGGTAAATATCGGGTTACTAAGCGCGGCCCTGTACTTAGTAACCCGATATTTACCCTGGTTACAAGTGAACACATCGCTGGATCGGCGTCACACACGCCGATCCAGTGATGACAGCGGGTGATCAGCGACCAAAAAAAGGTCCTGATCATTCCCCAACGACCAACGATCTCCCAGCAGGAACCTGATCGTTGGTCGCTGTCACACATAACGAGATCGTTAGCGGGATCGTTGCTACGTCACAAAAAGCGTGACGTTGCAACGATATCGTTAACGAAACCGTTATGTGTGAAGGTACCTTTACTGTGGGTATACACAATAATTGAATTCACAAATCCAGCTAAACCATCAGTCCTTCTAAGGACTAATTGAGGGGTATATAGATTGCAATGCTAGGTAGGCAGGGAGTGTATGTGGGTATATAGATATCAGTAGCAGGCAGGCATTGCATGTGGCATACTTCATTGCATACATCAAGAGGGTCCATTCCATTACTGTCTGCTGCTGCTGCCTATTACATATATTGAATGTATATACATTGCCCCAGGTATCATTGGCCAGGAATAATTTTTTTTTTGCAACTTAATCCTGTTTATTTAATTCCAAAACAATCCAGAGCCCACTTTTTTTTCTCCATTTGCTTGTTGGGACTGCAGAATACTGTCAGATCCTTTTCATAGTACAGCGTGAAAATCCAGCTATTTTAAACAGGTTTTCTAGTCCCAGCGGTCACATCTGAGTGCGCAGAAAATTCTGACATTTTTCTGGTGCTGTAAAATTTTTTAGGAGTGTCTTATACAATTTCTTGAGTTGCAGGATACTCCGGTCACATGTACTGCCTCCTGATGAAGACGGAGCTGTTCCGTCTAAACGAGTTGGGGATTTCAATAAACAAAGAAACTTTTAATCCTTTCATCTGTGTCCTGTGCGCTCCCATGTGACCGGAGTATCCTGCAACTCACTGTTTATTCCTCTCCTGAGGCACCCGGTAGGAGCTGCATCGGACCTTTCTTGGCGCTCCGCTAGCCTGTCTTCTCTGTATCTATCTGCACTTATACAATTTCTTGACACCATTTTGCTGGCCAAAAAAAAAAAAAATACAGGCCAGATATTTGAAAGTGGGCTATGTCCGTCAGACACCTCATCTCTCCGTGGGCTACAAATTATGGCATTTTAGGCCTATGTTTAACTGTTTTTGCTGTATGATACCTAATTAGTAGTGTTGAGCATTCTGATACCGCAAGTATCGGGTATCGGCCGATACTTGCGGTATCGGAATTCCGATACCGAGATCCGATACTTTTGTGATATCGGGTATCGGTATCAGATCAATAGGGATGTGTAAAATAAAGAATTAAAATAAAAAATATTGATATGCTCACCTCTCCGGCGGCCCCTGGACATCACGCTGCTAACCGGGAGGCTTCTTTGTTTAAAATGCGCGCCTTTAGGACCTGCGAATGACGTCCCGGCTTCTGATTGGTCGCGTGCCGCCCATGTGACCGGCACGCGACCAATCAGAAGCCACGACGTCATTCTCATTCACAAAAACTCCTAATTCTAGGAATTAAGGACCTGCGAATGACGTTGTGGCTTCTGACTGGTCGCGTGCCGGTCACATGGGCGGCACGCGACCAATCAGAAGCCGGGACGTCATTCGCAGGTCCTAAAGGCGCGCATTTTAAACAAAGAAGCCTCCCGGTTAGCAGCGTGATGTCCAGGGGCCGCCGGAGAGGTGAGCATATCAATATTTTTTATTTTAATTCTTTATTTTACACATCCCTATGGATCCCAGGGCCTGAAGGAGAGTTTCCTCTCTTTCAGACCCTGGGAACCATGAGAATACCTTCCGATACTTGATGTCCCATTGACTTGTATTGGTATCGGATATCGGTATCGGCGATATCCGATATTTTTCGGGTATCGGCCGATACTATCCGATACCGATACTTTCAAGTATCGGACGGTATCGCTCAACACTACTAATTAGTGACATTATTTTGCTGTAAAAAAAAAATACTGGCCAATTATTTTAAAGCGTGGTATCTCCGTCACATGCTTCATCTATCTATGGGCTCCAAATTGTGGCATTTCAGGCCTATATTGAACTGTTTTTGCTGTGTGTTACCCTAGTTCTTGACACTATTTTCCTGTAAAAAAAAATACAGGCCACATATTTTACAGTCTGTTATCTCAATTACACGCCTCGTCTATCTGTAGGATAAAAATTGTGGCATCACAGACCTATATTGAACTGTTTTTGCTGTTTGTTGTTTGCTACCCTAGTTCTTGACACTATTTTCCTGTTAAATAAAAAAATACAGGCCACGTATTTTACAGTCTGGTATCTCCGTCACATGCCTCATCTATCTGTGGGCTAAAAATTGTGGCATTTCAGGCCTATATTTAACTGTTTTTGCTCTGCGTTACCCTAGTTCTTCTCACTATTTTCCTGTAAGAAAATAAAAATACAGGCCACGTATATTACAGGCTGGTATCTCCATCACACGCCTATTCTATCGGTGTGCTAAAAATAGTGGCATTTCAGGCCTAAATTTAGCTGATTTTTGATACGGAACTGCAACACAGGACTAGGGTGGAAGGAGGGAAACTGACCCTGCACTATGACTAGGCTGATACCCTATGATGGAGTGGGCGACCCATTCCTTGCGAATAGACCCACTGACGATCCTAGGAATAATCTCAAGCAAAGACCTATAGATAGGGGGAGGAGGTCCCTAAAAGATCTAAGGACTGGGTACAAAAACAGATCACCTCCTAATAGAAAACATAGAGAAGGCTGCAGAAACTAACAGAAAACGGAAACTAAGACTAGCAGAACCAGGGGTACCAGTACTGCACAAATAACACACACGGAAGTAAAAGCAAAGCACCAAGCCAGAACTAAAGCTGATTAACACTGTTGTCCAGCAAGGACTGGGAGGCAGGTGTTGGGTAATAAAGAGTAATACAATCACCTGACCCAAGACAATCCCAGCATCAAAGGGAAAAGAACAGCAGCCAGAAGACCACAAGAAAATGGCGGATAGTCACTAACTAAACAGATTCTAACATTTTTGCTGTGGGTTACCCTTGTTCTTGACACTGTTTTCCTGTAAAAAAAAAAAAAATACAAGCCACATATTTTGCAGTGTGGTGTCTCTGTCACACGCCTCATCTATCTGTGGGCTAAACATTTTGGCATTTCAGGCTTATATTGAACTGCTTTTGCTGTGTGTTACCCTAGTTATTGACACTATTTTCCTGTAAAAAAAATAAAATACAGGCCACATATTTTACAGTCTGGTATTTCCGCCACACGCCTCATCTGGGGGCTAAAAGTTGTGGAATTTTAGATCTCTATTTAACTGTTTTTGCTGTTTGTTACCCTAGTTTTTGACACTATTTTCCTGTAAAAAAAATACAGACCCATATTTTACAGTCTGATACCTCCATCACACGCCTCATCTATATGTGGGCTAAAAATTGTGGCATTTCAGGCCTGTATTGAACTGTTTTTGCTCTGTGTTACCATAGTTCTTGACACTATATTCTTGTAAAAAAAAAGCAGGCCCCATATTTTACAGTCTGGTATCTCCATCACACGACTCATCTATCTGTGGGCAAAAAATTGTGGCATTTCAGGCCCATATTGAACTGTTTTTGCTGTTAGTTACCCTAGTTCTTGACACTATATTCCTGAAAAAAATTTACAAGCTACATATTTTTCAGCCTGGTATCTCTGTCACAAGCCTCATCTATCTGTGTGCTCAAAATTCTGGTATTTCAGGCCTCCATTCAACTGTTTTTGCTGTGTGTTACCCTATTTCTTGACACTTTTCCTGTAAGAAAATAAAGACCACATATTTTACAGTCTGGTATCTCAGACATACGCCTCATCTATCTGTGGGCTGCAAATTGTGGCAATTCAGGCCTATATTGAACTGTTTTTGCTGTTTGTTGCCCTAGTTATTGACACTATTTTCCTGTAAGAAAATAAAAATAAAGGCCACATATTTTACAGAGTAGTATCTCCATCACACATCTCTTCCATCTGTTGGCTACAAATTGTGGCATTTGAGGCCTCCATTCAACTGTTTTTCCTGTGTTTTAGCCCAGTAATTGACACCAGATTGCTGAAAAAAAATTGTCAGCTACAGACCAGATATTTTGAACTGTGGTTTTCCCGCACACGGATCCCACATAAGTTCACTCCAAATTCAGCCATTTGTAGTCAACGTGGAAAATATTGTAGTGCATTTAAAATGGGCAAGGCGCATGGCAATGGACGGGAAAGTGGATGTGATGGTGATGGTACATGCAGAGCCAGAGGCCGAGGCAATGGGCAAGCTGAAATTATGCCACAACAAACACTCACATCTTCTCGTCAAACCTTCCTGTCCAAATTACTAGGAGACTGCAGAACACCACTATTGAACCCAGAGCAGTGTCAAAAGGTTGTTGGTTGGATAGTGGATAATGCTTCCAGTCACTTTGCCACAACCACCACCACCCTGTCTTCCACATGGTCAAGTCTGAGTAGCCGTGAGTCTGGACAGCATAGTCCTCACCCTGATCCTCCTTCCTCCCACCATGCTGAGTGCCTGGAGACAACTGATCCCGCACTTGGACACTCCGAAGATCTGATCACTTTTCCATTTATAGATTTGGGCCTCTCGCTTGGTCTACTTGAAGCAGAGCAAGATCGCCAGATGGTGGTGGCCATCCCAAGGTACTGAGTCTCCAGCTGCTACTATTTCTCCCAGTGTGCCGTCCCCACATTACACAAGCACGTGTCCCACAACATTAGCCGTGCCCTCAACAATGCTGTTACTGGAAAAGTCAACCTAACCATGGACACGCGGACAATTGCTTCTGGGCAGGAATGGTATATCTGGCTGACGGCACACTGGGTTAACATTGTGGAAGCCAGGACCTAGTCAGACCTTGGAATTGAACATGTCTTCCCAACGATGGGGTTTGCGGGCCCTACATCAATCACGGTTGGCCCCACAGTCTACAGATCCTGCACCTCCTCCTCCTCCTTTTCAGCCTACATCTCCAAATGACCACATCAATCACAATCTGGAAGCACTGCAGCACTGACTTAGCCAAGCGGCAACAGGCAGTGCTGATGCTAATATGCTTAGATGACAAACTGCACAATGCTGAAGAGTTGTGGACAGCTCTGAAAGAGCAGGCAGATCTGTGGCTGACAACGCTGAACCTACAGCCAGGCATGGTCGTGTGTGACAATGGCCAGAACCTGGTGAGGCGAGCTCACACACATACCATGCCTGGCCCATGTGCTTAACCTCGTTGTTCAACATTTCTCAAAAGCTACCCGGAGCTGTCGGATCTGCTTGTGAAATTACGCTGCCTGTGCGCTCATTTTAGAAAGTCAGCTACAGCTTCAGCAGCCCTTGCCGTAATTCAGCAGTATTTGCAGCTTCTGGCTCACCGACTGAGGTGTGAAGTTCCCATGCATTGGAGCTCTACACTGCATATGTTGCAAGGATTTGTGAGCAGAAAAGGGCAGTTGTTGACTACCAGCATCAACAAGGCCATTGGTATTCAGTTCAGACTCCACAAATAAGATCTCATAAGATCTCAGGAGTGGACATGGATGTCAGGCTTATGTACCATCCTACAAAACTTTGAGGAGTCCACCAAGATGGTGAGCCATGATTAGCATCACCATCCCACTTCAACCATACATGGTGATTACACACAACCCAGCCTCATGTCATCCCAATGTGGATTGGTTGACAGTGAGGAAGAGGAGGAGGAGGAAGAGCAGGAGCTACTTTCATTCGCTACATGCACAACTGCCATACCATCTGTTTAGCGTCGATGTCCTGAGGACAGGGAGGAGGATGAGGATGATGAGGAGGAGGACAGCATGGCCAGTCGTGCTCTTGGTGAGGACAAAGAAGTTTTGCCTGTTAGCAGTCTGGCACCAGGCTCGGACTGACCCACCGGAGAACCGGAGGATTCTCCGGTGGGCCCAGGCACTGACACCTGCTCTGCTGGCATACTGGCCAGCAGCTGCCTAGGGCCCCCACTGCTCCAGGGGCCCCTTGCCAGTGGCTATGGGGCCCCTGGGTTAAGGGGGCCCGCCCTGTGCCAGTAGCAGCAGCTGGAGACAGGATCCTGTCCCTGCTGCTAAAGCGAAATTAATATTCACACTTCCCCACTCCCCTATGGGCATGGAGAGGTGTGAATACCATTTATCTTTAATAGCGGGCAGCGTTAGCCGCAGGGTGCAGTGTTGTGAATTCTGTGGCAGAGCTCCCTCCTGTGGTCACAAGTGGTACTGCGGCTTCTGAGTTTCCTTCCTCAGGTGATGTGGTGAAGTCGTTAGGTGCTGCTCTATTTAACTCCACCTAGTGCTTTGCTCCTGGCCTCCAGTCAATGTTCTAGTATTGGTCTTGCTTCCTCCTGGATCGTTCCTGTGGCCTGTCTGCTCTGCATAAGCTAAGTTTTGCTTGTGTTATTTTTGTTTGCTATTTTTTCTGTCCAGCTTGCTTAATTGGTTTTTCTGGCTTGCTGGAAGCTCTGGGACGCAGAGGGAGCACCTCCGTACCGTTAGTCGGTGCGGAGGGTCTTTTTGCCCCTCTGCGTGGTTGTTTGTAGGGTTTTTTGTTGACCGCAAAGTTATCTTTCCTATCTTCGGTCTGTTCAGTAAGTAAGTAACTTTGCTAAATCTATTTCATCTCTGCATTTGTATTTTCATCTCTACTCACAGTCATTATATGTGGGGGGCTGCCTTTTCCTTTGGGGTATTTCTCTGAGGCAAGGTAGGCTTATTTTTCTATCTTAGGCCTAGCTAGTTTCTCAGGCTGTGCCGAGTTGCATAGGGAGCGTTAGGCGCAATCCACGGCTGCCTCTAGTGTGGTTGGATAGGATTAGGGATTGCGGTCAGCAGAGTTCCCACGTCTCAGAGCTCGTCCTATGTCTTTTGGTTATTGTCAGGTCACTTTGTGTGCTCTGAACTTCAAGGTCCATTGTGGTTCTGAATTACCTAATCATAACAGTACTGGAGGCCCAAAGTACTAATGCTTCTCAATAGAGGGAGAAAAGAAGTTCTGAGACCATTTTTTTTTTCTTTGCACTGTGTTTTGCCTTTTTTTCCCCTAGACATTTGGGTGGTTCAGGACACAGGTGTAGTGATGGACATTAAAGGTCTGTCTTCATGTGTGGATCATCTCACAAAGTACAAAATATTCAAGACTTTGTGGTTCAGAATTCTATGTTAGAACCAAGAATTCCTATTCCTGATTTGTTTTCTGGAGATAGAGCTAAATTTCTGAGTTTCAAAAATAATTGTAAACTGTTTCTGGCTTTGAAACCTCGCTCCTCTGGTGACCCAGTTCAACAAGTTAGGATCATTATTTCTTTATTACGTGGCGACCCTCAAGACTGGGCATTTTCCCTTGCGCCAGGAGATCCTGCATTATGTAATATTGATGCGTTTTTCCTGGTACTCGGATTGCTGTACGATGAACCTAATTCGGTGGATCAGGCAGGGAAAAATTTGCTGGCTCTGTGTCAGGGTCAGGATGAGATAGAGATTTATTGTCAGAAGTTTAGAAAGTGGTCCGTGCTCACTCAATGGAATGAAGGTGCGCTGGCAGCTATTTTCAGAAAGGGTCTCTCTGAAGCCCTTAAGGATGTCATGGTGGGATTTCCCATGCCTGCTGGTCTGAATGAGTCTATGTCTTTGGCCATTCAGATCGGTCGACGCTTGCGTGAGCGTAAATCTGTGCACCATTTGGCGGTATTATCCTGAGCCTATGCAGTGCGATAGGACTTTGACCAGAGTTGAACGGCAAGAACACAGACGTCAGAATGGGCTGTGTTTCTACTGTGGTGATTCCACTCATGCTATCTCCGATTGTCCTAAGCGCACTAAGCGGTTCGCTAGGTCTGCCACCATTGGTACGGTACAGTCAAAATTTCTTTTGTCCGTTACTTTGATCTGCTCTTTGTCATCTTATTCTGTCATGGCATTTGTGGATTCAGGCGCTGCCCTGAATTTGATGGACTTGGAGTATGCTAGGCGTTGTGGGTTTTTCTTGGAGCCCTTGCAATGTCCTATTCCATTGAGAGGAATTGATGCTACGCCTTTGGCCAAGAATAAGCCTCAGTACTGGACCCAGCTGACCATGTGCATGGCTCCTGCACATCAGGAGGATATTCTCTTTCTGGTGTTGCATAATCTGCATGATGTGGTCGTGTTGGGGTTGCCATGGCTACAAGTCCATAACCCAGTATTAGATTGGAAATCAATGTCTGTGTCCAGCTGGGGTTGTCAGGGGGTACATGGTGATGTTCCATTTCTGTCAATTTCGTCATCCACCCCTTCTGAGTTCCCAGAGTTCTTGTCTGATTACCGGGATGTATTTGATGAGCCCAAGTCCAATGCCCTACCTCCGCATAGGGATTGTGATTGTGCTATCGATTTGATTCCTGGTAGTAAGTTTCCTAAAGGTCGACTGTTTAATTTATCTGTACCTGAGCACGCCGCTATGCGGAGTTACGTGAAGGAGTCCTTGGAGAAAGGTCATATTCGCCCGTCATCGTCGCCATTGGGAGCGGGGTTCTTTTTTGTGGCCAAGAAGGATGGTTCGCTGAGACCTTGTATAGATTACCGCCTTCTAAATAAAATCACGGTCAAATTTCAGTACCCCTTGCCGCTGCTATCTGATTTGTTTGCTCGGATCAAAGGGGGCTAGTTGGTTCACCAAGATAGATCTTCGTGGTGCGTATAATCTTGTGCGTATTAAGCGGGGCGATGAATGGAAAACTGCATTTAATACGCCCAAGGGCCATTTTGAGTACCTAGTTATGCCTTTCGGACTTGCCAATGCTCCATCGGTGTTTCAGTCCTTTATGCATGACATCTTCCGAGAGTACCTGAATAAATTCCTGATTGTATACTTGGATGATATTTTGGTCTTCTCGGATGATTGGGAGTCTCATGTGAAGCAGGTCAGAATGGTGTTCCAGGTCCTGCGTGCTAATTCTTTGTTTGTGAAGGGATCAAAGTGTCTCTTTGGTGTTCAGAAGGTTTCATTTTTGGGGTTCATTTTTTCCCCTTTTACTATCGAGA
This sequence comes from Ranitomeya imitator, assembly GCF_032444005.1. Taxonomy (NCBI): domain Eukaryota; kingdom Metazoa; phylum Chordata; class Amphibia; order Anura; family Dendrobatidae; genus Ranitomeya; species Ranitomeya imitator. The sequence goes on from NC_091282.1 coordinate 1,149,495,238, forward strand.
TGGACCCTGTTAAGGTCCAGGCCATCTATGATTGGACTCAGCCGACATCTCTGAAGAGTCTGCAAAAGTTCCTGGGCTTTGCTAATTTTTATCGTCGCTTCATCTGTAATTTTTCTAGTATTCCTAAACCATTGACCGATTTGACCAAGAAGGGTGCTGATGTGGTCAATTGGTCTTCTGCTGCTGTGGAAGCTTTTCAGGAGTTGAAGCGTCGTTTTTCTTCTGCCCCTGTGTTGTGTCAACCAGATGTTTCGCTTCCGTTCCAGGTCGAGGTTGATGCTTCTGAAATTGGAGCGGGGGCTGTTTTGTCGCAGAGAAGTTCTGATTGCTCGGTGATGAAACCATGAGCCTTCTTTTCCAGAAAGTTTTCGCCTGCTGAGCGAAATTATGATGTTGGCAATCGAGAGTTGCTGGCCATGAAGTGGGCATTCGAGGAGTGGCGTCATTGGCTTGAAGGAGCTAAGCATCGCGTGGTGGTCTTGACTGATCACAAGAACTTGACTTATCTCGAGTCTGCCAAACGGTTGAATCCTAGACAGGCTCATTGGTCGCTGTTTTTCTCCCGTATTGACTTTGTGGTTTCGTACCTTCCGGGCTCTAAAAATGTGAAGGCGGATGCCCTGTCTAGGAGTTTTGTGCCCGACTCTCCGGGTTTGTCTGAGCCGGCGGGTATTCTCAAAGAGGGAGTAATTTTGTTTGCCATCTCCCCTGATTTGCGGCGGGTGCTGTAAAAATTTCAGGCTAATAAACCTGATCGTTGCCCAGCGGAGAAACTGTTTGTCCCTGATAGGTGGAAGAATAAAGTTATCTCTGAGGTTCATTGTTCGGTGTTGGCTGGTCATCCTGGAATCTTTGGTACCAGAGATTTAGTGGCTAGATCCTTTTGGTGGCCGTCTCTGTCGCGGGATGTGCGTTCTTTTGTGCAGTCCTGTGGGATTTGTGCTCAGGCTAAGCCCTGCTGTTCTCGTGCCAGTGGGTTGCTTTTGCCCTTGCCGGTCCCGAAGAGGCCTTGGACACATATCTCTATGGATTTTATTTCGGATCTCCCCGTCTCTCAAAAAATGTCGGTCATTTGGGTGGTTTGTGATCGCTTCTCTAAGATGATCCATTTGGTACCCTTGTCTAAATTACCTTCCTCCTCTGATTTGGTGCCATTGTTCTTCCAGCATGTGGTTCGTTTACATGGCATTCCAGAGAACATCGTTTCTGACAGAGGTTCCCAGTTTGTTTCGAGGTTTTGGCGAGCTTTTTGTGCTAGGATGGGCATTGATTTGTCTTTTTCCTCGGCTTTCCATCCTCAGACTAATGGCCAGACCGAACGAACCAATCAGACCTTGGAAACATATCTGAGATGCTTTGTTTCTGCTGATCAGGATGATTGGGTGTCCTTCTTGCCTTTGGCTGAGTTCGCCCTTAATAATCGGGCCAGCTCGGCTACCTTGGTTTCGCCGTTTTTCTGCAACTCTGGGTTCCATCCTCGTTTCTCTTCAGGGCAGGTTGAGTCTTCAGCAGATTTGGACTCATGTAGTGGACAATTTGACCTTGTCTCAGGAGAAGGCTCAACGTTTCACTAATCGCAGACGCTGTGTGGGTCCCCGACTTCGTGTTGGGGATTTGGTTTGGTTGTCATCTCGTCATATTCCTATGAAGGTTTCCTCTCCTAAGTTTAAGCCTCGTTTCATTGGTCCGTATAGGATTTCTGAGGTTCTTAATCCTGTGTCTTTTCGTTTGACCCTTCCAGATTCTTTTTCCATCCATAACGTATTCCATAGGTCATTGTTGCGGAGATACGTGGCACCTATGGTTCCATCTGTTGATCCTCCTGCCCCGGTTTTGGTGGAGGGGGAGTTGGAGTATATTGTGGAGAAGATTTTGGATTCTCATGTTTCGAGACGGAAACTCCAGTATCTGGTTAAGTGGAAGGGTTATGGTCAGGAAGATAATTCCTGGGTCTTTGCCTCTGATGTCCATGCTGCCGATCTTGTTCGTGCCTTTCATATGGCTCATCCTGGTGAGCCTGGGGGCTCTGGTGAGGGTTCGGTGACCTCTCCTCAAGGGGGGTACTGTTGTGAATTCTGTGGCAGAGCTCCCTCCTGTGGTCACAAGTGGTACTGCGGCTTCTGAGTTTCCTTCCCCAGGTGATGTGGTGAAGTCGTTAGGTGCTGCTCTATTTAACTCCACCTAGTGCTTTGCTACTGGCCTCCAGTCAATGTTCTAGTATTGGTCTTGCTTCCTCCTGGATCGTTCCTGTGGCCTGTCTGCTCTGCATAAGCTAAGTTTTGCTTGTGTTATTTTTGTTTGCTATTTTTTCTGTCCAGCTTGCTTAATTGGTTTTTCTGGCTTGCTGGAAGCTCTGGGACGCAGAGGGAGCACCTCCGTACCGTTAGTCGGTGCGGAGGGTCTTTTTGCCCCTCTGCGTGGTTGTTTGTAGGGTTTTGTGTTGACCGCAAAGTTATCTTTCCTATCTTCGGTCTGTTCAGTAAGTTGGGCCTCACTTTGCTAAATCTATTTCATCTCTGCATTTGTATTTTCATCTCTACTCACAGTCATTATATGTGGGGGGCTGCCTTTTCCTTTGGGGTATTTCTCTGAGGCAAGGTAGGCTTATTTTTCTATCTTAGGCCTAGCTAGTTTCTCAGGCTGTGCCGAGTTGCATAGGGAGCGTTAGGCGCAATCCACGGCTGCCTCTAGTGTGGTTGGATAGGAATAGGGATTGCGGTCAGCAGAGTTCCCACGTCTCAGAGCTCGTCCTATGTCTTTTGGTTATTGTCAGGTCACTTTGTGTGCTCTGAACTTCAAGGTCCATTGTGGTTCTAAATTACCTAATCATAACAGTGCAGCTAACACTGCCCGCCTGTAAAGCCGCACCACACACACACACACACTCACAAAGTACCGCACAGCCACACACACACACAGGACCGCACCGCACACATACACACGCAGGCACACAGACTCACAGAGCAGCTCACCTCCCGGCATCCTGCTTCCTGTCTGAGATGGCCCAGCTGGATGACCTCATCATCCAGCGTGCTGCTGTCTCAGTCAGAAAGCTTCCAGGAATCCAGCAAGGAAGAGGCTGCTGGAATGAGCTGCTGGTGCGGGGAGGTGAGCTGTGCTGTGTGCCTGCCTGCCTGTGTGTGTGTGTGAGTGTGTGTGTGTGAGAGAGAGTGTGTGTGTGTGTGTGTGTGTGTGTGGTGTGTGTGTGTGTGTGTGTGTGTGTGTGTGTGTGTGTGTGTGTGTGTGTGTGTGTGTGTGTGTGTGTGAGAGAGAGAGTGTGTGTGTGTGATGAGCTGCAGTGAGCTGTGTGTGTGGTGAAGGACAATGAAATTGGTGGGGGAGACAATGATGAGGTGATGGCCAATGATGGTGGGGGGAAGAAAATGATGGAGGTGATGAGCATGATGGTGGTGGTGGGGAGGCAATGACAGAGGTGAGGGGAGGCAGTTATGGAAGTGATGGGCAGTGATGTGGGGGAGAAAATGATGGCGGTGATGGACAATCATGGTGAGGGAGGAATGATGGAGGTGATGGTCAATGAGGGTGAGGGGAGGCAATGATGGTAGGGGAGGCAATGATGGTGGGGGAGGCAATGATGGAGGTGATGGGCAATGATGGTGGTGGTGGGGAGGCAATGATGGAAGTGATGGGCAGTGATGGTGGGGAAGACAATCATGGAGGTGATGGGCAATCATGGTGAGGGAGGGAATGATGGAGGTGATGGGCAATGAGGGTGAGTTGAGGCAATGATGGAGGTGATAGGTAGTGATGGTGGGGAGGCAATGATGGAAGTGATAGGCAAAGATGGTGGGGAGGCAATGATGGAGGTGATGGGCAATGATGGTGGGGAGCCAATGATGGAGGTGATGGGCAATGATGGTGGTGGGGAGAGGCAATGATGGAGGTGATGGGCAATGGTGGTGGTGGGAGGCAGTGATGGAGGTGATGAAATGGGCAATGATGATGGTGGGGGAGGCAATGAAGGAGGTGATGGGCAATGGTGGTGGGGGGAGGCAATGATGGAGGTGATGGGCAATGGTGGTGGGGAGGCAATGATGGAGGCAATGGGCAATGGTGGTGGGGAGAGGCAATGATGGAGGTGATGGGCAATGGTGGTGGTGGGAGACAGTGATGGAGGTGATGAAATGGGCAATGATGGTGGTGGGGGGAGGCAATGATGGAGGTGATATGCAAGGATGGTGGTGGGGGAGGCAAGGATGGTGGTGGGGGAGGCAATGATGGAGGTGATGAAATGGACAATGATGGTGGGGAAGGTGGCAATGATGCAGGTGGTGGGGGAGAATGATAGGGGTGGTGAGGGAGAAGGCAATGATGGAGGTGGTGATGAGGACAATGATGGGTGTGGAGAGGGTCTGCATTATACTTTATGAGGGGGCTACATTATATTCTGTGGGGGGACTGCATTATTCTCAGGGGACTACATTATATTATGGGGGGCTACATCATACTATGTGGGGGGGCTACAGTATACTCTATGGGGGGGTTGCATTATATTTTGTGGTGGGGCTGCATTCTCTCAGTTGACTACATTATATTCTGTGGTGGCTGCATTATACTATATGAGGGGGCTGCATTATACTTTATGAGGGTGCTACATTATATTCTATGGTAGGGACAGCGTTATACCTGAGGGGGTTGCATTATATTTTGTGGGGTGCTGCATTATATT